>NC_138226.1:21272442-21872442 GCF_964197995.2 Scardinius erythrophthalmus | reverse complement strand
AAGCAACTTGCACTGACATCAAATGCTTACAAATGCTACTAAAACTGGCTTAATCTAAGTCATGTATGTGAAACCGGTCCATTATGTTCTAGTGATGGCTATTTTGACAAAAAGAATATCCAAATAGACATAAAAGACAAAAAGAATCAAAATAATAAGAAACAAATCAGCATATAAGAATGATTTCTGAAGGATCATTTGACACTGAAGACTGAAGTAATGATGATGCTGATAAAAATTCAGCTTTGCCATCAGGAATACATAAAACAATCTTACAGATCCCAATCAATGGTGTATATTCACTTGACTCATTAGCCTTTACAATTATTCTTAATATGAGCATTTTAATCAACAGTTCAAAATAAAGCACTGCGGTAATATAATTGATGCCATTTGATTCAAGTGCAATTCCACTGGAGTGCAAGGTAATGAATTATATATATATATATATATATATATATATATATATATATATATATATATATATATATATATATATATATATATATATTCCTCTATTACTATACTATACAATGTTGATTTGTGAACTGAAAAACAACAACATATATTTAACTTATCAAATAAGCAGAAAAATTTAGATATCTACATAAATTTAAGGAGCATCTCAGCATGTGTGTTCCCTGTAAGGGTGATCCTACAAACAATGTCTTCATCAAATCAAATCTGTATATTATTGTTATTTATTGCTTATGGTGTTGTTTGTTTTTAGAGGCTGTCCTTTTCATTCTAGCAATTAGTTGTTGTTGTTTTTTTTATGAAAATAATTTGTTGCCATTCCATAGAGGGTTAAACATTGATCAGTGTTAGCAGGGATGGCTGTGCCACATCGTCTGGGTCATGTCTGAACAGCTTTATGGCTATGCTGTATGGCCTAGGGCTGCTGTTTCCTCTCAGTCCTGATTTTGAACACTACTTGATTTAGGATGGGCGCTAACATCAGCCATCCGACAGCACTGTCTGTAGCTCATTAGCCTGAGACTTAAAACAATTTTATGTGTTTTGCAAAAAGAGGCAGTTAACCTGTGTTTCCTGTTTTCTGTGTCCCCTTTCAGGACGCATCCATAGCGCATCGCTTCCACTTAATGAGAGAAAAACATCCAGAGAAGTTTAACAGCAGGTAAGAGAACATGCATGTTTGTATATGAGCATATGGTGAAAATGCTAATGGGAATTTCAATAAAAACTGCAGATGAATGACGCAAGTGAAAAGAAAGGAGAAAAAAATATGAAGAAAGTTTGAGGTAACATCTGAGCGGGAACTAAAACCTTTACTGAGTTTTTGTCCAAATCAGCCATGACAGACAATAAACTACACGACATTGGTTTCTTTTCCTGCTGAGTCATACAGCATAGCCCCGCCCACACTGAAAACTCATTGGACCAAAATTTAAGCCTTTTTATTCTCTATATAAGTTAGGTTTCACTTTACTGCATCATGCGCAGACTTACACTCTTTTTGTATTTTAACATCTTTGACTTTGGTCTAAACACACTATTTACCCTTTTCTCTATCAATTGGGTGTCCTCAGATCAAAATCATTTCAAATGGAAGTTTTATTATTTGACCTTCAAATAGAGACTTATTTTTTAGCGTGAAAAATACCTGATGAATCACCATTCGTGTTATTCGCCTCTTCAATCTGCTTGTGTAGGTGTCAGATCTAGCACAATGTCGGCTGCCTGACTGTTTGCTAAGTTCAAGTTCAAGTTCACTTTATTTGTATAGCACATTTACAACAGACACTAGGCTGACCAAAGTGCTTTACAGAAAAATTAGATTAAAATATAGTAAGACCTGCATAACAACACATAAAACACAAATAAGAGCAGCAAAGCTAAGCGAAACCTTAAAACCGGAGTGACAACACAGTATCAGACTCAAATAGTAAAACAGGAGTAGCAAAGCAGTGTCAAACTCAAATATAGAATGAAAACAAACAAAAAACAGCAGTAGCAAAGCAGTATCAGACTCAAATATAGAATGTAAAAACAGGAGTGGCAAAACAGTATCAAACTCAAATATAAAATAGTAGAACCAACCATTAGAGAAGAGATCAATATACTAAAGAAAACAGGTAGGTTTTTAACAGAGACTTGAAAACAGACAGAGTAGGAGCCGTTCTAATCTCAAGGGGTAGGGTGTTCCAGAGTCGTGGCCCTGCCACCGCAAATGCACGCTCCCCTCTACGCTTAAGTCTAATGCAAGGGACAACCAGCAGAGCCTGGTCGTTGGATCTTAGAAAATAGAGAAGGAGCCATAATAGAGCCCTGTAGAAGACCACAGGTCAGAGGTGCCATAGAGCTGGAGAAATTACCCATCTTTACTCTAAACTTTCTGTCAGACAGGTATGACTGAAACCATTTCAGGACAGAAGCTTTTAGACCTACCCAAGAATCAAGTCTAGATAAAAGAGTAGGGTGGTCAATGGTATCAAAAGCTGATGAAAGATCTAAAAGAACAAGAACCACAGTTTCTCTGGAATCTTTAGCACTCTCAGGAGGGCGGACTCAGTGCTGTGAGAACACCTAAAACCAGATTGAAAAACCTCATATATACAATTATTTGACAAAAAGTGTGGGAGCTGATCCAACACAATGTTCTCCAATAGCTTTGAAATGAAAGGTAAGACAGAGATAGGCAGAATTTTCTTTTAGTGAATATAGTGAAGGCTTCTTGAGTAGAGGAGTGACCGTAGCCACTTTAAAGGTCCCATATTGTACACCTTTCTGAAGTTTTATTTTAGGTTTTGATGTCCTTAAGAATATATATTTGCGGTTTAAGTACAAAAAACCATCTCAATATATTTTTACAGCTCCTTTCTCAGGAGCTCTGCCAAGAACAGGTCGATTTTGGCCTGTTTACTTAATATTCATGAGCCTCTCTTCTGATTGGCCCGTTGTTTTCTGAGTGACGCACGGCCAGGCCAACCACAAGTGACTAGGGTCATGTATGCTGTAGCCTGCTGTGGCTTGGTGATGCTCACAAGTAAGGTACATCAAACACCTGTAATGATGGTGATAAATTATTTGTTATTAAAGCATAAACATTCACAAAACACTGTTAATGTAACATAAAAGCAAGCATAGGCTATTATGTGCATGGTTCGGCATGACAGAAATAGCGCAAAGTGCGCTCCCTTAATAATTCCTAAAAAGTTGATATCTCAGTTCATCGCGATCTCACAAAGCTCCACAATAAATCTTTCATAATGTCAACACCTCGTTTGTTATAATCAGAGGATTTGCCAGCTGAAGAATTCAGCACTGAACAAAAACTCAGTTTTGAGCGGTGAGTGGATTCTATCTTAAATGCATCTCATTGGCCATTGCGTTCAAGAAATCAACACATATGTCTGTGATTGGCTACATTGCTCAACGCTGCAAACATGTTATAAATAGAAACTCGTTCTGGCCTGTAAATAATTTTTATTTAGTTTTAGTTACTCTTGTTGGTTTTGTGCAACATATGAATAACAATTTATTTGTGTTTAGATGTAAAATCCCGCAAATTGTTTTATTCTTCCGCAACCCGCACACACACGAGTAACGTTACCTTACCACCCGCGCCCTCACTCGGCCATCAAATCTAATCCCGTGCCGCACTCTGTTGTGTTGGGTCCTATTTTTTTTACAGTCTATGGTTGGGTCCCGTGGGAGTGCAGGTCACTACATCCATCGATTGAACAGCATTTTCTCGACTTGCTTCCGTGTTGTTGCTCGATCAGCAACGATGTTGTCTGGGGTTGGACAAAAGGCAGTGCTCGGGGTGACTGAGTAGTTCTGACATCACATTTTTATGGAAGTCACAACGGCTCGTGAAAAGGCAGAGCTACTTTATCCAGGCTGTGTACATTTGTCTGTGGATTGACTGTTTTGAAACTTATATGGTAGTTACATAGCCCCCAGGCTATGGGACCTTTAACATTAGCAGGAACAGAGCCCATTTTGAGACACTTGTTGATAAGAGATACCATACCTGGCCCAACCGAATCAATGATTCATTTCAAAAATCTCGGGTGAATGATATCATTAGGACAAAATGAAGGTTTGAGCTTGCTAACTCAAGTAGAGTCCGCTTGAATGGAGTTTCTTAATTAAATGTTATGCAACGCATCTCTGCCTCAGCAGTGGAAGGTAAACCGGTAATGTATTCTTTAGAGTATCCATTTAGAGTGGTAGGGTAGAAAAGATATGGTCTAATTTGAACCCTCTACTATTATCTCCACTAAATTGTGTCAATTTAAGTAAGGAGGAGAGATAAATGGTTGAGATGAGCAGGTAGAATGGGTCATGACGACTTTAGCGAGGCAATTCAGCATGAGGAAGGACAGTAGTGAAATCATCATTGCTCTGAGATATTTGTAGTTTACAATAAGCCTTCGTCAGTCTTCCAGCAATAAAAGGATAACTGCTAAAACTGACCCTAGTACAGCACTTTGGGTCGGCTCTAACAGCTCCATAAAACATGTTTTATCTTAAGAAAAAGTCCCTCAGAGCCTCTGGTGCACTTTACAGTAGCCATTCCCAGCTCCCTTTGATGTGGATCTCTTTCAAGTCAGTTGTACTGTTCTCTATTCTGTTACTTGATGCCTCTATTGAGAAATGTTGTAAAAAGCTTGCGTAGCCCTTGGCCGGGAAGCGCTCTGAAAGAATGAGGCTTTTTTGATTTTCAGTGGTCTAGCTTGGTAAGATTCCAGGCATTTTAGATTGCCATTCATTTTCTCACCAAAGCAACTCAATAAGGCAGCACAAATATTGAGATTTATGGAACTGTTATTGGTTGCATAATCTGATGTGATTGGGCAAACAATGTTCCAAGAGGGCTGATATTTAATATTAAGAAATAGTGAAGAAATTAAGTCATTTATAATGTTACAAAAGATTTCTTTTTACACTTAAAAATAAATATATGTAAATTTTTCCACAAAAATATTAAACAGCACAACTGTTTTCAACATTAAGAAAAGTTTCTTGAGCACCAAACCAGCATATTAGAATGATTTATGATGGATCGTGTGACACTGAAAACTGGAGGAATTGAAAAAATGAACACACATCTCATTGTTACCTTAATTTTTTAATTTGTGTATACGTCGATATTGGATATTTAATTGTTCATTGGATATTCTTTGTCATATTAACATTTTAGATGACCTTTGTCATCATCTAACACTCCTAAAGTTCATCTTTAAAAATGCTAATAATTTGATAACACTTTTCAATGGAATCCATAGCAAATCTCAAAATGAATATCCATTTGCCATACTGTACATTATAATGTTGTGATTCCTATAATAACTTTTGACATTTGAAATGCTTGATTTAGCTTTAGTCTTATATCAGCCATTTATTGGTTATCAACCATACCATAAAAATAATTATTGGCTTATAAATATCGGTCATCATTTTAAAATCAGTGCTTCCCTGCTGTTTTTTATATCGCACCACTTTCAGTCAATATACCTTATTCACAGCAGCACCATCTTTGATTTTTAATGGGAATAAAAACAAGGCTGCGAGATATATACATACATCTATTTAGTGAGTTGTACTGTTTTGAGATTGTTCTGCTGACGCAAAAATATCTTTCCAAGAAATTTCAGTAGACAAAAAACTCCAGACAGCATGAGCTGTGGAAAATTATAAGTGATCTAGGAGCTTTATACACACCATATGCCATTGAAAACACAGTAAGTCTATCCTTCACAGCCTCGCTTTCATGCCTGTCATGGAGCTGCTCTAAATAAGGTCTATTCAAACAATGAAAAGTCCCTGTGCTGACTCTTCGAACACCAATCAGATTAAAGGACCAGAACTAACTGCTATATTAGCTATTTAAATGAATGTTTGGTATTTTCTGTTGCCTTTCTGCTAACAGAATCTGTAAAACTGTGCCACAGGAAGTGTGTTTGAGTGGCAGTGACAGGTACTGTAGATCATATTCATGATGTGACAGAAAATGGGTCCTGTATACAGAGCTCTGTTGTAAAATTCTGGATGATGGGGTTTACATAAAGATGGATGACACCCACCACCACTTAGTTTACTGTATTTGAGTGAGAACCTGTCACGGCAGCACAGCTTTTTAATGACTTTTTTTTAAATAAGTCCCTAATGACTCATACACGATCTGAATTATGGGACCTGCCTGGCTGAATTAACTAGTTAATGTTTCAGTTGTTCATAATGCATACACCTAGATTTCCACAGCACATTAAATATGGTGCAATGTGATGCCAAACGTCCCGTGGTTTCTCCACAATGCCGGGTTTCTAGTCTCCTTCATTGCAAGCTTCATTCAAATGTGGCTCATTTGCAGTTAAGTGATTGACGGACAGAGAGCCCAAAATAAGAACAATGGAATTATGTCCTCAGCCTATTTAAATCATCCAGTGTTTAATCCTAGAGTGAGTCACCCAGAAACATAATATAAAACACTGCCAAACCAAATGCTTCATCTGCTTTTCTTTGTTATGCAGATTTAGAATAGCTAGCCAGTGCATCTGCCAATCTATGGCTTTCTAATGAGGGCTGTGCTCAGTGTTTTTAGGTTTTGCGCTCTCAGAGGCAACGTGTCACCAGATGGCACATAACTGATGGTTGCCATGGAGTTGCATGATTTATCCTCAATGAACCTGTTCATGTGACATGTTTCTGTCCACCTGTTATACTTCACTCCTATGGAAACAGAGAACAGAACAGCATAATCTTGGTTAAAAGTCCAGTTTAAAATAAAAATGTTCTGTATAAATATTCTGTTTATATATAAGTGCATGTGTTAACATCCACATGCATTCCCACAGTGACGTGGGATACGCAGGGGGGAATACGTGTGACTTCTCTCGCCTCGGTGCGCAGTGATCTGTGTCAGTAGTCGGCCTACAGGGAACCCGCAGCCCAGGTGTTAATGACCGCGAATGCACAATGGACCCGAGCCTCTGTGTCCGCTCCTCCCAACGGGGCAGCCAGAGGAAGTTTTGGATTAAGAGGTGTCAAATTGCCCCATAGAAAAGAAAAAAGCCTTCTAAGATGCCTTTGTCTTTTTGATTAAAATAACAATGATGGCTCTGTGGACAGTCAGTTTCTCAAGCAAACAATGGTAAGAAGATGAGAGGTAGGGTTGAACACAGAGTGGGGGGTGGGGGTGGGATCTTGTTTCTCCTAATATCATGGTGGATTACATTCCCACACTTTATTTCTTTAGTTTCATAATGTTTTCTTTTGAAAACCAGTATTTAACAAGTATTTTATTGGCATAACTGTTTCATATGCAATGTAGTACTGCTACAAAACTACAGCTACAGAAAAAAAGGTTCCTGTGATGGTGATAAAAATAGAAAATATATAATAAATGAAAAACATTCAACATTAATAACATTAAAGAACATTAAGAATATAGTAGATTGGTATTAGCCACGACTGACAATAGATAATGTACTGCACAAGATAAAAAATAAATAATCTGAAATCCATTTGATCTCATATTATTGTATTGTGTTTAAAGTAGTAGCAATAATTGTCTTACCCATTTTTTTCCACAAATAATATCCCTAAATAATATTATTATAATCCAAAGCCTTGTCATCTCCAGCCATTAAAGCTCTACTGTAGTTATAATGGTAAAACTTGCCAGAGAAACAGCTCAGTTGAATTATTATGTTGATGAAGATTTTTGAATGAATACTTCACAATTACTTTGCATGTGGCGGTCAGTGAGGGGTGGGGGTTGCATTAAAATGCATTTATTTGTGCCTCAAAGAGCCATTTATTGATTATCAGCATGCAACTCAGCATGCAAGTGGCCGACAGGGAAGTCAGTTAGGCTACTGTATTTTCACATTGATCTGTGAAAAGCACTGGGCTTTCACCATGTGCTGTTTAGGGTCAAGTAGATGTCCCTTTTTACTCTGAACCATAAAAATCAAATATGGCACATGCCATAAACATGATTGTTTTTTGCAGACACGTTACACGTTCATACAAAATAGTAAATCTGTTGTGTGTGACAGTTTTTGCAGGTAGCTAAAAGACAATTTTTAGGTGAAAAAACCCCTGTAAGAATGTAAGTTTTGTAATTTTCTGTCAGCTTTCAAATATCAGGGTCTTTATAACAGAGGTTTTGATCGTTTGTCATTAGTTGAAAGTTGCACATAAATCTTGCATTATGTTATACAGTAGAAAGAGAGAAATTAAGATATTATTGAATGAATAAAAAGAAGACTTTTTTCTCTTCCCGGTTAAATTGGTTGATTAAGGTAATAAATGTCATGAGATGAAACTGTACTGTTACAACACCTCCTCCGATCATGTGACCGATAGAGGAAAAGGCCAAATATGGTCCTGACCCAAGCTGCCGTCTGTCTGCTCAGCATGTGAGCATGTGTTTCATAACCCCTAAGAGGGTGTCTAGGTTATGTCTATGTGAGTAAGGATGTTTGTGTACTGTGTGTGTATGCGGTGGCCAATTCATTGTGTATTTTAGTGCAAGGGCCGTATGCGTGCGTGGGTGTGCATGTGCGCAAATCCCTCCGCGTGCACATATGTGTGTGTGCCGGGGCTCAGCAGAAACCCAGCGTGGCTGTGTTCTGGAACCTGTTGTTCCCTGCTGCTCCATGCCCGTGGTGGGGAGGGATAAATATATGCTTCCCTTCCTCACTGCCTCTGGCTGCTGCCAATAGAGCAGCCCAAAAGAACGTACCCCCTGCCCTGACCCTCCTTCCCACACACACACACACACTTGCTGTGGAGCAGGTCACAGACTGTGGAGGAGCGTGAGCTACCTGGAATCAGACTATAGTCATAAAGCTAGCTGAAGATGTGCATTTGACCCCACCTATAAAGATGCCACAACACAAAATAAATGGTATAATAATAATAGCAACAACAACAATAATAATTATCATTATCATTATTATTATTATATCATTTATTTAGTTTTTTAGTCATTAGTATGATATTTATTCATAGTAATATAATTTTTTTTATCATTTGTATTATTATTCATTTTATTTTAGAAAACTTTTTACAACATTGTTTACAAAGTGATTTTCAGAAGCAATTAGTCAGATCAACAAATTAACTATACATAGTATGACTGGAATTCAAAAATAAATATTAAAAAATGAGTTGTTGTTATTATTTATTATTATTATATTTTGCGCTATAGTATCTTTATTGGATAGTTATTAATATAATATTTAAAAATATTATTATTATCCACTTTATTTGTATAAAACATGTTACAACATTGTTCACAAAGTGCTTTTCAGAAAAGATCTGTTAGATCAAGAAATAGAATAAGAGATTAATAATAAATCATAATTAAAAATGAACGTTTAAATAATAATACAATTATTATATTAGTTATATTATTAACAGTTTGATATATTGAAATATTATTAATGTTGTTGCAAGTGTTTTTTGAAGTGCTTTTCAGAGACAACAGAACTAATGAAAGACACCACTGAGTTCAGTGTTCTGATGGAAAGCAGTCACATTGATCCATCTGACATGATGCTCAGCCTTGCCAGATTACAGTGGGGATGTTCACACTGCAGCCTTTCTTCTCTTGTTCCCATCACAAGAGGTTCATCACATCTTATCTTTAACCCCCAACTGCCCTCCTCCCGTCCTTAAAATCACTCCCATTTGAGCTGTCAGTCAAAGGCTGTATCAGAGTCACGATCAGCAGGATAAGAGCTGAGCTGCGTTGTGACTGATTGCCACAGTGATACAGGGGCTGCGAGCTCACGGGTCAAAAAGTCATCAGTCTCTGAAGGGATTATGGGAGATGGTTATCTTAGTTCGATGACCAGCAGGGTGTGTGATTGCGTTTGAGGAATGCGTTGGTTAAATTCAAAGGTTCGCTGACCCTTAACATCTACATCTCTATGTGCTGATCCAGATTTCAAGCACAATTCTAGTCAAGAGCATTTTAGCGTCATATTTTAGTCGGCCTCTTGATGCAATTTGAACGCTTACTTTTGTTCGACGGCCTAGCCAGCACAGAAAACACTCAACTCAAAATGATTATGCATGAAGCCTTTAGTCCCTACAGCTTCCTCCAGGCCTTTGCAAAGCTCAGAAGATGATTTGCTTCTTCTAACGGGCTGCCAACAAAACTTTTTTTCGCATCAAACTTCAACTGGAGGTGGTGTGGAAAGAGAAACCCATGGCTGATTGTTTTATTATTATTTTTTTCTAGAGCTTCTCAGATGGAAGTTAGCTAATTGGGTTAGGCAGCTTGACCCTGTTGAGAACACAGTGCGGGTTTAATTGTGAGCTTCAAATCTGCTCGTAATCTCTTAATTTGACAGAATGGAGGTAGCAAGTTGCTGGAGTAACAGAATGAAGTTTTAAAAGAACAGTAGCAACATACCGACTTAACAGTATACTTTACTTTTCAGTAGCGTGACAGTGGCTCATCTGTTTTCAAAACAGAGGAGCTTTGCCAGTAACAAGCTACATTTTTTCAAACAAGTAGCAGAATATCACAACAAAACTCTACATTGCTATCTTTGTCACATTGTATTGCATTACATATTGTATTACAGCGGAGCAAACTGAGGTAATTGTCAAACACTCACACGCCCCCAAAATGTCTGTTATTGGCATAACACCTGGGAGGTCTGATTCAATTAAAAGAAAGAAAGAAAATGTACTGCTGCTGTCCATCATCAGTTTTTTACTCGGTGATATATATGTGACCTTGGATCACAAAACCAGTCATAAGTCGCACGGGTATATTTGTGGCAATAGCCAACAATACATTGTATGGGTCAAAATTATCAATTTTTCTTTTATGCCAAAAATCATAGGATATTAAGGAAAGATCATGTTCCATGAAGATATTTTGTAGATTTCCTACCGTAAATATATAAAACATTTATTTGTGTGAGTGAGTGCAGCAAGATCACGGACATAAATGAACAACTTTAAAGGAGATTTTCTCAATGTTTTGATTTTTTTGCACCCTCACAATCCAGATTTTCAATAGTTGTATCTCGGCCAAATATTGTCCTATCCTAACAAACCATACATCAATGGAAAGCTTATTTATTCAGCTTACAGATTATGTATACATCTCAATTTCAAAAAATTGACCCATGTGACTGGTTTTGTAGTCCAGGGTCACATATTATTATTATATATTTTTATTTGCATTTAGGGAATGAACACACTTTTCTAAACAAACTTACTTCATTAATGCATTGAAGATACAGTATACATTTGAGCAATTCTTGAATTCCCTGGGAATCGAACAGATTAAATATTACATGTAATAAGTTATATAAATGATAAATAAATATCATATTTTGTTTAAATAATTATTCAAATTTGCAATTTAGTGCTGTCAAACATGTTTTTGTGCTATTAAAACTGCTCTGATTGAAGGAGGAAAAATCAACATTGCTTCCCCAACACTGTTTTTATGTATTAAAAACCTGAGAAAAATTACATTATACCATGCTTTTTACCAGGTCATTGATGACAGACTTGTTCTGTCTGAATTTCTTTTCACAATACATTTGCATAATTTGATATCAAACATGAAGCATCAAAGCATTTTCCTCAAGCTTAATTTGTTAAACATTAAAAAAGACTCATAAGCATGTGTAGCAATCATTAGCTTATGTCAGCCATCAAGTCTTGTACTTCTGGGTCTTGTTCCTGTACCTCAGCGGATTACGTGCTTTATATAGTTGACTCTGATGTCTGCTCTGTGTCCATCCCTTGTGGGCCTGGAGAAGCCCCCATTGCATGTTGTCTATTATGCAAACAATAGTGTTGTCATTATCAGCAGAACACCCCTTTGCAGGGCCTTGTCACTGGTTGTCACCATCTGATGAGTGTAAATTGCCCTGTTTCATAATAACCAAAGTGAAAATGCAACATGCACAACAAGAGAGAGAATTGATAGGGACCCAGTGTTGCAAATCTGTTTTTTTTTAATCTCATATATTTATACACTGAGCTGAAGCATAAGGTCTTCCTTTTAGATTTGTCATATCCTTCTGTGATATATTGGCACCGTCTGTTGTCCTCAGCTGGCTCCTCTCAGTGTCCCAGGAAGCGTTAATGTCAGATTGTGCTCAGGTTGCCGATGGTGGCTCTGGTTTCTTTATGGAAGCTGAGGCCAAGTTCACTGTCTCTCATGTCCTCTCACACCTGTCTGCCTCAGCTTTCCTTGTAGCATATCAATATTTCAGAAGGCCAGGGGAAGGGCAGAGGGTGACAAAATGAACTGGCCCAAAGGCCACCTGGTCCTAACCATGACCTCAGCTATGTCCTCAAGAATGAGCAAAGATTGTAATTGGTAAGATTAGACAGACTGAGTAGTGTTAAAGCACATTTCGTTTCATTTTGTTTTTTGTGACAGAGTTAGGCCTGTTCACTACCGTTCAATAGTTTGGGGTTAAACGTTTTTTAAAGAAGTCTTTTATTTGTAAAAACAGTAATATTTTGAAATATTAGTACAATTTAGAATAAATGTTTTCTATTTAGAAATCTTTTACAATGTAATTTATTCCTGTGATGGCAAAGCTGAATTTTCAGCATCATCACTCCAGTCTTCAGTGTCACATGATCCTTCAGAAATCAGAATTCTCAAGAAACATTTTTCTTATTATTGTCAATGTTGAAAACAGTTGTGCTGCTTAATATTCTTGTGTAAACCTTTTTGCACGATTCTTTGATGATTAGAAAGTTCAAAAGAAAGCATTTATGTGAAATAGAAACCTTTTGTAACATTATAAATGTCTTTACTGACACTTTTGATCAATTGAATGTGTCCTTGCTGAATTTTTTTTCAATTATTAAAAAAATACACTTTACTGACCTCAAACTTTTGAACACCATAGTGTAGATTTAAATTAATTGTAAATTGACCAAAGAGTCACAGAGTTCTGTATTAATTAAATAGTAAAAATGTGATGCTTTAAATATTAATTCCTCTACTAAACTAAACAAGATTTTTGTAAATTCATGTTATGTGTGGTTGCAAATGAAGTACATTTTAGATCAGAGAGCGGTTGTCTTTTATCCGTTGACAGCCCAAGGCTCTGTTCATCTCATAATATTTATTTTCACGCCAGCATTAACATTGGGGTGTGTAAACGCAAACTTGTTTGTTGTTCCAATGATAGAACAGCTGCACATTGAGTCATCATTTCTGTCTTGTGTTCAATATGACTGAGCTTGTGATGTTGAGTTCTAAATCATGTTGTGCACTATTACTAATTTGTAAATTACTCTTTTGAGGTCATCTAAGAACATTTAGACGCACAGGTGTCCGCTTTTTGCCATGTTGACATTTCAGTTTTGACTTAAAATGAGCAAATACAGTACAAATGTTATCCAAGTTAATACATTACATACAGTTGCAATCAAAATGATTCAACCTCCTTGACCATTTTGCTGCCGAGAACAATTTTCTTTTTATGAAAACAGTTTAACAAAGGCATCAGTAAACTATTATAGAACGTTTATTAAAGGGATAGGTCTCCCAAAAATGTTGTCATCATTTACTCACCCTCATGTTGTTCCAAACCTGTATGAGTTTCTTTCTTCTGCTAAACACAAAAGAAGATTTTAAAGACTGTTAGTAATCAAACAGTTGACAGAAGCGATTGACTTCCATAGTATTTTTTTTTTCTCCATAAAATGAAAATTAGCCCATGATTTACTCACCCTCCAGTCATCCTAGGTGTATGTGACTTTCTTCTGCTCTTTCAGACGAATACAAACAGAGTTATATTAAAAAAATGTCCTGGCTCTTCCAAGCTTTATAATGGCAGTGAATGGCTGTTTCTGTTTTGAAGTCCATAAAAGTGCATCTATCCATCATAAAAGTGCTCCACACGGCCATTATAAAGCTTGGAAGAGCCAGGAGATTTATTGGAACTATACCTTTAATACACATTTGAGTGATTCTGAGAATCTAAAGTTGATGAAAATCGAAGAAAAATCATCTAATTGGCTCTAAACATTCATGTACAAAATTATTCAACCCCCAAAAGTCAAATATTGTGCAGAATCTTTTATTCTTTATAACCTCCAATAAACGCTGCCTGTAAGTGCTTAGAAGCTTCTGTCACCTCTCTACTGCAATCTTGCCCCATTCCTCTCTTGAAAGACCACTGATAATCTTTAGTTTTCAAGTTACCAACTTCTTTCTTCAAATTCCACAAAATATTTTCAATGAGTCTTAAATCTGAAGACTGTACAGGCCACTCAATAATATTCTACGACTGATCCCTGAACCAAGCTTCAGTAGATTTGGATGTATACTTTGTGACGACTGTCCTGCAGGAAAGTCCAGAGATCATCTTTGCCAAAATGGCTTGATACTTCAAAGAATTCATGATGTTGCCTGGCAAGCCAGACCTACATCAAGATGTTAGGTCTGGCAACTCACCATAGACACGGCTCAATCCGAGGGGCGGGATAAACGTCTGTCTTTCAAATTCCCTCTGCTCGCAATAGGACAGCGCTTAACCCAACCAGAGCGTTTTCCCAACAGTGGTGCTAACGTTAGTTGATAGATTCAACTATATATAGTCGCTATATATAGTACTATATATATGATAGTCGCAACTCTGTCGTCATTATGTTAAGCCCGCCCCGCCTACTCTATACACAATGTGATTGGCCTGACCCAATTTAGGTTTTTACAGCTCCAAAAGTCAACGGAGAGTTGCTAGACTACCCTGGCTGCAAAATAAATTTTGCTGCCGCTAGGGTGCGTCTAAATTTCTAGGCTATTCATGATGTCCTTCATACAGTCAATATTTCCACTTCCTGCAACAGCAAAACATCCCATAACAAGACTCGACCACCTCCGTGTTTGACCATGTAGATGATGTTCTTCTGCTCTTAAGCTTTGCCTATTTTGCACCAGACATGTCGCCGATCATTCTTTCAGAACTCCATAGGTCTATCCAAATGAATTTTAGCAATGTGTGTTTTTCTTGTTCAAGAGTGGCATTCAGCAAGATGTCCCAACATGAAGGTCATGCTTGTCTAGTGTTCTTCTTATACTCTGCATTGAAATGTTTTTTTCCTTCTTTCATCAGGTCATCTTGCAAGTCTTTGACTGTAAATTGAGGGTTTTTCTCAGTTGGTCTGATCAAACATTGTATTCCCCTTAATGATACTGTCCTTTTTATTACAGTCTCTAGGGGTGTTGAATAATTTGGATTGCAACTGTATATTATTGATTTACCAGAACCATAAAAGATGGTTACTGATTTATGCATAATCTAATTATCATTCATGAATATTCATTATTTTTTATATTCAATGTCCCTACCAGTTTAATACAGTGTAATTCAATGTGCACAGAATATTCCACAGAGTATAAAACTGTTGTTTAAATTCTTTGTTTAACTTTTAACTATTTTTGTTCTCTCTTCAGGATGAAAAACAAGTTGTGGTACTTTGAATTTGGCACCACAGAGACCATCTCAGCCACTTGTAAAAAGCTGAACGAAACCATTGAGGTGGAGGTGAGTCCAGGACATTTAGCCCATCAATAGTGCCCTGTTTTACTTGTTTTACTTAAATGTTGTAATTATATACAGCCACATTCACAGTCTTTTAACTGTGTATCGGGTCAGTAGAACCACTGAACACTTCCTTCAACAAACTGAGATTCATTAATGCAGCTGGCTACAGTATCTACAGTAAACCTCAGCCAGCTCTTACGCAGTCAATGTTGAGGGAACACGTCAGAACGTCTGTCTGAAAGCAAACAGTGGCAGATGACCTCTGTTGACAGCATTCCCATCATGTGAAAGTTGCACACTGGCCAGTTTTTGCATGTGGTTAGATGTACATAATGAATAATGCATGATGTGATTGAAAATGAGGAGTATTTCTTTTTTTTAATTGATATAATATTATAATATTATTATTACTAAATTGTTTGCTTGATATGTCATCAAGACACATATATTATAAAGAGGCAAAATGAACCACTCTTGTATAATGAATAGGAGAAATCAGAAATTGCCTTTCAGTTGAAAGAAGCAAACTTTTTGATAGTTTGATTTGAGCCAAATATATGATTATTGTGCAATTTGTTACTGATTTTAACAAGATTTCATGTTTTTTTTTTTTCATTCTGGTACATAAGAGCCGTACTTGAATGTTTACTACCTACATAAAAAAAACCTGCCAAGGGGCATTGTCAACATGGCCGCCAAGTGAACTGACTTGCCTTAAAGGGACTTTGATTCCGACCGAAGAGGGTGATGTTTCACAACTGTTATGAAATTAGAAGAGCTATGAAAACATCGGCAGTAAAGGAATTTGCATTTGAAAAAAATACTGTTTCTTTCTCCCACTCTTGTGTGGGATCTCAAGCAGATCAAGGCATCTCATTATGTCGTAAATGTGTCAGCATTCGTCTTTTGAAGTTTGTGTACTTTTCCACTGTGCCTTTTCAAGCCCTTGGTTTGATTCAGGGTGGTCTCTTACATTATAAAATACTGTACAACATTTCTATTTTTGGATCGCTGGCAGGCATTTTCACATCTCTCGTGTCTGGAATGCGATTGTTGTTGATGCACCCATCCCAATAGTTAAAAACATGGATACAGTTTATCATGCCTCGACTGCTTTTATTATTCTTTCTTATACAGTATTTAGCAGCAAGGGTGCATTAAATTGATCAAAAGTAACAGTAAAGACATTTATAATGTTACAAAAGATTTCTATTTCAAATGAATGCTGTTCCTTCCTTTGAACTTTCTATTCATCTAAGAATCCTGCATTTGCATTGTTTGCACAAAAATATTAAGCAGCACAGCTGATTCCAGCATTGATAATAAGAAATGTTTCTTAAGCAGCAAATCAGCATTTTAGAATGATTTCTGAAGGATCATGTGACACTGAAGACTGAAGCAATGGTTGTTGAAAACTCAGCTTTGCCATCACAGGAATTGTTTACATATTAATAAATATATATTCAAATTCAATACTATTTTAAATTGTAGTAATATTTAACAATATTAATGTTTTTACTGTATTTTTGATTAAATAAATGCAGCCTTGGTGAGCATATGGGACTTGAGCATAAGAGGCTTATTGTATCTATTTTTTTGCAGATTTTCTTCAGTCAAGAAATTTTTCAACATCTTCTGTTTTCTCTGTTTCTGTCCCAGTGTGATGGCATCATCTTGGATCTCAGCAACACGGCTCTGGAGGGTATCGCTGTGCTCAATATTCCCAGCATGCACGGGGGCTCCAACCTGTGGGGCGAGTCCAAGAAAAGACGGAATTACAATCGCATGAGTAAGAAAGTGCCAGAGAGAATGACTGGCAGCACTGTCACCGATGCCAAGGAGCTCAAGTTTTGTGTGCAAGGTGAGTGAGACTTTAGGACGTAAACCACTGAATAAGACCTGGCTTGCTCCTGAAATGTTTGTACAACCAAATCTCTATATATAGCAGGGAAATGATCACAGCATCCTTTTTAAATTCAGCTGTTGCTTCTGGTGTTGTTGTACAGCTGTTTGTTTCATTGTAGTACGTTTAAGTGCTGATGACGAAAATTGACCGTAACCTCTGATTTCCTGCCACTTGTAATAAAATTAAAATTACTGGCCGTCTTCGGTAGATCAGCACACCATGTGGACCTGTTTCATATGCAGCTCTGACTCACAGCTGCCGTGGAGCTTTTAACCAATCGCTAATGAGCGGGAGCCTCTCCGGCTGCTCGTAACGCTGATGTTCAGTCTCACTGTGTTTTGGGACTTCCTGCGCTCATTTCCCAGAGTGTGAAGCACTATTAGCAGTGTTAATCATCATTTAGGGATAGCGATATCTGTGTCAGCGCCTCACTGAGAATGCAGTCACAGATTTTCCAGATCCCACAGAGGCTGGTGTCACCATCCTACTGACTGTCCTTCAGGGAGGGTAAGTCACCACAAAAGCCCTTGTGACGCCAGCCTCCGGGCCTCTGACGTCACCATCAGCTGTCTCAGTCAAGAGATCGGAGCTTGGATGTGACTGTGACTCCCAAGGACAGAGCAACAGCAGCTGTTTCAGGTGGCAGTGAATCAGCCTTCAGTACCAGGCATGTGTTTTGTCAAAGGGAAATTAAAATGCTTTCAGTTTGAAATGAAAATTTATATCCCAGGTGAAGGTACTTGTCATATACAAGGGGTATCTAGACTGGCTGTACGTCTCTGGCTCTGAAGTGCACTCCAGTTTTAGTCCAGCATACAAAAATCTGTGTTTTTTTTACTAAAATGGTGTAATAAGAAAATCTAGCTCTTTTAGACTGGTTGTCCTTGTATTGGTTGAGAGGCTTTGTGGAGAGACTCTGTTTCTTTAAAGGTTGAAAACCCCTGAGCTAAATGAGGCAGTTTCACATTGTAGGTATGAAAGTCCATTTGGTTTGACAAGATTTTTTTGAAAGACATCTCTTATGCTCACCAAGACTACATTTATTGGATCAAAAATACAGTAAAAACAGTAATATAATTACAATTTAAAAATAACTGTCCTCTATTTTTATGTTTTAAAATGCTGATTTGCTGCTCAAGAAACATTTCTCATTATTAGTATTATTAATGTTTAGAACAGCTGTGCTGCTTAAGTTGTGATGTATTTCTTTTTTCAGGATACTTTGATGAATAGACAGTTCAAAAAAACAGAATTTATTTGCAATAGAAATCTTTTGTAACATTATAAATGTCTTTACTGTCACTTTTGATCAATTTAATGTCCTTGATGAGTCTTAAAAAAAATTATTGATCCCAAACTTTTGAACGGTAGTGTAAATGAGACTATGCCAGATAATTGCAACCTGTGACTTTATAATTCACAGTGTGACATCTTTTCTTTTTAAACTTTTAATGAACTATGAGGTGGTAACAGGCTTAAATATTTAGGTGAAAACATTGTGATTGTGACATTATTTTCAGCACTATTTAATATACATACATCCCTCAGCTTCATCCAGCGGGATTGTTTGTGCAAAAGTGTGTATGCTTACAAAAAAATCGTATATGCATGACAGCGCATAATAGAGCCCATAAATGGGTTTCTAGTCATCATGACCCTTGAGATGTTTTTGTTTTGTTTCCTTTTCTTTCCATTTTTGGCTGACGTCAGTAATTGATGGCTGTGACCTTCGAGAGCAGCATCTTGATTTTGAAATTCCTTCTGATGTATTTAGGCACCTCTGTCATTTTCGATGACCTGTGTGTGCATCACCTGTTCCTTCTCTCTCTCTCTCTCTGGTCGGTTTCAGTTCTCTTCACATTTACAACTCTCTCTCTCTCTCTCTCTCTCTCTCTCTCTCTCTCTCTCTCTCTCTCTCTCTCTCTCTCTCTCTCTCTCTCTCTCTCTCTCTCTCTCTCTCTCTCTCTCTCTCTCTCTCTCTCTCTCTCTCTCTCTCTCTCTCTCTCTCTCTCTCTCTCTCTGTGCTTTTCTGTACTCCACTGACTGACTCACATGAATCCATGTTACCATGGAGACCTCCAGGCCCTCCTGAACTGAGGAACAGCGTATAGGGGCTGAGAGAGAGAGAGAGAGAGAGAGAGAGAGAGAGAGAGAGAGTGAGGAGAGAGAGAGAGAGAGAGAGAGAGAGAGAGAGAGAGTGGGCTGCTGTGAGCAGTGTGACTAATATCAGTAATCTTTAACTGGCCTTCAGGCGCAAATACTCAAGCACTGCATACAGCACATACAGTAGAGCTCTGTAGCCACATCCCATCTAAAGTAACTGTGATCACTCTGTTGGTTAGTTAGTTAGTTAGTCCAATCATCTGCATGAAGCCATAAGTGCTACGGGGTTTCAGAGAACTCAACAGTCAGTTAGGTGATGCCGACTCGCTCCACATGTTTAGATGGCACGGGTTACATGACTTGCTGTTTACAGCTGTAAGATCATGACCTCATCTCCACCTCTCTATGGAGTGTATTTTGAGGTTTATATGAATAGAGAATTCCTCTCACTCGCTCTACACAACAATTTGCACATGACTCAGGTCCTAATTGATGTCTGCATGTGACTGTTGTAATAGCAGGAGTGTTATCAGACCTGTAGCACTGAATCTTTTCTGGAGAGCTCTGAAAATTGTAGAGGGGTGGATAAAAAATAACTTTGACCATAATAAACAAGCATTCCCTAAATGTAGGTGGGGGTTATATTTAGGTACTATAAATATATAGTTTTTTATATATTTATTTAATAATATATATAATATATTTGTTTAATATTTTGTTATTACATTTTTGTTTTTTATATAAATTATAAATATTTATTATACTTATAGTGTAATATTTTATTTTTGTTGGTATCATCTTTTCTATCAAACTTTGATGGAAGCATTGTTAGGCAATTGAAAAAACCTTTTTCTAAAAGTGTATGATTGGCAGCTTTAGTGTAACAGTAATAGTGTAAAGGCATAAAGTCCCCTATGATCAGCAACTGGGGATTTATTCAAGCGAAATACAATATAAGTGGTAATATTGTAAGATAGTATTACATTTTAAAATAACTGTTTTCTATTTTTAAAATTTGTAAATGCTAAGCTGAATTTTCAGCATCATTCCTCCAGTCTTCAGTGTCACATGATCCTTCAGAAATCATTCTAACATGATGATTTAGTGCTCAAGAATCATTTCTTATTATTATCATTGTCGAAAATGGTTGTGCAGCTTAATATTTTTGTGGAAACCGTGGTGCATTTATTTATTTATTTTGTGTGAATCGAATTTTCAACAGAACAGTATTTGCTTGAAATGGTCTTTACTGTCACTTTTGATCATTTAATGCATCCTTGCTGAATGAAAATATATTAAAAAATCTAACTGAACTTTCAATAGTAGTGTAGCCTATGTTCTAGTAAGCATGCCTCATTGAAGAGTTGTAGAATTAACATACTGTACGAGATTGATCATTATGATGATAATGAGTTAAACGTAAATATAACATGAAATGAGCATGCAAAAGTTGCTTAATCACAATGCCTTTCTGCCAAAAATGTACAGGACTTTTTCTTTTATTTATTTTTTATGTTTGTATATTTCAGGAATATCTGAAATAACGAAGCAGTATTTGTGTAGTAGGCAGCATTTCCACATCTCTTATCTCAAATCGGCTCTTCCTTTTTCCTCTCTTTATTTCAGGGTCACAGAGGGACATTTTGTCCTTTCACCTGCTTCCCACACCCTTTAACTCTCCTCTTTCTTTCTCTTTATGGCTCGTACACAAGTCGCTCCACCCTTCCCACTGCGATCTTGCCGCACACTGCCTCATGTTGCTGGCTATTTCAGGGCACTGGTGCCATTCATTGTTACATCCCACAAACAAAAACACACACGTACACACACTCTGATCCTCGTAAACACAGAGCGAATGATTTGTGTTGTATTTCCTCACTCCCGTCGCACATGACAGAAATAGAAATAAAACTCTCCACCCATAGAGCATTGTGGGAACACGGTGACTCAGTGGACGAAAGGGATGCTTTCCACTGTGGCTCAGCGTCCTCGATCGGTGGCCAAAAAAGCCAATCGACGGCTTCGCTCTCGCTTTAGCAAGAGTGATGGACGTCTGAAGAGTGGCTCTCACCCCTCAGGGGTTCAAAATCATTGAAGATGTTTCTGGCCCAAGAGGCCCTTTCCCATGATCTGCGTCATGAGAGCTGTGATTGTTGGCCTGCTTTGTGAGAGGAGCTTTGTTTGTGAATGGCATGGGAACAGAGGTTGGGAGACTGGCGAGCTCTTTTGCATGCAGAACGCCAGTGAACGGAGCGCATCCGTACAGTGAGTGTGTGATGATGAGAAGAGCCTGAGCAGTGTGGCAGACTATCAGTAGGGCTCTCATTGAACAACACCCACCCCGGTATGTGAGTCATGACAAGTCATGAAATGCTAAACAATGTACAAATTAACACCTATCGTTCATTTGAGCTCTTTATAAATGTCTGCCGTGGTGTGAGACTGTTTTAAGACATGTCACAATACTGACATAATGAGAACGGCTCTATTGAATAGAAGCATGGGAAGGAAGTGTGTCATGAGGAGTATGTTGTATAAATAGAGCAGGGCTAGAGCTAAAGAGAACATACTCAATAAAGAGTGCAGAAAGGGTCGCGTTCACAAAAATCTTAAGAAAAAAGTCCAAAAAAGAGAAATTCTAAGATATTTATGAGAATGTTGAGAAGAAGTGCAATTAAGGGCATTTTTCACATATTCGTTTAAGAACAATGTAATTATTTTTATCGTAGGGATAAAATGACAGATCTTGACAAACAAATCTTACTCATGAGTTTGCCTTTTTTAATATCGTAAATTCAAACTTTACACTGGTAAATCTAAAAGTAGGTTAATTTAATTAAAAAGGTTAGTTCACCCAAGTATTTAATTATACAATAATTTACTCACCCTCCAGCCATCCTAGGTGTACAGTGGGGAGAACAAGTATTTGATACACTGCCGGTTTTGCAGGTTTTCCTACTTACAAAGCATGCAGAGGTCTGTAATTTTTATCATAGGTACACTTCAACTGTGAGAGACGGAATCTAAAACAAAAATCCAGAAAATGACATTTTATGATTTTTAAATAATTAATTTGCATTTTATTGCATGACATACGTATTTGATATTTCTTACCAACCAGTAAGAATTCCGGCTCTCACAGACCTGTTAGTTTTTCTTTAAGAAGCCCTCCTGTTCTCCACTCATTACCTGTATTAACTGCACCTGTTTGAACTCGTTACCTGTATAAAAGACACCTGTCCACACTCTCAATAAAACAGACTCCATCCTCTCCACAATTGCCAAGATCAGAGAGCTGTGTAAGGACATCAGGGATAAAATTGTAGACCTGCACAAGGCTGGGATGGGCTACAGGACAATAGGCAAGCAGCTTGGTGAGAAGGCAACAACTGTTGTCGCAATTATTAAAAAATGGAAGAAGTTCAAGATGACGGTCAATCTCCCTCGGCCTGGGTCAAATAGAGAAATATCGGAGGAGCTTGAGTTTGTTGCCTAGCCCTATTTGTTTGAACCGAGAGAGGCGTCTACTCTCACCTATAAGCTTACGCTACTCCAACATCCTACATCATATGCCGGAACTCGACTCTCTCATGAACTTGCGGACAAACGTTAGCGGAAGCTAGTGATTAAAGTTATAAATATGGACATTTTTCTTACACAAGCGCATTGCTTCTCTTCAAAAGGCCTTTATTAACCCCCTGGAGTTGTATGGATTACTTTTATGATGGATGAATGCACTTTTTTGGACTTCAAAATCTCAGGTACTATTCACTCCCATTATAAAGCTTGGAAGAGCCAGGATATTATTTAATATAACTCGATTGTGTTTGGCTGAAAGAAGAAAGTCATATACACCTAGGATGGCTTGAGGGTGAGTAAATTGTGGATGCACTGACCCTTTAACAATATATATGTTTGCCCATCTATTAACCCTTTTTAAGTAGCAAGCCCCTCATGATATTTTTTTCAACTTAAGGTTTTCTGAGATGTGCTAATGACTTTGATTGTTACAAAAAAAAATGACTAGCTATATTGTGTACGTAAAATCTTGTATTAGTATTATATGTAGCTAATGCTGAGTTCTTAATATTTGAAACCACCCAATAAATTGAATTAAACATCCGACCTTTGTTTATTTTAGACAATTTTATTTTTGTTTTGTCTTAAGAACAATCTTAAGAAAAAGGGTAAAACATTCTTAAAGTGATAGTTAATCCAAAAATGAAAATTCTGTCATCATTTACTCAACCTTTTTTCCATACAATGGAATTCAATGGTCACCCAAACTGTTTGGTTACGAGAATTCTTCAAAATTTCTTCTTTTGTGTTCTGCACAGAAGAAAAAAAAATCATACCGTTTGGAACAACACAAGGGTGAGTAAATGAACTTTTCATTAACTTTGGGTGAATTATTGCTTTTAAAGAGTATTTTGGGAGTACAAAATATTCTTTACTTTTTTTAACTTAGCAAATAAGATGAAAATAGCGGTTTTACTCTTAAGTCCTAATTTTATTCATAAGAATGTTTTGCGAATACAGCCCCAAAGAAGCCTTAGTAAAAAGTGTATGCTAGAATGCTAGGAAAGTGTACATAAAGAGATCTGGAATATAGAGCATACTCAGCATAGAGTATAAGAGCTTGATCAAAAAGAATGCTAGTAAAGAGTGAATAATATCTCGGAGATGATGTTTACCAGAGAAGAGTTCTGAGAATGACATGCTAGAAAAGAGTATATAAGAATAGCTTTGCGATTGAAGATCTCAGAGATGCTAGAGAAGGGTACACAAGGAAATCTCAGGGGAAAAGTATGCAGTGAAGAGTACATGAGATGATCTTGGGAATAAAGTATGTTAGAAAGAAGTAAATAGAAAAGCTTTGGAATATAGTATGATAGCAAAGAGTGCAAAAGAAGCTCTTTCCAATGAAGTATGCAAGAGAACGGTAAAGTCGTAGTACAGGAATGCTCATTCTGAGTGAGCGTGAGTTGTAACACGGGCTGAAACTGTGGACAGTGGATTGCTCTCTGTAAACACTGAGATGTGGATCTCATGCTTTGTCCATGTGCCAAGAGACCGGCCACCCCCGCACCTCTACCACAGCTCCTGCACCCTCTCCAGCTCCTTCTGACCATCTGCCTTCTCTTCGACTTGCCCAAGACACCAAACGGACAGCACAGGCCAGAGGGAACCAGAACGCAATAAATAATTGCTCTCCTCACCCATGTGGCATCCCACAGGCACAGACCCCTCAGTTTTCTGTCTTTTCATGGGTCCTGATGCTCCTTTATAAACCGGTTTCATGGCTCTTTCTGCTGTAGGTTTAATTCCATTCATCATTTATATAGAGTTTTATTAATGGTAAGTGTCACAAAGCAGCTTTACAGGGTGTCGGGTCTCTAGTTCGGTCAGCAAGTGCAAGGTGACCGTGAACAGGAACAACTCAGAGTTAGATGAATAGTTGTCATTATACAAGATGAACAGTTTGAGCTTCACATGCATGTTGCTTTCTAAAATGCGAGCGAGTTTCAAAATGCCCGTGTTGAAGAGTATGCTGACCTCAGTAGTGTTCAGTGAATGATTTCAGCTGAAATCACAGGTAACTGAGAAGGGGCTTCCACGTAAGTAAATGGCAGTGATCAACTAAACTTAGTCCTTTTCTACAGTGTGGATCATGCAATTTGTTTTTAGATCACTTTCGTTTGTTCTATACTTCCAACACGACCCTGCTTAGCCAGGACTTAATATCCTCCACACAATGCATTCTGACACGGTTACATAAGAAGGCGTTTGTGAGCTATTCTTAGCGCTGCCTCACTGTGATGCGCTGCCTGGAATAAGAAAGCCCAGACCTGACAGAGCGGGAAACATTCGTGTCGTGAGGAAAATAAGGCTCCCATCAATTTTTCCCCTCCCTCTCTTTATTATTATTTTATTGCTGCTTTTGGGGCAACGAACAAGAGGCTGTGTGTTTGATAATAATACGTTTGCTCCACAAAACAAAAGGCTGACAGTAAATACACAGTTGGATATAGCATACAGCATATGTGAATATATTATTACTCGTCTTTTTACAGTGATTTACAGAATTTTTCATAATAACTGGTTGACTATATTATTCTGCCAAAAAATGGAAAAAAAATATATTTATTTGGATATTTAATTGTTTATGCTCATTATCCTTATTATATTTAGATTAATCTAACGCTTAAAGTTCATCTTTAAAAAACACTAAAGCCGCGTGTGCACCAAAGCGTTTTTCCAGAGACTAGCATTTTTCCAACTGTTTTCAGTGGGAGTGCCACATTTTCAAAACGGTAGCAGCGTAACGAGACGCTGAGTGTCTACTTCACGTTTTATCGGTCGCCGAGAGTTGAAGAATGTTCGATTTTGGGTAAAACTCATCACTGTCATTTTTTACCCAGCTGTCCAATCACAATGGAGGAGGGGCGGGACAAATACCACATTGACCAACCGCCACATTCTGCTTGTACAACGTCAAAAGATGACAACAACAAGCATAATAACGGAACAAAATAATTTAAAACAAGAGCCAGAGCAAACATTGTGTCAACATTTTTATATAGAAACAGCACAGAAACAAAATATGTGCGAAATGAGAAACACTTCAGTGTATATTCCGTATCATAGCAAGCAAAGCGTCTCAACTGAGAAGAAAAAAAAATGCACTCAAGCGCCCACAGCTAGGCATTTTCACCGGAGTGCCTAGCGTCTTCAGCTGGCTAAATACGCTTTGGTGACACACGGCCTAATAATTTAAAAACAAAATATGTCAAAATGAACATCCATTGTTCATACTGTAAATTACAACGTTGTAATGCATAAATTAATTTGTTGCATTTATCAAATTTTACTTTCTACTGTTTTATTTGTTTATTTTTTAGACAATTTATTTAGACAAAATAGAACAGCTAATAATAGATATTTATATCGGCTTATCCATATCGGGCAGAATTTTAATATCACTGCATCCCTAGATAGCATATTATCCAAAAATGTTTAATAAATACACGTGAGACCAGGAATACATAGAATTTAGTCAATGTCGACTATTTGAATTTTGCAGAAAATTGCAAAAGTTCTGCAGACACGTGTGTGAGGGTGAATATTGTTGCAGTTTTAGGTCTTAGGGAGCCGTTTGTCACTCACGTCATTTCATATCGTGAGTGCTGAAGTCCTAATCTGCCCTCTTTACCTCCTTCTTTTCTTCTTATAGCTCTCAATGATGAGATGTATAGAGCTCACAAAGCATCGAGATCTTTGACAAGCTTGTCGAATAGTAGCATTGTGGAGGTGGATAAAGGATAGCAGGCACGGATTTCTCTGTTGAGGCACTTCATAGCCCTCCATGCGAAGCCTACGGTTTGTTCACCTCTCAGCAGACCTCTCCTGTCTGACCTTTCAGAGGAGGAGAGTCACAACATCCCCCAGCAATGCTGCACAGTCAGGCAGGTTCAGACCTCTCCACTTCTCATCAATCAATAAACACTTTATAAACACTGGCAGGCAGCTTTTTCTCTTCAGCCAGGTCATGACTCAACAAAAGAGATACACAGGTCATACCACATGCTGAAAACTATTGCACGGTAGTATTCAGAGCCTTGGAACACAAAAGCCATTTAAAAACATTAAAGGGTTAGTTCACCCAAAAATGAAAATTCTGTCAGTAATTACTCACCCTCATGTTGTTCCAACCATGTAAGTCTTTCGTTCATCTTCGGAACACAAATTAAGATATTTTTGATGAAATCTGACAGAATTTTGACTCCTCCATAGGCTTCCAGTGTGACCGAAACTCACCGGCCCAGAATAGTTATTAAAACATCGTTAAAATAGTCCAAGTAACTACAGTGGCACTACATTAAGTTTATCATGCGACGAGAATACTTTTTGTGCGCAAAAACAAACAAAAATAACGACTTTATTCCACTTTTCATTTCCTTCTCTCTGGGCCTCGTAGTGTTTTTGCGCTGCGCGTCTGTGTTGCACGCCATCACGCAACACACACATGACCGGCGTCGGCCAATAGTGAGCCTACGTGGTGACGTGTAACACAGACGCGCTGCGCAAAAACACTACGCAAACCAACTAGACATCCAGAGAGAAGGAAATGAATAGTGGAATAAAGTCGTTATTTTTGTTTGTTTTTGCGCACAAAAAGTATTCTCGTCGCTTGATATACTTAAGATTGAGCCACTGGAGTCACTTGGACTATATTAACGATCTCTTTAATAACTTTTCTGGGCCAGCAAGTTTCGGTCACACTGGAAGCCTATGGAGGAGTGAAACATGGCTCAGATTTCATCAAAAATATCTTAATTTGTGTTCCGAAGATGAACGAAGGTCTTACGCGGTTGGAACAACATGAGGGTGAGTAATTACTGACAGAATTTTAATTTTTGGGTGAACTAACCCTTTAAGGCTAAACGCTAAAAATGTAACATTATTGATAAAAATTTGGAGAATTTGCTATGAGTCAAAATCTGCTAAGGGGTAATAATGGGATGGCCGTCTTATTTTTCACTATTATTTACAACAGGATCTGAATTTTTATTGGTTTAAAAAATATTTTGTTATAAGAGACAATAAAACAACTTTGTGCATCCAAACCACTCATTGGAGAAAATGGCGGCCTGTGCAGCTTCAAAATGCTGTCTGTCAGAGAAGATAGCGTGCATAATACATAACGCATGTGAATATAAATTTGTTCTTCACTCGCTGAAATTGAATCAGAGCAATCAAGGAACTGAGTGCAATACTTCACACTGCATGCTAAAGAGAATAAACGCCAATCCAACTGAAAAAATCGTTCAACATGTTGGTTTTTGACGGACATTTTGTGCTCAAACTACGCATTCTGTTTCTGATATTCCTGATTTGAATATTTTCAATAATTTTCTTTTCTTGGATCTTTTTTTTATAATTTTGGCAATAGATGAACTATTAAATAAGTGATTAAAGAAGTAGTCCAATTTTACTCTCATATGCTGATGTAATATACAGTATTATAAACTTGACTGGTGATTTTTATAGAATGATGTTTGATCACTATCTTTTTAAAAGATTAAGGCAGTTATCAAAGTTTGGTAAAATGTTGTTTAATAAAAAAAAAAGATAACACATTTTACACGATTTATTAAATTGAATTATCTCTTAGCAGATTTCGACTCATATGTTGTCCTCTGCTCAATGAAATGTAGTGAAGTTTCTCACAGAAGTCCTTGTTGAGCGAGTAGGCGTTCCTGGAGTGTACTAAGCACAGTTTAGAAGTTGGCCATGTTCACCGAGGACAATTTTTGTGATATGTGCCGTGAAATTTGCTCTGTGAAATATTTAAACTTGACAATGACTCACTAACTTGCTCCCTGCGTAAATGCAATATTCACAGCTGCTGAATTTATTATCTTAACCTACAGTATCAGTAACACCGAAATCAGGGACGGATTTTTCCCATTTCAACGTGTAGTTTGTACTGGTTTTAAGAGACCTGACCTTTATATTAAAATGTTTCAAATGTCTGGGTTAATTCTGGATTTTACTGTTAACAGACAGCAGATTTTTTTTCTGAAACAGAATTTGTACTTCCTGCATGACTATAAATTGCAGTTTACAATAGATTAAATTTGTTAACATTAGTTAATGCATAAAATTTCATGAAATAACAGCGATAATACCATATTCATACATTAACATTAACCTATAGAAATGCTGTAAAAGTTTTTGTTTATTCTTTGTTCATATATATACGTACTGTATATATTTAGTTTTGCCGAAATAAAATTTGTATTCTTAATATTTTGACCTTTCATTGTAACCAAAAGTCAAACACTATCCATTTTGGATGGTATTTCTGTCTGGTCAGCATCGGGTGTGATGTTCTCATGGAGCTCAAACTTGCATCATTGTTCTTGCGCAAGTCTCTATCTAGGACAAGAATAAGCCAGGCGACAGTTTCCTGCCGGGTTGCAAAAGTGTGACATTGTGAAATTATTAACAATGTTTACAGTGTGTTAAACTGCATATAGCCTCATCTAAACACACCATCACTGCCTGTCTGGACTCTGCAGTTGTGCTTTTAAGTACATGTCACACATTAGAGACCTTTTTGTTAATAATAGTCTGGATGAGCTTTTTTATAGGCCGACCCAACATGAGTAAAATTGGAAAATCTCTTTGACTGATCGCTCCGTATGGTGAATATTTGGCTTGAACTTATGATGAATTCTGGGTTGTGTGGATGTTATGCACTGATACATTGAACAGATAGCTAGAGCTTTCACTGATTAGCCGGGAATGTGGGTCAAATTTTGGAATGGATGGAGTGTGAAAGAGAAGAGGGATTTGTACTACATGGTCTTTTGGACTGCTGGGTAGTAGCATAGAGTGCCTCATTTTCTTGACTGATTTCTCAGTCTTATAGCGTTAGTAAACTCTCATTTTAATCACTTCTAATTTGCAAATGAACACAGGACATGGTTCTCAGAACATGTCAGAATTAAAGTTTTGTGGCTTTTCGTCCATATCTTTAGCACAATTTGGGGTTCCCCAGATTGTCACACTTGTTACAATGGAACCCATATGTTCCAGCAAGAACTCTAATCACTGGCAAAAGTTTAGGGAAAGACTATTTGAAATAAAGGTGAAATTAAATTTAAATAAAAATTAAATGTCAAATTTTAGATTAGACTAGAAAATCTAATTAAAGAAAATTAGAAATGTTGCCTTGGCAACTTAATAAATTGAAGTTGAAGCACTAAAATAACTAAATGGAAAGCTTAAACTGGATTAAAATTAAACTTGAAATGAAAATAAATTACAACTAAATAGTAGTAATTCGATTAAAAAGTACAAAAGAAAATGACTAAAAAATCAACTATGAAATATAAATATAAAATAAAAGCTAATTAAACATTTTAATATAAACTATAATAGTTATAAATATATAATTAAATGACCCAGGAGGCTTTCTTTGAAATAAAGAGGCTTTTATAAATCACTCATTTAGTGTCCTTCTCTGCAACAGACATAAAGTCATTCACCCGTGTGTGTGTGTGCGTGCGTGCGTGCGTGCGTGCGTGCGTGCGTGCGTGCGTGTGTGTGTGTGCGTGTGTGTGTGTGTGGATATGGGACACTTGCTGCCATGACCCTAGAGTGAGAGAGAGAAAGTTAATGAGTGAGTAAAGGGATAACAATGTTCCACAAGCATTTACTAAATCCTAGGCTACTATAGATGCTATTTAGATATTTCTATATGATTCTCCTGTTGTTCCTTTCCTATAAGGAAGTAAATTATATTTCTAGTATCTTTAATATCAAAGTTGTTTTCCTAGACAGAAATGAGAGATCAGAATGTGTCTCCTTTGGAGTTGCAGAGGAGATCTTAGATATCGTGACATTTTGGTCATATTCTCACCTTCATGTCGTTCCAAACCCATAAGACTTTTGTTCATCCTCAAATCACAAATGAAGATATTTTTAATAAATCCTGAGAAATTTATATTCCTCTATTAAAAGTTCATGAAACCTAAACTTTTGTTCAAAAAGTTCATTAAGGGAACGAATATGAAATCCACATGAATTGAGTCCTCTGAAGAGAAAAAAATGCTTTATATGATGAACAGATTTCATTTAAGCTTTTTTTCACATATAAACATTGATCAACACACATACATCACATCAAATATAGTAAACAGAAGCTCAAACGTGCTTGACGTACAAGAAGCAAAGTGGTTTGTTCAAGTGCGTCAATGAAATATGCTTGAGGGTTTTATGTTTGTTGGTTTTGTTTGTTTTGACCTTATTTGCTGTGCTCTATGTTCAGTGATCAATGTTTATATGTGAACATAACAGGTTTGGAATGACATAAGGATGAGTAAATGATGACAGAATTAAAATGTTTGGGTGAACTAACCCTTTAATGATGTCACAAACTGTGCTGCAATCAAAAGATTTCATTATGAACTCAGTTATTTCACATCAAATTCTTCGAAGACCAAATTATCTGAGTTATGCCGTCCATATTAACTAATAATAAATCACTATATCCCTAGATATCGAGAAAGATCTGACCACTAGATCTGAGAAAACGTTAATACTTAAATGACACAGCTAAGAATCTATCTTTCTGTTCCTCTAAACAGATCTGAGTGATCAGCTTCTGGAGGTGGTGGGTTTGGAGGGAGCCATCGAGATGGGTCAGATATACACGGGTCTCAAGAGCGCTGGGCGGCGCCTTGCACAGTGTTCCAGTGTCACCATCAGGTCAGTAGTTCATGCCCGTCCACATACACATTGACTAAGAGTTCAGTATTTGTCCAACTCATAGACAAACACTCTGACTTCTCGTGTCCATGACTCTGAAACGTCTCTCTATTCCCCCTCCCCCTCGGCAGGACGTCCTATCTTGGCCAGTGCGGCTAGTAAATCAGACCTTTGACCCGCTGTCACTCGCTTTGCCAACAGCTTTAACATTCTGGACTGCTCGTACTGATGAATAATGATGTTTGTAGCATGTCTAAACACACACTGCTCAGTCCTGACGTATGCTAATGAACCAGTGGAGACTCATCACGTCTGAGGTGCTAGTTCACAAGTTTGTGTTGCCCAGCTTGCTACGCTCCATTAAACACTCATAATGACCTCAACAGTTAGTGCTGAATTGAAGCGAGGTGGTTATTCACAATTTTCACTGCTGTTTCCTCACCTGTACACAGGATAGTCTGCCTATGGCCTAATACTTTCCGTAATCTGCATTAATAGGGCATTCATCATTGTCATTCTCCCATGCTGTGTTGCTTTAACTCGTAGTGGCCCTGCTGAAAAGACTAAACTAACTTTTTGTAACTGTGTGTATATGCAGATGGAGGTGCTGAACTGTGTGAGTGTGTTAGTTTAGAGAGTAAGGGGCCTGGCTGGGAATGGGGCTGTGGGAACAAAGAGCACAGTGTTCAGAGCCGTCCAGGAAAAGTGTTGTATAGGAGCCTCGTGCCCGCGGTCTGCCTGGTCAATGACCTGACCCGTAACAGCTCTGTCTTTCTTTCTCTGTTCTTGTCTCTATGTCCGCAGGACGTCCCGGCTGCTGCCCATGCAGATCGATGGAGAACCGTGGATGCAGCCTCCATGCACGGTCAGCTCAATTGATTTTGCTTTCATTAACATTTTTTTTTTTAATGTCTGAAACACACTCTTTCGTGACCCATACCAGACAATTTTTCTGACACATTATTTATGACACTACATTATTCATTTCTGTGGGCAAAATCCAGTCATTTCGATAGGAATCCAAACAATCGGGGCAAAAGATTTCCCCACACAAATTTTTCAGCGAGTTTTAAAACGAGCCATGCAGATTCGCCACACTGACCAACAGAAATCTACTTGGTTTGAACATGACTTCTCTGTTACTTGTCTAGTTAACACTGGGAAGGACAAGATACCAGTTTTGTTCTCTATTTTAAATATGCAAAATATACATCGCACAATTTGAACCTGAATGTACATGAATGTTAAACTGAAAGTACTCCAGACCAACTTTTCAAGAGGAATTGGGTGTAGATGTTAGGTTTTAGATCAACTAAATGACCTGAAATATGACATCAAATGGTAAAGGCCCCGATACACTTCAAGCGAAATCGAAAAACTAACTGCTATGACGTAATTTCGAACAAAATCAGGCCGAAACGAAGTTCGTTTTGGGAGTTCGAAACAGCTTACCAAAGCGAACTTCCAGGAAAAGTTCGCTCTGGCTGCTAAAGGAAGCCGTAGGAAGGTGTGCACAGAGGCTCCGCCTTCTTTCATGTGAAAATCTTTTCTGGTATATTCGGCCTGTGCAGGCGGTCGAGGTCAGACGTTCGTGAGTGAAAACATGAACACACTGGAGAGCTGCTTTATAGTAGAAAAATACAGTTGTACTTCTGATAAAATGAGACACTGGCACTGTTTTTTGTATTTAATATGATAAAGCTGCTTGATTTTAAGCTATCTAGTGTATAAAGTGATATATAAATAAATGTGACGTGAATTCAGTGGAGTGCTGTAGAGCTCATGCAAACACAACCACATTGCTATAATCAGAAGCTTTTCTAATGCTTTATTAAAAGGCTTGCAGTTTTCTCAATTTTGTTGTGTGTGCATTTTATTGCGAGGAAAGCGTGCAGCACATATTTACATATTCATCGAACCATCGCTCTCAGCAGTGTGGGCGGCGTCAGATGTTCAATAACAGTATATCGTTGCTCACGTATTTCGAACTTTGTTTCGAACGAAAAAGAACTTTGCCGTGAGTATATCGGGGCCTTAAGAGTTTACTACTTGTTTTTTTTTGTTGGTTCTTTGAAGTTGCACCAGAATAACTCTACAATAAACACAAAACATATTCTAAAAGAGACCACAGTATCTGTCTACTCTTAAGTTCAAAAGAGCCTCTGATGCAATGTGAAGTCAGATCCACCCAAAGCTCAATGATAGGTGTCAATTCAGAGTAGAACCTTTTCTCCATCTCAGAAAATTGCCTCCTCCGATCTGTTGCAGCTTTGTACATTCAGCCGTCGCAGCGAGCAGACTGTTAATTAAAACACTGTCATGTCACACCCTGCCATTGACTGATTATGTCATTAAAAGAGGGGAATAAACATGTAGCTTTCCATCTGCACATAGCGCCAACACAATGTCCTCCGCTATATATACATCTCTGTCAGCGCAAGTGCTATAAAAAAGTGTGCCGCTGTGCTTTTAGTCCTCTCTAATTTGCCCAACTGTGCAGAGGGGAATATGGGATGTTATTTCAGTTTCAAGGTCAGCTCTCACGTTCTCAAATTTGTGCCTGTTAATTTGGACATGTGTGATTTATGTCAGCTCATTTGCTGAATGTGAATGAGACAACTGCTTAAAACTTTGAGTGATGAACAACCAGAAGGATTTAGCCAACTGTTCAGATTTGGTTGTTTTCGGAGAGTAATCTTTCCTTCTTTCCTGCAGATACGGATCACGCATAAGAACCAGGTGCCTATGCTGCTGGGACCGCCACAGAAAACTCCCTTCTTCTTCTTCAAGAAGCGCAACAGAAGTCGGGACTAAATGTGGGTCTGCAAAAATCAGCCACTCTTCTACAATCATACAAACACACTCAAGCATCTCCACCTTCCTCAGCCTCTTCTTTGTCTTTGGCTAGTGGGACCCAAAGAGAAGAAACTTTTCAAACACTTTTGTGGAACAAATCAATATAAATACAGCACTGTAATGGGCCTCTAATGGACTCCATCTCTCAACACAGCCTGGCTGAACCAGTTAAACAGACCTTCTCTGAGTGTCATGACCACTGTGTCTTATCATCCAGAACGTCTTATCACAGGCTCGTGACCTGTAAGCTATGACTCAATTCCAACCAAATTCCCCCTACCAGTAGGCCACTGCCTTGGGATCACACTGTGTGCCCTCTCCCTCCTCTTGAGACGGCTCATCAGAAGATACTGCCAATTTCCAAGAGAAAAAGAGAGAGAGGCAGGACCAGAAGAGCAAGAGACTCACCCAGTAAATGGACAAGAAGTGTGTTCAAGTGAAAAGAGAAGGAGAGCGAGACACCCTGGCACAATAATGTTCTTCACATGACAGTTGGTGGTGCACATATGGACGTCACTGGGCCCTGGCTTAGCCTAACAGGACCAGGGAACAAACTTTCCTCCTAAAGGAGCTTACTGAATTATACATCAGTGCATGCAAAGCACTCATTCCAGTGCCTCTCTAAGGCCCTACAACATGCCACCACTAAAGAGATGAAACGGCAAACTCATCCATTATGAAGATGTTTATGGGGGTCTGCTGATAGGGATAGGTTAGACTGGCCTGAAAGAGATGTAACATTTCAGCTTCTGTAGTTTGCCCCGGGCATTTTTGGTGTTCGCCCTCAGGCCGCAAAACTGACCAGTGCAAGTTGTTACAGTTAGCTGGATGTTTATTTAATCCTATACTCCCCTCTAAAACGACAGTGCTGGTGCTCAGTGTTGAGAATGGACCTGTAGTCTTTAAAAAAAGAAAACCCTCAGAAAAGAGAATGTGTACTAAAACAGTTTTACCAATTATCGTTTATTAGCAAAGTGGCAATTTGTGCAATAATTTTATTATATTTTTAAGCCAAATCAAAAATATTGTGCCATTAAGTTTAGGGGAAGATTCCATTTGATTTTCATTGAAATACCCTGCTGATAAAAAAACAACTTACACCAGCCTATGCTGGTTTGCCTGACTGTTGGCTGGTTTTAGAGGGGTTTTGGGCATTTTTCAAATGGTCAGGCTGGGAGACTAGCAGGTTACTCAGCTAGACCAAATGAAGACCAACTTAACAACCTATTCACACCAACACAAACATTTGGCATTTGTTTAAACAAGAAAAATGGCAGACCAGGAGATTGAAAATGCAACTTCACTCTCTAACAGTAGATGGCGCTTACAGTAGGTGGCGCTTACAGCAAAGAAGAAAGTCTGTAGTTTTATGTAACAGTAGTGGCTCTGCATAGGTGACCTAAAGCACAAATCTTATTGTTTGGTTTCTTCATACTGCTATGGATTAGAACACCACTTTGTAGAAAAAATCTGTTGCATTAATGACATGCAATTGTTTGTATCAGTCTGAATAGCTGCAATAACAGTCGTTCATTCAATTGAAATGTTTATCGCACTGAATTTTCGCACCAAACATTCGTCTTGGCGTGAGCTAAGACCAGCAAACCAGTTTACGCTCTTTTATGCCGGTTTTATCAGCAAGGTATGATTTGAATTCAGTTATTTACAAATGGTAGCCTAGAAATCTAGACGCACCCTAGCGGAAGCAAATTTTATTTGCAGCAAGAGTGGTCTAGCAACTCTCCTTTGGCTTTTGAGCTGGAAAAACCAAACTCTAGTCAGGCCAATCACATCGTGTATAGAGTCGGCGGGTAGGCTTAACATAATGACGACAGAGTTGCGACGGTTCCCTGCTACTTGAAAACAGTGGTCTTTCGAATCGGCTTTGGCCGCGACTCTGGAGGACTTGGAGTTAAGCTTTTCTTTGAGAAAAGAACAAAGAACGGCACTTAAGTCATTCTTAAAAAAGGAAGATGTGTTCGTAGTTTTGCCGACCAGATACTGCGAAAGTTTAATCTATCAACAAGCTCCACTGGTGGGAAAACGCTGTGAGGTGTTTATTATGAGGTGTTACAAAATAAGAATTTAAAGAAAATTTCTATGTATTTCTGAGAAAGTCTCTGCTGTAGCTTACAGCATCTCCCTTTAGAGACGGGCTGAAATCGATTGAGCGCTGGTATTAACACTGAATCCTCTGGTCCTCGTCTGTCACAACAAGCTACTGCAGTGGGGTTTGATTTACTGCTGCATGGACAGAGCCTAAATTTAACTTCCTATTTCAGGGAGTGAAACACTATTCCTAAATGCAGCATGAAAACATCAGGTCACAATTTCAGGTCGACAGTAAAACGGGTGTGATAGCGATCCAGATGAATGAAAAGATCGTAAGTTACTTACCATTACAGTCAACAACAGTGACTTCAAGATCCAAAAAATTAGCTTTTTCATCTTTTAGCCCTTCTGAGAAGGCCTGTGAAGAGTATTTAACCTAAAGATGCCCACTATGTATCAGTATTTGTATAATCCAAGAGCCTTGTGTGCATATATATGAATGTGTTTAAAGGTATAACTTAATATAGTATCAGAGATTAGCAGTGACACCTAATGGGTCACATGATTGACTGTAGCCATCAGGCAGATGTGCCTGATATAGATCAACATGCAGTGATCATCAGATGCTTTAGCGGTGTGCCGTAGGGTCTAAAGGTCTGTGTTGGAACTGTATATATGTTTCACCAATACAGAACTGGGGTCAGATTGACTTAAAGTTCAGGTGTGGGCTTTGGAAACTGAGCTCTTACCAGGGTTAGCAGGTTAATGTTCCCTTTAAAGAACACTGAACCGCAGAAGCTATGCCAGTGTCCTAAAAAAAGCGAATCTCTCTCCATATGACCACAGAACTGACGTCCACCTCCAGTCGATGGCTTTATCATAGAAGTGAATGTTGGATTCGGCTAATAGAGCCCCATTGTTTCTGTGGTCATTGGACAGATGGTTTATCCAGTGTGACAGCCTGGTGTTTAAAGAACGGCGGTTTGGTTACGAGTGCATGTTTACAACTACTTTTCATTTTACAGTTTAGAATGATTTTAAACAGTCATGTATATATAGATATTGTTTATATTTTCTCTAAAGTTTAACCACCGCATGCCTGCTGAAACAAAGAAGACAAAGACGTCTGCTTGAAGAGAGACCACGCTGATTGTTGCTACCTTATTAGTTTCACATTATTATATTTTGGACCCTATCCAAGCCCCTTGTATCTATCCACTGTACTTTTCCTTGATCTGTTAGTAGCATGTTCACTGTACAAGTACCTCTGTGGCGGTTCTTTGTTCTGTTTTGTATTTTGTAGACTGAGGTTTGGCGCCAATATATGCTGATCAATGGGCAACTGATGAATGTCACCTGAAATGCCATTTCTAAATCGTACCAATGTCCTCTTCTGTCTCATTTCTGTGAATAACTGATAGCCTTAACTTACCGATACAAAATAGCATTTTGCCTGGAGCAAAGAATTTTGCAATACAAGTCACTGAAAAATCAACCAAATGAAGAAAAAAAAGAGAGGTCAACAACTGTTTTGCTGTGTTGCAATAACTCATTTTTGTTAGTGTCATCACACTGGCCTACTCGCTCTCAGCTCTCAGAGGTTATAGAGCGATGTCCTGCACATCACAAAGGAGCTTCATGACCTCTGGCACCACATACGTCTTCATTTGTGGACTGACTAACTTTTATCTATTATTTTTAGCCGTCCTAAAACTGTGATTGCTCAATCTGCCCATCACTGTCTCTTTTCTCAAAACAATAATCCAATTTTATCTGTCAAAACCGTGCTGCCTCTTGCAGGCTTGTGCTCTATTCAGAATTGAATAGAGAATGCCTTTTAAATTCTAATTAAATGCAGGATGCAGAATTGCATATCGAATGTGAATGTAAGAAAGCAGAATTATGAATTTAAAATGAATTGAAATTCAAAGAAGTTCATATAATTGTCATTTTTAAACAAAAAAAATCCTTATTTTAAAGTTTTGCAAAGATATCTTTGAGGGGTTGGACAGAGAGAACGATTGATTGATTGATTGATTGATTGATTGATTGACTGACTGACTGACTGACTGATTGATTGATTGATTGATTGATTGATTGATTGATTGATTGATTGGTTGGTTGATTGATTGATTGATTGATTGATTGATTGATTGATTGATTTTCCAGCGTGCTTTACCTGTGTTGAATTTCTTTGAATTACAATGCATTAAATTACTCTTACTGTTATTCAATTTAAAATTCATGAAGGACATGGGGAATTCTATTCAAATTCCACCCCATGAGTTGAAAAGGAGCTGATTCTTCAGCTCTTAGTTTTGCCCAACCCTGGACCCTTGAGATTTTTAAGGACGGTGAACCAGAATCCGGGACTCAAATATGATCTTCTAAGCATCATGTTGCCCTCTAACAGTGAGAACCAAACAGATGCTCTCTCTTTCTCTGCTCATCTTACCAGTCTCTTAGAGACAGTATGGCTTATCTCAGTGTAGCTCTATTCTTAGCTGGGACAGTTGAACAGTATTGAGCAGCACTGATGCAGTAGAGCCCATATCAACTCTGAATGTGTTGTTCTACATGTGTGTTAACTCACTGTCTTATTCCAGCCTTAGGGTTAATGTGGTTTGTAGCAAGTCCTGTGTGGTTGGCAACAAAGTTCAAGGACAGGAGTCCTGCAGGGTGAGATGGGGTTAAAGGGTGAATCTTGCCCTTGACAGGCCCACAGAGTTACTCTGTTTCTTGTAAGCTGTTGGCATCCATGTTAATGGACAAAAGAGTTTTATTGAATAAACAGAGAGACTGAAGATCTGTGTCTGGTGTTGGTCTTTGGGTGGCTCGATTGGAATGCTTTCTCACATTCAGCAATGGCGCCGACACAATCCTCTACTTAACGTGATTGAATTTCAGTTCACACAATAAATCACAGATTTCTGTGCTCCTGCACTGATGATGTGAGGTTCTCGGGAGAAATACTGTGAGCCTTAAGTGCTGTACTTAAGATCCACTGACTTCAGTCCTCATGTCAGCATAGTTTCACACTTGTGTTCACACCATCTCTCAAACAACACCTTCAGTCATGATTGCAGAAGAGTTTAAATCTTACCATGTTACAATTGCAAGAAATTGACAGCTTTTTTTATTCAGTCTTTCCCAAGCAATGGCTGTGTTATTCTCCCATTATATGCACAGCACTGCTGACCCTGCACACTGAAGTGCGAATCTGAAATTTAGACTCTCAGACAATTGTACCTTTATGAGTACAACAGCTTGTCATTGGGGCAGTACCCTCAAAAGGTACTAATATGCATGCTTTAGGTGTTGATAAGGTACAAAGATGTGTCTTTGGAAGGTATCGCCCCTGTGAAAATGTTATTGTATGTTGATAACCAAACAATAAATCCTCCACTTGTCAGGTTTCATGAAATGCGGTAATGTTCCAGCTTCACTACTAATTGAGCTCAACATTATGCTACACTCTTAAAAATAAAGGGTTCCGGAAAGGGGTTTTCTCAGCAATGCCATAAAGAATATGGGGTTCCCCAAAGAACCTTTCAGTAAAGGTTCTTAAAATAATTCTTACAATCTTAAAAATAAAGGTTCTTTATTGGCATTGATGGTTCCATGAAGAATCTTTAACAACCATGAAACCTTTCACAAAAGGTTCTTTGGTGGAAAAGGGTATTTAGATTATTTAAAATGTTCTTCACTAATAAAAAAAGTGGTTCTTTTAATAACTCTTTTAAAGAAAAAAAAGGGCAAATTAATTTGATAGATTATTAATGGAAAAATATACAGTGCAGTGCACATACAGTAAAAAAATGGTTTTAAGCCAGCTGTAAAAAAATTCATTTCAAAACATTTCTTTTGCCATTAATTGTAATAATCGAGTGAAATTCTTGTATGCACAAGGAGTCTGACACCAGCCGGTCTGCTCCACACAGAGATCTGATCTCACCATCATCGAGAAACAGAAAAAAACATGAAGAGACAGAAAAAACGGAGACAGAGTAAATCCAGAACAACTGCGGCAACATTTCCAAGACACTTGAAGAAACTAATCATCACAACTCTTGCAGTGCCATTTACAGTATCCGATGGATGCCCTGTGAGGCTGTATATGACTGTTTGTTTTTGTCAGGCAGCCCTGTGGCCTCTGTGATTGTAAATACAGCCCTGTTAGAAGAAAAATGCAGATGACAAAACAAGAAGCTGTGAGCTGGGACGAAGCCTACGCTTCTTGGATGTGCGGAGATAATGAGGCAGGAATTATCTCTCCATGAACTATTAATAGTCATCAAGTCCCATCATGTCTCTCTTTGGGAGAGCACCAGTGGCCTAAGGCTGCGTTATCCTTCATTCCACTTTATTAACTGCCTGTGTCAGGCAGATTTTACAGAGTGCATTCCTTTATTCAGGACTCGCCAATCATATTACATGGGTCAAACATACAAGATTAAGGTTTAAACCTTTCGATTTTTCTTTGTTACATATGATGCAGGTGTAGGGATCAGATTTGCTGCTCTCTCTGTCACTATTTTCATGTGCAGTACATCTCCTTCCATGGATTAGCCCACATTTCCAGAGAGGGGCAGGCTGCCAGAACTGTCACACTGGCCCAGTCATGGGCACAAATAAGCCCTTCTGATGAGCTGAGCCTCTCTGCGTATATCACAGTGAGTGAGAGCAGATTACTTCAATATTCATCCCTTAAAAATGTAACATATCAAAGAGAGAGGTGTGCTGCTGTGCCACTGATTCCAGTGTCACCACCACTCTGGATCTAGGAAGCAGAATGAAAATACAATATGCTCTTGGCCACCCCCTTCCTCCCACCACATTAGTGAAAGGTGCTATAAAAAGGAGACCCTGGCAGCTCAAGCAGCGTCAAGCAGGAGAAACAATGACACCAGTAACTGCATATGCACGTCTCTTTCGTGCTATCATTGTCCTTCTGTGAAAGTGGGCTCTGCTCGAAAGCCAGAAGGATTTTAAAGATTATCCTACTCAGACTTGACACATGAATTTCTCTCCCTCTCTTTTTCACTGAAACCACTTTGTTAAATATAGATTCTAGGACATCTGGCCTTGACCACAATAATAGATTGTAAATCCCTTGCACATCACAAGATTGCGCAGTTCATTGTGATACCACTGTAGCAGGTAATAAATAATAATAATATTAATTCACTTTATTTCGAGTAAAATAATGTCTTTTGTTAACTACTTGAAGAGACTTTCATGTTTTATTCAACAACATCAATTATAATAACTTTTGTTTTTATCATAAACTTATAATCAATATTCTATTATTATTTTTATTATTATTATAAAAATGTTAAGTATTTAACTGACTTTTTATTGTTTTGAGGAAATCTATTTTTACATTTCAATTTTAAAATGTTAATTCAGTTTTTGAATATTTATTTCGTAGAAAAATGAATGTAGGCCTAAGTCTCACTCTCTTCTGTTTGCCACAGGTATTATTTTATTCATAAACTGAAAAGGAATGTTCTAAAATCGTATATGAAATTCCACAGGCTACCCCAAATTACTCAGTGTTTTATACTCGTTTTATGAGTTACTTGGAAAGTTTGAGACATGAAAAAAAACATGTGACGCTAACTTTGTTGCCATAAATCCTAAAAAGTCCATACAAATGGACTCAGTCCATACAAACTCATTGACTGTTGCATTTGTTTTCCTCATTTTAATTGTCCTCAACTTCTCTAATGTGTTTTTCTGGCGATTCTACTTATTGGTCTCTGGCCCTTTAAGAGCCTCTGGAAACGTGCGAGGAAAAATCTTGAAAGTGAATGAAACTCAGCCATTCATAAAAATAGGACTGACGGGGCTTCGATTGGTCGTTCAGCGCTTATACATATTCCAAGTCATTCTCGCAAACCATTGGTTTAAAAATGTGAATGACGTGCCCTCGGAGCCAATGGGCTTCCAGAGCTAAATGCCTCTCGAGCCCAAGGGAAAACCGAGCAGTCCATTTACAAAAACCTCATTCAAGTTTTGAGTGTTGGAGAGAGCGCATGTATTGATCAGTGCGAGCGGACGGCATCCTTTTGGGATTACAACCTGAAACCGTGGTTTTTGAGTCCATTGCGAGCCGTCATCTATAGGGTGAGTTTAACCCTCATTCTTCAAATATTTGCACGGCGTGCACTGATATCTGTATGAAAGCGGTTGTTTCTCCGCAGCGCGTAAGTTTAATCGTGGGATTCCAACGGCAAATACAGCTATCTCGCCTTGGGGGAAAGCGAACGCCATTTTCTCCAAGAGAGGGCTTATACACTTTGGCAACCATTTTAATGCACGAAGTTTTTTCTATCATATTTTGCTCAGTTGCTGTTGTTACAGAAGCTTGTATGGTCCGCATTAGTGCACTATCCTGACATTTATAGGTGAGGTCGGTGCAGCCTGAACAGTGTATGGTTTTGTGAATGGAGGTCTCTCGTTCTTTCCCCCCCTCACGGATCGAGTTTCACTTCATTGAGAAAAACAAGAGGCCGTCAGGGGGCTCCGAGTGGGAGGAGGTCCTCACCCCTGCTCAATTATAGATTTGCTTTAACCACTTAATTTTAAGGGTATTTTTCGGCTGTTTCCACCATAATAATATTCAAAGTGTGTAAAGTATTTGAAAAGTGTAACGTTATTCTTTTTTTTTTTTTTTAAAGGAGAGAGAGAGAGAGAGAGAATGAAAACAATTGTTTTCTGCCGATTTACGTTGCTGGTCATATCGTTTTCTGTGTTTTTGAGTTATTTCTACTAATCTATTTTTTATTTTTTATGCATGTTTGGAATAAGAAAAGTGCGGTTTTTAAATATAGTGAACGGGTGAAAGTGCGAGCTGTTTCGTTGTGCATGTAAACTGTATCTTACTTATGACTGAACTCGTATTATCCGCGGAAGTTTTCCGTGTCTCTCAAGTTTATCTCTCATGGCATGTTAACGTTAGCAGATAATTGTCAGAATTTTTTATATTTTAGTTAGACTTCCATAATTTATCATCTATTAACATTTAATTGTAGCTGTAGCCTACCTGTCGATATTAAATAATATATTTAATATTTATAATTAATAAAAATAAATGCATAGTAAAAAAAATAATTAAAGAAAAATATTGTCGTATGTATACGTCTGTATGTATGTATGTTGCTGTGTTGAGTCACATGAAAGGTTGGCATAATAAAACGAATGCATAATAAAACAAAATATATTGTTGTTAATACTCATGATACTTATGTATATTGTTTTATTTTAATATATACATGGATGCTTAACACGTTAAATTAATACGTTTTATATATGTATAGTTCTATATATGTTTATTATTCTCTATAATAAATAGTATTAAGTAAGAGAGTTGTTTTGTGGTGAAGCATCACAATAAAAGTTGGTATAGTCCTCACAGTTGCCCCTCCCAAGTGTGCAGTTGATACACTTAAGTTAGTATCCACTATCCAGTGTTCCTCAGAATAGATGCTTGGCCAACAATTTAGTTTTTAAATGTTTATTCATGGACCAGTAATATAACTGGAATATCAATGTATCATGAAATGTATGGTTTCCATTTTCCTAAGTTTATCTTAATATATGCTCATCACTCTTTTCATAGTCTAATCATGGGCACAGATGGTTAGCTTTGCTTATGTAAGGTTTACATTCATCTCTACTGCAGATTGCATTACGTAGATCTCTCTCTCTCTCTCTCTCTCTCTCTCTCTCTCTCTCTCTCTCTCTCTCTCTCTCTCTCTCTCTCTCTCTCTCTCTCTCTCTCTCTCTCTCTCTCTCTCTCTCTCTCTCTCTCTCTCTCTCTCTCTCTCTCTCTCTCTCTCTCTCTCTCTCTCTCTCTCTCTCTCTCTCTCTCTCTCTCTCTCTCTCTCTCTCTCTCTCTCTCTGTCCTTACACATACGGAGGGATATTGTGATGGCTAACAGACAGAGAAGGGGGAGGATGAATCTGAGGGTTTTGTCAGCCTGTTTGCAGGGCTTGGTGTTTTGATGTGGGACACACTTGACTGTCCAGTATAGATCTATTGAATGACTAATCCATTTTTTCCCCCTTAGAGCAAACAGACCCAAAGAGATCAATATAACAATCGCTTTTAAGCGAAGACCCTTTTCTGGGAGCCTCCTTGAAGACCCAGGTGAAATGGATGGATTTTATGACCAGCAAGTACCATTTATGGTCCCACCTAATGTAAGTATACTTCTGCATTTCTTAAAAAAAAAAAACATAAAAATCTAAATTAAATTAGTCAACACTGACCAAAGTATTTTTCCACAGCAGAAGTCATTGCAAGTGGAGGAACCGTATATCCGACCAGTTAATGAGAGAAAAAGAAAATTAGTGGAGACTGAACTCGCTCAGGACACAGAGGGTAATTTCAACCTAATGAACATGACTAATGCATGTTTAGCAGATGGATCAGATTATGGAGATACATTAACAGTGAGAGAGCAGAAGTATATGTGCTCAAAGTAGTTTGATCGATGCTGTGATTGTTGAAGGCTGCCTTTCATTTATCAAATACTTGGATCATAGTGGGTTTTCGAGCTCTCTGACTGTCTTGGGTTTGCCTGTCATCCGCAGAACTTTTCCAGGACCTCAGCCAGCTGCAGGAGATCTGGATCGCAGAAGGTTTGTAGCCTATTAATTTTCATGCAATGTCACTTGTGCTTTGTCATGCAGCTGACATTTATATTTCAGACTCATGAACATTTCTTATAATATCATTTCTAAGTGTTACACTTTGTCCCAGCTCCTGTTTATTTTTCATGACACGGTAGCCATTTAATTTGGTCTGTTGCACCAGCTTTGCGGCAGTGTCCAAAAAGTTGGCACTAAGATCATGTTCATTTTTTGAGGAACAGAAAAATAGCGATAAATGTTGTCTGACAAAATGACATTGATCTGCCGAATGTTTATCAGCAGGGAGCATTGTTTGCGACTCCTTAATGCTCTCCAATCTCTCTCCACAGCTCAGGTGCCCGATGACGAACAGTTTGTCCCAGATTTCCAGTCGGAGAGCTGTGAGTACCTTGAGATGTATTATTTATTCTCCTTGGCAGTGTACTTTGGATGCCGTCCAGAAATGGCTAGGGAAAACGGCAGAGGCTGAACTCTTGAAGCTATTTATTATTCATCTCTTGCTCAAATTTAAAGCCAAAGTTTCATGGGAAACAAAGGAGATCTTAGACTAAGGATGGTACTGAGTGGCCAGACACTCTTGTTGATTTGATTTGTTGAAGATGCCAACAGTCAGCCTCACAAATGAAGCTCATTATATAGTTTATATTATATATTTTAGCATGCGATAATTTTTAAAGAAATTGATTTGCTCTTTAACTTGGTCAGGCTCACTAGTATTACATCCCCACACACTCAACCCAATAGTGCTTTGATTTATTAGGACTTAAATTGTCTTTCCACTTTTCATTCTTGCCTGAATCCTCTCAGCGAGAACCCCCGCAACTACCTATTTTTTCAGTCAAATCAGCCGATTGGTATCAGCATCACATGATCCAAGCTCATAATCAGATTTCACACTTTCATGCACTCTGTTCAGCCTCTGGAATGGACCGGATTCCAACGGGAAGGGTGAGAGGAAAAGGCTTCCCCTCACTGCCTACCTAAACCCATTGAATCCACAGCTACTGAATCTCATTTCATTGAGGGTTCTCTGTCCAAATGCACCCAATTTGTTAGAGCCTGGCCACAGGAATCAAAGCCAAAGGAAATACTTGAGGAATGCTTGGTGGAGCATTTTATGTTATTTTCCCCCCCGTTTTGTCACTGAAGTTTGTTTTTGTTTTCGTCTGATGTTGAGGCTGGGAGACAGGGTGTGTACCAGGGCATGCATTTTGGTCCAGTTTTGCATGTCAGCGTGGCGTTACTGAAAAGCAGAAGATTGTTATGAACGTTTGTGGCATGCTGTTTATAAAATGAGGCACTTTTTGAGCGTAAGCCATGGGTTTCTTCATGTGCAAGCTTTTTTACAGTCATTTCAGTATCAACGGGTCATCTGGACGTCACATGGCACCCCATGCCCTCCTACACTATCCCAGTACCATATCAATCGGGAGTGGCCTCTCCTCTTGCAAAAACCCCAATGTCCACAGAGCAGAAAATGTCACTTTAGTTTATATGAAAGAGTGCATGCACCATCGCCCCAAATTAAAAATTGTCGTTCCAAACTCTGAATACTTTTATCTTCGAAAGACAAATGAAGATTTTTTTAATGAAAATCCATTCCACAAAAACTTTGATGCTTTAAAAAGTTCATAAAGACATCATGAAAGCGCTGAAGCTACACAATCACTTTTAAATGATGCACAGGTTTAATTTAGGCTTTTATTCACATATGATCAATGCACATAGAGCACACAGAATATGGTAATTTTTGGGCGAGCAAACCCTTTAACGCATGCTTTTGAGCTTTCACGTGCCTACTGAGTGTCTCTTAAGCCCAGTACAGTCTGGGTGATTTATCTGGCTCGACTCGTGTGGATCCAGTTGCGTTGGCCATTATGTGGCGCCGGATATGAGAGCTTGATGCAGAGATCCAGGGGCTAATGGTTACAGTGCGGGGAGGAAAATCATTCACAATCATTGAATTACGACCACACTGATTCATGAGTATTGACTTGGCTATGATGGAAATCAGAGGGGAGTGCTTTGATTGCATGTGTTGTTCTGCACCGTGATACTGATAGGCAGAACGAAGAGCTTTTATGCTTCACAGTCGATTGTCATTACCCGTGAAATATGGGAGTTTAATGGTGGAGAAGAATCTCCTTCTGAAGCGTTTCACTGCACTTTTGTTGATGTGTTCGATTAGAAACATCTCCTTCTGCTTTTTTTCTCCCACAGTGATGTTTCATGGTCCGCCACTGGCAAAGATCAAACGGGAACTGAGTCCCTCCAAAGAGCTCTCCCCCTGTAGCCAGGATAGAAGTCCCATGCCATATGGAGAGAAGTGCCTTTATAGCTACAGGTATTTTCTTATATCCATCTCAGCATCAAGACTTTCTTGTCAACATGTTGAGTGTGATGACTGACTGTTCTCATTTTCCTCAATACAGTGCCTATGAAAGGAAGCCCACAGCTGGGTTTAAGCCATTGACTCCTCCCTCAACACCCGTTTCGCCATGTGGCTCCGCCAACACTCTGGGGACACGTCCGCTGCATGAACAGAGTCCTCCCCCTGTCTCCAACACAACATTAGGACAGCGTCTCCTTCATGGGCAGCCTTCAATGACCAAGACCTCGCCTAGCCAGACGACACTCCCTCACCACAGCCAGAGCCCACCTTTTGCAGTGCCCTGTCCACCCCTAAACCGTGAACCTCACTTCAATAATGAACCTAGGTCAGTCTCTATATGGTTTTAGAACTTCAGTGAACTTGTGTATTCTATTTACTATATGGAATACTTTATATCTTACTGTTAGTATGTATGAAGGACAAAAGTGAACTACAATGAGCACTACGATATACATAAATTGGGATGTGTTATATTAGTGTTCGATTGGGGTGGGTAAGATTTTTTAAATGTTTTTAAAGGGACAATAAGTAACTTTTTAGGTATTTTATTATCTAAAATCAATATTTTTTTTCATAAATATGTCCTCAATGGTGTCCAAATACCTCTGCCAATGATCTGACTTATCCTCGTAAACGAAGAATTTATTATCTTTATATACATGGGACGGGTAGGTCCACGGAGGCTTCCATGTAGTTCCGCCATCTTGAAAAACTATAATAGCAGAGAGGGACAAAAAGTACTAGGCCAACGCGTTTCCACAACGCGTTTTCGTTCAGAGCCCGCGTCAAGTGACTGAAACCAGCAGAAACGGAGCAGAGCAGTGAGAGGCGCTTTTGTCACTGCCCCGGCAAGTTTAAAAGGCTGCACTGCACGGTTAAGTCACAGGATAACGAGTCCTCTTAGTCGAAAAACTCCACAATAAGACCGTAAAAGGAAACGTGATCGGAGATTACAAAAACAAGGGTTATTAGCTATAATGTCGGGATAGCTAATGCAGGAGAAAGCTTTCAAAAGAGACGCTGAAGTTGCCTGCTTTCTTCTCGACAGGTAAGTCAATGTTAAGGTCTTAATTACAGGCTTTTTATTTTTTTATTAGCCTATATAGACCAGCGTTTCCCAGCGGGAAACTGTGTAAAAAAAAACAAATCTTTACCATCAATCTCGGATCGTCGGAAGTCTCTAATAACAACAAATAATGCGCACAAATTTATAATACAAATGCAAATCATAAGTTTTTGGCGTTGAATTGCGGAGGTTGCGCTTGCATGTGATTTTATTCCCGTGCCTCATTCCCAGTGCGTCCACATAAAGCTGCCTATTTTTCATTGATGCGCTTACAGTCAAATACACACGAATTGTCACAACGTCCGTCTTGCCGCGTATTCACATCGGTTGTGCTGCTGTCAACGCAACGCGTGCGATTAATATTTTTCAATTTAACACGTTAAAAATATTTAACGCAATTAAAGCAGCATTTTTTTCTGTCATCCTTTGGCTAGCGTTACATTATATAATCACGTTCGTCTTCATGCAAATGCTTCTAACCATGCAAGCGAGAAAATACAAAAGAGAATGCGCTGTCCTGTGATGCTGACACGACGCGCGCCAGACTCGACTTCTCTTTCGAGCTTTCGCTTTGAGTATCCTCATGAGAGCAGTCTTAAATTAGTTAAATAAAGTCTTAAATGAACGTTAAGAGTTGTGAGAAAATGGGACGCTTGTGGGATCCACATGTGACAGTGCAGCAGTGACATCAGAATCAAATAACACTTCATTCATAAAAAGATGCCATTAAACAATTATTTGAAATATACTGTCTTTATGATGTTTCTACATTAATTTGGAGATTTACTGTGAAATTATTAGGCTACATAAAATATAGTAAAAACAAGCTATCTTGTGCAATTATAACAAAATTATATATTATATAAAATTAAAAATGTTTAATTCATTCATTCATTTGTAACATGCATGAACGAAGAAAAAAAAAGGAACAGGAAGAAGAAAATCTTATGGTAGCCTACCTGTCATTTATTTGTGCACATCAAAAAAAAAAAAAAAAAAAAAAAAAAACAGCACATTTCAAAGTATAGTATCAAAGTAGTATCGTGACAACACTAGTGTAGGGTGCCACACATTTTTTTTTAATTTCAAAGGGTGCCTTGACTGAAAAAAGGTTGGGAAACACTGATATAGACAGTAGAACATAGTTAAAAGTTAAACAGGCTCTTTGATGAATAGCAGCTATTGAGTAAAGTAGAGATGGTCCTATAAACAAGGTTGTAAGTTTTGTTTGTTCAAAACTGTAACATTCGTTTGTTCGTTGTGTCAAGTTGTAGTTTGTTTGAAATAACAAACCAGTTCACCAGAAGGAAAACTCGACGAGGTGCTATTAGAAGACATCCTGTCAAAGCTTTTTGGTACATATCGCTTACCGTAGATGCAACGCGCATTTGAAAACGCGAGGCGCTGGAGAGCAAAATTAGTTTGATTGCAAAATACAAATTCACCACTAGATGGGAGTAATTCTTACTTACTGCCCCTTTAAAGAAGTTCTAAGATTGCATTTATTTGATGAAAAATACAGTAAAAATGTTAATATTGTGAAATATTACAATCTTTTAATATACATTTTTTAATGTTTATTTGAAACATAATATTCTATATATTTTGTAACATTTATAAATGTCGTTACTGTCACTTGGCATTCTTGTTGAAGAAAAGTACAAATTTTTCAACAACAACAAAAATTTTTTGCTGACCCCTGACTTCTGGTAGTGTGTATATATTAGTGGTTTATATAATTATATATTATATTATATTATATTATTATTAGAATTGTATTTTATTATATTGTATTAATGATATATGACAGATGACCTTTCAGCAATGCTCACTTTGATTTCAAAAAAGTGGTGTACATCACAGCTGGGGTGGTATAATAATATGACCCCCGTGAGAACAGATTGGCTGGCATCCCGTCCTGCCACCTGTAGCTGAATTCCTGGGAGCTTACCAGAGAATGTGTGGCACATAATTTAAAGCCAGTAGAAGAAGACTCTAGTGCTAGTGCTAAGCTGCTCCTTATCCTGTCTCACATTACCAGAACATTTATATTTTTTGCTGTTATCTTGCAGGTTTCAGCGGCAACTTTCAGAGCCTTGTCTTCCATTCCCACCTTCTGACACCCAGGGAAGACCCAACTTCATGCCACAGGTCCCCAGCACTTCACCAAGAGATGGAAGGCCACCTTACCATCGGCAAATGTCAGAGCCTCTGGTTCCTGTGCCTCCTCAGGGCTTCAAACAGGAGCTTCTAGACCCCCGCTACGCTGAGCAAGGTGTTCCCAACATGGGCCCATCCCAGGCTGCCTTCCACCCAATGGCCATCAAGCAAGAGCCACGAGACTTCTGCTTTGACTCTGGTGAGGACTGTCCCATTTCTTAGAAATGTTTTTGGGTGTTCACAATCTGGCTGGGCTTCATGAGAGCTCTCTGGGTGAGGGCGTGGAATGGGTTTTGTGTGCTTGCGCGGGCCTGTGACTTTTAGCGTTGTTTAGTGAGGTGTATACGAACAAAAGCATGCACACATGCACACCTTGAACCATTACATTCAAAGAGACATTCAGAGAAGGCAGTGCTGCTCAGACATTTCTTAAGTGCAGCATAATTAATAAACAGGGCTGTCAAATCAACATGGTAAAGCCTTTGACCTGTTCGTAAGTTCTGTAAGAAAAATATTTAGAATAAAAATTATTTGTTTTTATAATGCTGTATAAATGTATATTTCAGGACATTTTTTATTATATCAGGAAATATTGACATGGAATTAATTCTGATTCATTAATGAATTTGAACATTTTCAATAAATTGACAGCCCTATTAACAAATAAATCAAAGGTGAACGTGTCATTTAACAAGGTTATTTAGTCCTAAGCACTGAAACTCGAATCTGAGGGTAATCCTCGTATTTGAGGGTAATCCACTTCAGTTTAGGGTTAATTTATGCATCCTATTGTCCAAAACCCCTCAGCTTAGCTCATCTTCCTGTTTGTAATCCATACATTCAGTCTTGTGCATTCTTCTAGTGTTATAATATCCCTCTAGGTTTATGTTTGCAGGTTAGTGATGTAATTCCAAATCCTCTTACCGTCCTTTCTTGTAAATGTGTACGTCACATATTACATTTGCATGGGGGCGGCTGAACTGAGTCTTTTCATCTGTACAGCAGCCTGACAGATGATGCATCTGATGCAATCAATGAGGATCACATACTCAAAGTAAGACAGCAAAGGGGCAGAGTGGCCTGCCCAATCACCAGGACACACAAGGACAGATAAAACTTGATTGTCATGGTCCAGTATCTTGTCACAGTGGCTAATCCTATTTGGTGACTCAGTGGACTCATTGCTAATGCTGCGTGTATCTTTGGTGTGTTGATATGAGCTTAGCCAGCACTAACAGATGTGCAAGACTGGACATTCACGGCCCAGCTGTTCCATCCGAATCACTATGTTTCATCGTCTTACGCTTTCAGAGCTCCCTCAAAACCTCTGTTCAGATGCCAAATCCAGAAGTACATGTCACTCTTTAAATCTCTATTTCTAATTAAGGAATAGACAGTGTTATTTTTAGTATACTTGAGATACTATTATAGTTTTTATTATTATTTTGAAATCCTATGTTTTCTTTTAGTTCAAAAAGTTAAACTAAATGAAAATATTGCTTTGGAAACACTAGCTGAAATAAATCAATTAATTTTATATATACATATATTTTAATCAACAACGTTTGTATGGTTTTACTCAACCATAATAACCCTGGGAACAGTTAACATTATTAATTTTATCAACAAAGACAATTTTATAGTATTTCTTTTATTCATTTAAATGAACTTCTGACTCATTTATGATTGGTAATTTCTCCTTTTTAATGGGCCCATTTTTCATGTTGTTTTGCAGAAGTGCCTAAGTGTCAGTCTTCATTTGGGAGAGCAGCAAGCTGCTACCAAAACCATGAGAGTAAGTGACCTCGCCATTATCGCATACATCGCCTCAATGCAGCTTTGGCTTGCTAAAATAATCTTATCCTTTTTTAATCTTACAGTATCTTTGTTTCCTCCCTCTGCCTGTAGACTTCTCATTTGACCGAGATCAACAGTTGTATTTCGACGACACATGCGTTGTTCCCGAGAGACTTGAAGGTATTCACCAAGATTTCACCATGGGTTATCTATAGTTTTAATTGAAAGACAAGTTAATGGTCAAGCCATCTCAGTAGTTTTCAAATGTTCAGTCTCTTTTTTGTTAAAAATCACTTAGGCACCCCCTTGTAGTATGGCGGTGTGAAATGAACACTGCGTCCACATTAGCAGCATGTGTTCTGGAATTTCTCGTCTGCTTGCTCACGCCACTGTGGCAAACTCTAATCCTCATCATTCTTGTTCCTGACAGGGAAGGTAAAGCAAGAGCCCTCTGTTTATCGGGACGGCCCACCATACCAACGTCGTGGCTCCCTCCAGCTTTGGCAGTTTCTGGTTACGCTGTTGGATGATCCTGCCAATGGTCATTTTATTGCCTGGACAGGACGTGGAATGGAGTTCAAACTTATTGAGCCAGAAGAGGTCAGCACCTAAATTCAATATTTTTAGTTTCAAGCACACACACCATTTACAATAGCCATGTTTTTTGGTAGCTGGGTTTCCATTAAGATGAAAATAAAAATTCTTACTTAAGGTGGATTTGTCATTTTATTTTATTTTATTTTTTTATCAGCTTTGAATTGTTACGATGTTGGTAGTCAATGTAAATGAACAGTGCTTACTCTTTCTCTTTTTCTTACCTGCTCCCAGATCTTCTGGTTTATTTGACAGGGCTTTCATTAAAACTACAGATTGTACACTGGGAAAACAAATCTGTGTACTTTGAACCAGTTTTCACTCAGAAATTGCTAGTACATTTCACAATTTACAAAGAAACAGCAAATGACATTGAATTAAACATGACATTTTGAAGTAGATTGACTGAAATAGTATTTTCTTTTAAAGCGTACTTCATTAGTTTACATTATTTATGAAGAAAATCCATTTGTACAGTGTACAGTACATTGTACATACTTTGTATTCCCTAAAACAATTTCTGCCTTTCTACTGCGTAGACAGCTAAGTTTTATTAAAAACCCATCTTGCCGGTGGTGAATTATTCCTTTTTATACTATGGTCTGGGTGAATACTCGATTCTGATTGGCTGCAGGGTGTCCATTAAAAAGTGATAGAGGACACCCAGGGTTCTCAAGTTTTATCAAAAGCTTGGAGTGAGATCACATGTGGTTGGGGGAGGAGCCTAATGGAGTCCCGCCCCCACCTGTCCCCGCCCCCCAATTTTACCCATTGTTCATAATTAACCAGCACAAATTGAAATTATAACAATTAGTAAATCTAATAAATGACAGAGCAATTCATCACATCAAATATACTCTTTAATGTTATATTTCAAAATTACAAATAAGTTAACAAATTGCTCCAAACAGTTTGGAAAAACAAATATTTTTGCATTTTGAATGTGTCTAGTTGAAACGGCATAATGATTTATTGTGTGGTGGGACATTGTGAACAAATGACATATTAGTGTATTATTAAGGTGTGTGTGTGTGTGTGTGTGTGTGTGTGTGTGTGTGTGTGTACACAAGAGTACACACTCCAGCTTATGAAATGTGTTTTGTGTTGTAAGTGTTTGAAAAATACAAATGCAATGGCAATGATTAATGTATGTTTTGACAGGATATATATTACCCAGAGCACTCTGCTTTAATACGTATGTAGCCTTAATGTAACTAGAAATACTATTAATACAGTATAATATATAATTTAAAATAAAATAAAATAAATACATTTAAATTTATTTAAAATAAAATGAAATAAAAAGAAATACATCTTCATTCCTTCCCATACCCACAAACATTTCCCTTAGTTTCAGATAACGTAAGCTAGCCAAACTGAGCCAAAGCTTCTGGCCTGGTTGCAAAGTAGCTGTAGAGTTTTTGACTGCATCAATAATAAGGTAAACGATGGGCTATATATTAAATGTTCTAGCCTTAAAATGTTAGACGAGCTTTCTTCCAACTTACCTTCTCCATCATCACGACGTGTGTTCGCGCGATGTTGTTGGTTACCTAGTAACGAACGTACGGTGGCCGAGAATGTTCCGTCAACTTCCGTGAGTTCGCGCATCTATGTTGCCTATTAACGAACGCAATCTGGCCGAGATACGTGCTGGCGGCAGAAACCTTCACTTTGTGTGCCCGCGCCTCGTATACAACGTTATATATAAAGCTTGTAGGACAACTTGGTTGGCATTGCCTTTTCAGCGTGAGAAATACACGGTGTGGCGTGTGAGCGTGTGAACTGGTTGAATTGCGTGTGTCTCACGGCCAATGCGTGAGACTTGAGAACCCTGAGGACACCTAGTAAATAAACCGTCAGGCGTAACCAGGGAAACCAAGTTATTGTTTGTAAAAACTTTAGATTTCGATTGTAAAACTGATTAAAATATAAACTAATGTTTTAAAAATGTGTTATTTGACAAGTGACCATGGTATAAGCGTCTTAATGCCCTTCGAGGTGTCCATTGTCAGCTATTAATGGACTTCGGCGGAGGCAACCGCTGCGCGTCGAACGGTTCACGCCTCGCCGTCGTCCATTAATACCTGACAATGGACACCTCGTCAGGCATTAACCCTTACTTAAGACATTTAGACATTTCATTAAGGAAAACACATTTACAGAATACATTTTTAAATGCATATCATATTATTTTATCCAGAAAGTCATGTGACTGAATTATTCGCCCAGATTATTGGCTCCCAGAACTGACACACTGTTGCTCAGACAAAAGGCATCTGCCACGGATTGTTAGCAAACTTGAATTTTGTCGAGCGTTTGACCGTTCTAAATCGCAAGTAATTTATGACACAAAGCATTGGCTTTCCCGGTGGCTACAACTTCCATTTTTATTTTGTCAATTTCCCTGCAAGTGACACCGCTTTATTCATAAACCGTTTTTATTCCATTCCAGTTGTGGTTGTGCACATTAAATTGCTATCCAAATGAAACTGGCAACTAAATAAAGCTTGGTTAATGAAATAATCCTCGTCTGCGTTTTCAGGTGGCCCGACGCTGGGGCATCCAAAAGAACAGACCGGCCATGAACTACGACAAGCTGAGTCGCTCACTTCGTTACTATTATGAGAAGGGAATCATGCAGAAGGTAAAGGCAGGTTCACATTTCTTTTACTTTATGCTTTAGTCATAATGACAATAGTTGCTCCAATTTTCCAAGTTTTTGTTTTGTTTTGTTTTTTGATAATCTAATGCCTCATTTCTCTCTTCAGGTTGCTGGTGAGAGGTATGTGTACAAATTTGTGTGTGATCCCGAGGCCCTCTTCTCCATGGCCTTCCCAGACAACCAAAGGCCCAACCTTAAAGCAGACCCCGACGGCTTGCCCGGAGTGGACGACGACACTCTTCCGTTGGCGCACTATGACGAAGGGGCTTCGTACTTGGTAGACGGTGGCGAGCAGTGTGTTGCTGGGATGCCTTTCCCTGACGCTTATGTGTACTGAGCATGAACCGTTGATCTGACTGAAACACATCTGTCCCTCTTGCCTCGACTCCTTTTGAACTGTTGCCCACTTCCAGATTAACCCTCCCAATCATTAAAAAAGAACGAGGAGAAATCTGCGAGCCACCTTTTCCCTGGCGTCAGCCCACGAGGAGGTGTCAAGGAGGTGAGGAGAGTTGGTTTCCCACGCTTAAACCTTCCTCGTGGCAAACGGTCTCTGCCGCAGAGATGAAGAGGTTGAGTTGGAGCTGCCCGGCGCCAAAAGACTGACGGATCTCACTGCGAGAATTGTAGCAATTCTGTTTTTGACAATCTGCTTTTTAAAAAAAAAAGAAAAATTGGTAACAAATTATTTAGAGACATCCTCACAGAAAAACCCTTAAATGCAGCACTATTTAATAGTTGCCTTTTTGGTCTCCATTTATTTTGTTTTACCTCCAAACCATGTAGACAAGAAGTCAAAAGGGCTTTGTTTTGCAAGGAGGTAAATAAAAAAATGACCCATTTGTTTCTTTAGACTCTTTAGAAAGCTGGCTTTTATACACTTTTGTTGAACTAATGTGGACCGCTTTAATTATGCTGAGGAATACTGAACATGTTCTTTTTGTATCATTGGTTTCGTTCTGAATCCTTTGTCAAGTGTTAGTTTTATAAAAACGTTTGTTTTTTTTTGTTTTCTTGCTGGTTAACCCAGGGGTTGTTGATGTGAAGTTAAACCAGAGGCACTCTTAAGTATATTTAGTCAGCTTCACAAGACTGTTAACCCTTTTTAAATGTATTTCTGTATGCCTGTTGAATATTTAATTTTACACTCCCCAAAAAGCCAAAATTTGAATTGGTTCATATAATTTTCTTACTTTCAAAAGGGATGCACTAGTCAGAACTTGTCCATGCTTTAGTGCAAGTAAAGGTCAAAAACATTTTATTTTGCCATCGTTCTTTATTTTAATGCACCAGGAAAGCAGGGCCTTGCATGCAATAAGGTACAAGAAAAATATATTTTCCTGGTCAGCTACTCATTGCCAATCTCAAGTTGACGAAAGACCACTGCTACCTTTTGCATGACATATTCAATGATCAGCTGTCCACTAACATATCGCTTTATGCTGGACAAAGAAGAAATTGTGGAGTTCTCTGCATTTGTCTCTCATTTATCTCTCTCTCTCTCTCTCTCTCTCTCTCTCTCTCTCTCTCTCTCTCTCTCTCTCTCTCTCTCTCTCTCTCTCTCTCTCTCTCTCTCTCTCTCTCTCTCTCTCTCTCTCTCTCTCTCTCTCTCTCTCTCTCTCTCTCTCTCTCTCTCTCTCTCTCTCTCTCTCTCTCTCTCTCTCTCTCTCTCTCTCTCTCTCTCTCTCTCTCTCTCTCTCTCTCTCTCTCTTTTTTCCTTTGAAAGATGAACTTATATATTTTTGCAAAGTCTGCATTTATTTGATTTTATTGTATAAGCTGTATAGTTCTGCCTGTAACAGATACTCTATGTATGTTTTGAATGGATCCCTGTGTTGCAGTGACTGCACACCAGTGGTTACCGGACACCCTTTCCTGGTGGGTTCGAGAGCAGTGCCTTTAAATGAGAGGTGCAGCTTATAAAATAACCGTTTTCTCATGGAACGAGGGGCTTGTCTCAACATCCACCATAGAAGGGTTGTCTGCACTTGTACAGGCTTAACCTTGTCCCCTCACAATGTGTACCTTACACTGCTGAGTTTATAATCTGTACTGGGTACAATAAACTGTTCATTCTGCTTCACTTGCACTCCTGTGTTCTGCTTTTTCTTCTGCCACATACAAGCTATTTGAGTGACCGAGTAGTCACGTTTTGTTCGGTTCATTGAAACCGCTGAGACATTGCATATTTTCAATGCTGAAAACAGTAGAGCTGCTTAATATTTTAGTGGAAACCATGATACTTTTTTTCAGAATTTTTAATGAATATAAAGTTCAAAATGTGAGAAATATAAAGCCCATTTTGGATGATGGGCTAATGCAGTGAATCTGAAACTCTATTCTGTATCGATCAGCCTCTATTCAGTTAAAGGCCTCTTGCTGTCCCAGGGGCTGTGCTGTCCTTTCATCAGGACTTCAGATGGTTAGCTAATGTGTGTCTGCTCATACGGTCATGCTGTAGGCCTCCCATCTATGATTATTTAATAGCTTTGTATGGATGGGTGAGTAGCATGTGTGATACTATATCTTGCACTTATGTCAGAACATCCACAGCCTCAATTATTCATCCAAACCCATTTATGTTTGCACAACACCGTGCATCTATACTATCATATTTTTCCTTTTTACACTGAGACACTAAAAATTGCTTATTGTTTAGTGTTGATAAATTTCATCCAGAAACTGGAAACGGTGATGATCCAGCTGAGGGTGATCGGATGTTAGGTCACTGTGGCAACATTCCTTCCCCCCCTCTGCTCTAGAAAGACACTTAACCTTTGAACCCACCTACTTCCCTGTAAATAACACTGCAGTCAACACAACCAGTTTATTTCCAGCTCACTTCATGCTATAGGCTATAACTGACTAATGCAATAGAGAAGAACACTATAAGCAATTTATGCATACATGCAAAGAAGATAATGGCTAGTTCCATCAACATATATTTTGCACTGTGGTCTGCTAATGACTGTTTTAGTGAAGTATTGATTTCACTTAGCAAACCGACAGCTAATGCATACCATTTGCTTAGGGTACGTCTGTTAGTACAATGGAGCAAGACAGAGCTTAGGCTAAGATGTGACATGATCTAACTCACTACTGTTTGCCTTGTAAGCAGCTGTCCATCTGCTAAGACATATAAATTAAATTAAGTGTGATTACAATGCATGCTCTTATTAATGAACTTCTTATTTTAATCGATTAATGAATTCATTAAATACTTGCATTCTTAAAATTAACCTGAATGTAAATGACGGAAGAAATAAAACATACAGGGAAAGGCATAAAACAGTGTCCCATTCACACACAGTCGGTTTTATAAAACCAGAGGCATAAATTAATTTCCTTAAAACTGCATTTTCCAAAAGATGGGCAAAAATCTTACACTAAACCATGTCAAATTATCCATGTTATCCACATGAATGAAAGTTAGAAATGTGTCAAAAAGACCCCGAACAACGCACAAGGGTTAAGACAAATGGATTTGTTGTTTGTTGTGTTTTCATATTCAAGAGATTATAAGCTAGATGCAGCTTTTTTGGGTTCGCATCAAATGATCTTCGACTTTTATACATAATAAATTTGTTTATGAATGAAGATTGATCTGTTGAAAGCAGTTATTTTGAGATAGATGCCAAATGTTCATACATATTATGAAATCACAATTATAACAATAAAAGTTACTTTCTGTCAAAAGTTTAGGCATTTTTTGTACTGAAAAAAAATCTGTTTTTTAATAATGTTATATTATGATTAGAATCAAATGAATTTTGTCAATGGACAAAATTCATCCTCAAAATCAGATACAACACAGAACACACATAGACAGAAATTAAGTGGCACACTTTAAATTTGTAGAATTGAAAAACAGATGTTTGAAATAAATGATAAACTCTAAAGACTCTTTACTCAAATTTTCTCTTTGTAACATCCTGATCAGGTTTGATTCTCATTATAATGTAACATTATTGAAAAAAACTTTGACAAAAAGTAACTTTTATTGTTATAATTGTGATTTCATAATATGTAGATATGAATCTAACTGGAAAAACTTGTGAAAAGATTTTTTAGTTTTAAACTTTTAGTACTTTTAGAGCTCTGCAGCCATCTACTGGTTAAAGTGATTTTTTTTTTTTTTTTTTTTTTTTACTGCATTTTCCAAAATATGGGCAAAAAATCTTACACTAAACCATGTGAAATTATCCATGTTATCCCCATGAATTAAATTTAGAAATGTGGGTCTTTTATAAGGTGAATTTTACATACAAAACTGTTTTATTTTTTATTTTGATAAAAACCTATTTACTGTACCGTTAGAACTTAACCATACACAACTGTTCTGACGTTAAAATGGCTAGTCAAAATCAGCTAGGACTAGGTAATAACACAATTTGACAGTAAATTATTATTCTCCTGTCGTGCTTAATTTTACTGGCGCGCCTATTGATTAATAAGTCACGCAGCTGCGCCTAATAATTAAGAGGGCGCTTTATCTGAGGTGAACATGCGCTTAATGGCTGTTTTCGATTAATACGGGTGCAAACAAAGTCTAACGGACTTTTTCTTGAATTTGATCATTTAAATGTTCCAAATGTGGTATCCTCCACCTGTCGTCTTACCGTTCGTCTTTGAATCTTTGAGTTCCATCGCACATGAGGATCTTTCTACCACAGCCATGTGGCAAGTCATGCCCTTGCCCTTTGACCAGTATGCATATGCAGTTACCGGGATTGTTGGTAAGTTCGAGCCCAAAGAAAGAACTAACTTGTTAGCAGTAACGTTAACGTTACTAGCATTACTGTTGGACTGGGTTGGCCATTTGTGGTCTCTTTGAGAAATTTGCGTATTTTGGGTCATGGGTTTGGGTACATAACGGTCCTCTTTACCCCACAGTAAATCGCGGGTTTACCAACTTCTCCTTCTCGAATTTGTGTTCTTAATTTTAAAACCTCAAAACCCATAAAATTGTACTGATTTGGAAATGGGCAAACGTACTACAAACTGGTTGGTTGTTGTTATTTTAATTGATTATCTTAATCATAAACATGTATTTGCCTGTAGCGGCTGATAAAAGGTATCGCATATTCACAAAAAAAAAAAAAAAAAAAACTTTCGCGTCGAAAATAAGGTCGACCTCGACGACATTTTGTTCGCATATCACGCGCATCATCCTCTGAGAAGGGCGCGCTGCTCAACGGACAACTTCTTAAAATTCGGTCAATAAGTTGGACCTAACGAGAGAAGTTATGTCTTAAATGTAAACTAGTTGGACAAAATTTGCGTAATGTCAGATAGGTGCCATTAGTTGACAAATTTAGTTAATAGAAGGTTGGTCTTCGTCATTTTTATGTGGTTAGTTTATAATAGACCTAACGTTATGCATTTTGCGAACCGTTTGTGTTAATGATCTTTTTGCTGAATTTCTTACACATCTTTCAAGGCTTTCACAATGATCCATTGTATGAGGGAAGGAAGTTTCTGTTGATGAGGTAAGCAATGGTTGATCAAAGCTAAAAACAAATGCATTTGCTTTAAACATTCAATTAGAAATTTCACAGATCATATCTATCTTCAGCCTGCTTCCATTTTAAGCATTGACCTTTGAATCAATAAAATTTTAAGTAACGTTAGGCCTACCCCTTGTTACTCTGAGTCTGAGAGAGGTAATTGTGCATCTTATAGGTCACTGTATGAGCTTGTCTGGGCCAATTATTACCTGGAACTCAAAGATCCAAAGTTGCTTGGATGGTTCCAATGTTTAACAGCAGAGGACAGGAACTTAATACAACGTAGGGGCATATAAAGTATAAAATGACCATTAATAATCAAAAAAATGTATGGGCAATTTTGGAAATATATGTAAAATTGTGCTTTGTCATCATCAGAAGAGGGAGGCTATCTGCTATTTTTGAAGAAACACCCTGCACTTGAAGTAGCCAGACAGTACGTTTTTGTGAAACGTGAGTTTAGTTGGTTAAACATTTATATTTTTTGTCAGAGCAAGCGTTCTGTATAATGTGTAGAAATATCTTTCTAATTTAGCAAACACCAGAGGAAACAGTGTTCCCCCTCCAACAACTACCGGTATGTCATCAAACAGGTGAGTTTTTAATTTGAGTTTGTTTCAATTTGCTGTAGTTTGTTATTCATATGATTGTATTGCCATTCTGTTTCATGGTTCATCATGCTTTATTAATCATACATTTTATAACTTAAATATTAAAGTCGGCTTGAAATGAAAATTCACCCTATTTTCTGAATGCATGGTATTAGAGAACTCCGGTCAATTTTAACATTGAGCTCATTTTTTTGTAAATTTGGAGTGCTGTCAATACAGAGAACAATGACAAAAATCGGTGTTGCCTACACTGTGTTATCCTCTTTTTAAAATTTGCACCCTGTTGACTTCAATGGGGCAAGTTTTAAACCTGCTTTTAGCCTCTTAACATCCTTTATGTGTCATTACAAGTGCCCAGCCATGTGAGTGATTCCTTTAGAGTTAACATGGGTGAATCTGACTGCAGTAGAAGTGAAAGATATGAATAAAAATGATGTTAATTCAGACAGCGCTCATACCTGCATTTATTTTTCCTGTTTTCGGTCGAAGTCCACAGTAGTCGATTGTCGAGTTCACATATGCGTGAACTCGACAATCGACTACTGTGGACTTCGACCGAAAACATGAAGAAAATACAGGTATGTGCGCTGGCTGAATTAACATGGGTGCATGAATTAACATTTGCACCCTGAATTAACAACAGGGTGCACATTTTAAAAAGTAACACCGATTTTTGTCGTTGTTCTCTGTACTGACAGCACTCCAAATTTACAAAAAAACTTGACCGGAGTTCTCCTTTCATCTTATTGTGAATGATTAATCCATGCCTGCCATTATTTTTATTATTTGTTTTAACCTAATAATTTTAATAAAATGTCAACTGTCTTCTGGTGAAATTTAGTCCACTTAAACCCCTCCACTCGCAATCTGCCTCCATCCAATCAACAACCGATTGATAGAGCTGATGTGCATGACAATATGGATAATAGTAATATGATAATATTGATAAGACAACTATGTTAATGTTATTGCTGATAACCAATAACGGCCAATGTTAAAATGCCGAATTTTCCGAAATGAATAAAAAAAATACGTATCACTGCAAAATAAAATCAGTCATTTTAAATGTTACAAGTGAATTTACGAATCACAACGTTATAACATACTGATGAATAGATGTTCATTTTGAGATTTTATAAATAGAAATACTTTTGTAATGTTTTGAAAATTAAGTGAGCAATATATGATGACAAAGGTAATCTAAATGTAAAAAATAGGAGAATGAGCAACACAATTATCAACTGATATGAGCATATTAAAAAAAAATCTTATATCTGCCAATAATCAATATGTAAGGGTTAATGCCCGACGAGGTGTCCATTATCAGGTATTAATGGACGACGGCGAGGCGTGCGCGTCGGACGGTTGCCTCCGCCGAAGTCCATTAATACCTGACAATGGACACCTCGAAGGGCATTAACCCGCTTATACCATGGTCACTTACGAAAGAAAGAAATATTTAATCAATTAATAATACTTTAATGTGTTTTAGAGTAAAAATCATGAGGGTTTTTATTTATTAAGTCGAGCGCACTATTTAATATCTCCCGTATACAGGCGTTGCCAAGCAACGTGGCCACAGCGACCCGACCGCAGCAGTTGATCAGTGAGTTTGAGCCAGCGCAATCATTTAGAACTGTCATCAGGCAAATTGACGGGACGCCTTTCCTAGGTGTACATTATCACTTTTTAATGGACACCCTGCAGCCAATCAGAATCGAGTATTCACCCAGACCATGGTATAAGGAACCTATATATCACACATCCTAAAAGTTGCCATGAAACTGCATTGTAATGTATTGTCCGTTCAGATTTTACGGATTATTGAAAAAGAAAAATGTAGGTTGGGGACTTGGTTCTATGCATTAGTTGTTGATGATGGTGGATCATCTATATATATATATATATATATATATATATATATATATATATATATATATATATATATATATATATATATATATATATATATATATATATATATATATATATATATATATATATATATAAAATGTAATTTATTTTTTATTTAACATTTATATAACATTTATTTATTTGTGTTTTAGGTCCAGGTACCCAACATTTTATGGTGCATTTCGGTGTCAAAACTGTAGGACCAGTTGTCCATTTGGTACCAAGAAGTGTAGTCATTGTGGCATTCACATTGCAATTTCAGAGGACAAAGTCTGTATGTCAGGTAAGATGATGTTTGAGTCCTCCTGTAGACTTTTGAAACTTCATTAGCAGCTAGAGCACTAATTACTTTCTGGTTTAGAGAACGAGAAACAACTTGAGCTGCTGCCAAACAGTGTGAAAGAAGAGCTGAACGTCTCAACTGCCCAAAGTGACGTCAGAAAGCAAAATATTAATTTAGGTTGCATGCAGAGTACCCTAGACACTCAGAATGCTACACACAGACAGAGTTTTAATGATAGGAGCTCTGCTGCACATCCTCCTTCGTACAGTAAAGGAATGTGTCCCCATGCCCAGTGCCTGTCTCAGCTGTGGAAAGAAGTAGAAAACAGGGAGGACACCAAACACTTCAAGGACACAACAGCCCAGGCGAGCTTCTCCCTTGATATGGAGCTGGATAAGCAGAGTCATGTTCAGAGAAATGACTATATCCAAAAAGATCAACACCAATTGTATGCTCAAATGGAAAAAGCAGATGACCACAATCTGGATCAGGAAGGGATACCAGAATACTACAGTTTCAGTAGCACCAGCTTGGACCACACTGTATGGAGCGATGGCAGCCGAAGCACAGAGGCAGGCGACAATGATTCAATCATGGCCACCAAAGGCAGCACAGAACTGTCAGATGAGCTGTCAGACACCACTATGGCCAGTGCTACTTCTGCAAACTCCACTGATTGTTTCTCTTGTCTCAGCAATTCTTTCGATCTGGCTGATGAGTCCGGAGACAGTCACGAAGACCCGCGAAAGCAGGACTCAAGATACGAGCAACCGATGGAGGTCAATGTGGGATCTTCCGAATGTGGCACTTCAGTTTCTGTGGACCAAATAATAGATGCCTGTGGTGATTTCAGAGCCTGCTTCACATCTACATGTGCAACAGAGGTTGGTCAGATCTTCCAGGTGGAAAACGTTGCCACTGACACTGACTTGCTAGCTGTCAGCCTTGAGAAAGATACACAAACTGTGCAAATGGCCACATCTGAAAAGAACACCATTACTGAAGTCTACATGTCTGACTTGGATGTCCTCACAGAGGTATTATATATAATCGTGCGCCTAATGGAGCGCTTGGAGTTGTGATCTTTTCAAATGAGCTGTGAATAATGTGCTGATCATTTACTTCTAGGAATTCATAAAACTAAAGGAGACTGAGAAGGAGCTGAAACAGCTAAGGAGTAGAACGGCAAGGTAATGTGCTGAAAGGGTTATTAGTTCACTCAAATGAATCATGTCGTTCCAAACCCTTAAGACTTTTGTTTGTCTTCTAAAAGATATTAATGAAAAATGAGAGATATCTGTCCATCCATTAAAAGTCCATTCCACCAAAACTTTAATGCTTCAAAAACTTAATGAAATGATCAGTTTTTTTATTTTATTTATTTAACTTTTAACAGTATATTTTTACATTTAGTGGCTATTAATGTTTCTCAGTGTCATTATTGTAAATGTGTAAAATGTTGTCTGAACTGCTGTAGCAAGTTGCACAAGAGCGTTCAGACAGCTGTTATGTAATGAATGTTACTTTCTGAAATTAGAGATTATAGTGATTGCTGTATAGGATTTCCTTTTATCTTTGAAATGAACAAATTAGAAAAAAAAAATTCTCCAGAAAGACATTAAACATCCTGGGGATTTGGCTTTCTGAGACTTCAAGCGCCCCCTTGAGGAAGACAACTTTGTATTACAGTTATTAGCTTTATGAAACAGTGCTCCAGTCTCAGTCCATGCACTGCATCAAAACGTGTTTTTTTTTGTTTGTTTGTTTGTTTTTTAAGCAACATATTAAAATGTCAAGAAGTTTCATGTGTCTTCTCAGCCCTGGTCCTGGTGGTGACCACTGCAGGAGAGTCTGTGGGTGTGACTGTGCCCAGCGAGTGAGAAGATCAGAGCTGCGTCTTCTCGCTCTTCAGTTTGTCATGTGTCAACAGCACTGCTGGAGACGCTACTTCACCTCCCCACTGGGTGAAAGTGCTCATCAAGGGTAAGAGATCGCTCAAGGGTGAATTTCTGTTATGAGAATTCAATATTTTTCTTTTGAGGTATTCTATCCTAACTTTGAGGTCAGCAAGTTATTATTTTTATTTTTTTTGTATGTACCCCAGTACTGAGGCCCTGCCGGACAGCATAGCAGAAACTCTGAATGCACTACAGAAAGATTACCACGAGATGAGGAGACAGATTCTGGCAGGCACTTCTCTGGATGACCTCAGGCCCCTGTCAGTAGATTCTGAAAAGATAACTACAGGGGCAAACTACAGCCCAGCATTGGTATGACAGAATTTGAATTTGGAAATGTATTGTATCTGAGATGAGCAGTAGGTAATAAGGTCTCATTTCAGGTACTTGATGCCCATTTAGACTTATTTGACAGTCCAGGAAGGTAAGTGGTCCCGATATGTCAAATAAAAATCATTAAAACTAACCTTTACACAAAAAATACGTTTTCTGACTGCTTCCCCTGGTATGAGTTCTTTATTGGAATGCTGGAACATAGTGCTGCCACATTACACTTCACAGCCAGGACGCTGGAGGCGAGTGGTTCAGTCAATTATTTGCTAGATTTTCAAGTCAAAACCTCCCAGAAATATCTGCAAACATGTATATGTTACCGGCAAAGTGTGTAATCCGGCATTCTATAGAATGCCTAGGTAATGTATAGAATTAGGTAATGTATTTTTGCCAAAAACCATCAGGCATTCTATACTTTGCCTAGGCATTCTATACAATACCGGGATTTCACACTTGGCCGGTAACATATACATTACCATTCAAAAGTTTGGGGTCAGTAAGATGTGTGTAAAATTTATTATTTTTATTTTTATTCCAATTATTCCGCAAGGGCGCATTAAATTATCATAAGTGACAGTAAAGACATTTATAATCTTACAAAATATTCCTATTAATTTTATTATCTGAGAATCTTAAAAAAAAAAAGGCCACATCTTAAATCCTGATTTTCACAAAATTACTGTTTAACATTGATAAAACATTTTTCTTGAGCATCAAATCAGCATATTACAAGGATTTCTGATGTATCGTGTGACACAAGACTGGAGTAATGATGCTGAAAATGTAGGTTTGTATCACAGGAATAAATAACATTTTAAAATATAGTAAAATAGAAAAATGTTATTTTAAATATAGTAATATTTCACAATATTGCTCTGGGTCATGCAAAAAACCTAGGAAAAGTCATGCAATTTTTAAATAATTCCCAGGCCTGGAAAAGTTTTTGAAAAATAAACAAAACCAGAAAGATTTGGAAAAGGTATGAAAATGATTCACAAATATCTGTATATTAGAATGTTTAATTGATGATATTGGTTGAACAAATTACAATACCTAGGTTTCATCATGTTCTCTGCGTGGAGTAACGTCTTGCCTGGTTTCAGCTTATTTTGTATTAAATCACATAACTTTAATGACCAGAGTTAAGATGCTGTAGTGAATTTGAACAGATGTTTCATGGAATGGTAGGTCATGAATATTTACCTCAAAAGTCCTGGAAGTGTATTGGTAAAATGTTTTGCTGTATTTTTGAACAAATACATGCAGACTTGGTAAGAATAAGAGAATCTTTAAAAATAATTAAAAAATCTCACCAACCCCAAACTTTTGAACAGTAGTGTAGATGAATAAATGTATGAATGACACCGTTTTGATCCTGTAGTGCATTGCATTGTGGCTTTTTGTCTCCACATAATATCAGCATGTCTGCCTTTGCAGTGTTTGGTAATGTACATTACATTATTTATACACTGAATTTTGCTGTTTGATACATGTGAAAGTTAATGGCCTCATACATGTTCAGAAGTGCCAAGTATTCTATGAATCTGCGTAGTACCATTGCAAGTGGTCACAGAGTGGATGAAGAAAGTCAAGCGATGAGAGCACTGAACTCTGAAGTTTGTCAGGACACTGAAGCTGCTCCGGTAGGTCATTCACATACTTCAATTCCATTAATAATTGTACCTGAAATATGAGTCTGTTACATTTAGAATAGTCAGTACAGTGTTTGTTCTCTCTGAATAGGATGAAGCAAAATGTGATGGCAACAAGAGAGAAGTCTTTTCACACAAGAAGCTAGGAGCTTCCACTGAGACAACCCCTGGTATGAATATCAGATTGAAGAAAGATAAATAAACTGGAATCGTATTACAGTGTCTTATATGGTAGGTGCCATCAAGGATCCAAATGGCAGTGAAGCTTGGTTTGATGCAGAGGAGGAACTTGGGTCTCCAAATCAAGATGGAAAACCGGAGAAATTGATTGAAAAGAGGGAAAGTATGAACTACAAAATGAAGCACAAAGGTGTAGTAGGTTAATTGAAACTATGAGTGATAGTGATGTCTAGTGAATCTCTTTCTCCTTTCAACAACACACATTAAGATCTATACTTTGAAGTGCAGTTTGAAAACTCAAATACTGTTCTGGAAGAAAGCCTCATTGCTGTTGGCTGTTTGATTTGGTTGACTAAATGATCTTTGATAAATACATACTTTTTCACAGGGACTGATGAAGATGATTCAAGACAAAGTTCCATCTTGTGTGTTACATGCTTGCCAGACAATGTCAGCGAGGTAGGGTGCCCACAAATGTAAGCTTTTCAGTAAAGTTCATTATGGCCTCCAGAGGGCAGCAGACACCACTAAATGTTGTTTCTATAGCATGAAGTGCTGCTGTGGTTTGAGAAGTACAATGCTACGAATGTCAGTATCTCCACTTTCAGCAACAATATGAGGTAAGCATTCTCAACATGCTGAATTGATCCCACATATGCCTAAAAGCTAAGATTAAACACTGGTTCAAAGTTATAAAATGGCAATCAATACCAACATCATTATTAAATTGAACATTTACTGCATTTTAATTTCTCTAGACACTATTTAACAGAATCTCAGTAAATGTTATCAACTTGTATCAGTGTAAATAAGTACTGAACACTCTCATAAGGTTTCTAGCAGGAAAACCGGTGTACATTTCTAATTGAACTAGTATGATTACTAGGGCTGGGTAAAAAATATCGATTTCTCGATTTTAATCGATTCTTATTTTTACGAAACGATATCGATTCTTAAATCCCAATAATCGATTAGTCATCCTGTTTTCAGTTGATGAATTAATGAAACATTGTTGCGCGCATCCCATCCAATAAATTGCAATAATCTTTGTGCTTTGTTATTATTGATATGAAACAAAGTCTCAGATTTCAAATTACGTCCATTTTCTTACGAAATTCAAAAACATAATTACCATTTTGGCGCTGTGGCCTGAGATCGCTCTGGCGCAGCTCAGCTCTAGAGAAGCAGCAGCGCGGAGCGCACATGACCTTCTCTTCCGCCTTAATAATACCAGTTACAGCGCGAAATAAACATGAATGAGCATCTGAAAGTGTGTTAAAAGGTAGAGTACAACTTATCGAAGTCCGTATCATGTCACATGGAATCGCTCAATCAGTGTTTCAACCGTGGAAAGACGTTAGTAAACAATGTCATGTAACATCACATTTATTGTAATCGAAATCGAATCGAATCACAAGCTTGTGAATCGGAATCGAATTGTGAAATCTGTGTCAATACCCAGCCCTAATGATTACTCATAATGTCACTGTACCCGTGCAATGACAAGAACTTACAGCTCTGCACCCAAACTGTGATGGTTATAGTTTTTAAACTGGCAGTATTATACTTTAAATCACAATTTTTTATTTTTGTATCAATCTTTATAGACTTTGTAGTAATGCTGAGTGCTTGTAGTTCCAGACTTCCAAGCATCGTTAGAGATTATAATTAATGAGCTGCAATCTTGTCTGTGCTTATGCAGGGCAGCTATTGTTTATCTCAAAAGCTCCAGCGACGCCAAGGCAGCAGTTGAAGATCTAAATGGTCGCTCCCTCCAAGGTCAGACTGTCCAGGTGGTGCAACTCTGTCGGCCTGCTTTAGCTGAGCCTACACTGAGCGATCCGTCTCACAGCACCTCAGAAACTGCTGGGGATGGACTGGGAACAAAGGGCGTAACCTACAGTCCATCACATGGAGTAAGTATGAAGTGACAAGCATTTTAGAAAGTTTGCTTTGTCCAGAACTAGTTAGATTTCAGTCACTGTAAAGGATTTTAATACCGTTTTTTTTTAATTATTGCTAATACCAGACCACTTTTGATTTTCTGTTCCAAACCCTTGATATATCTGTCATGCGTATGTTTTTGACTCAGGGGCCGCGTTGTAGTGTGGACAGGTTGACCAATGTGTGCGACTCGCCTACAGCCTCTGGTACATGTGTGCCACAGCACTACGCCACAATGGGAAGCTTTGACACAATCATGGCCCGGATGTCGGAGCGCCACCCAAACATAGGCCGCCAAAGGATCGTGGATGCCCTGCTGGAACTGCGGGCCAAGCATCAGGGCTTCCTCAGTGGCCTTCCATTGAGATCTATAGTGGATATGACCTCTGAGCTTCTCACACAGGCCTCTACCCCCACGTGTATTTGAGTTTGTGCTGTTTTAATCAGTGGTTCGTTCCCTGACCAGTATGGTTGGATTTCACTTGTCAGTTCCATTTTTGCAGCAAAGTTTTGTTATGTATAAACATTTCGTTGTAATCTGTTGTTCCCAACACCTCCTCTGAGTTGAATGCTGATCCTGGAAGTGGAGGAATTAATAAGAGTTTTTGAATTTCAGGTTTTTCAGGTTTTTAGCTCTGCTAATACCAGTTATGATAACTGCATATATAAGTTTCCTTGTGTTTCTTAAATAAAACTGTTTTCCTGTGCATTCTTTAATGGTTTGATTAGTGCAAAAACCAAGACACTATTTAAGTTTGAACATTTTAAGCCAGGTGTGCAAGGCCCTTTAGCAATGTAACAATGGCCAGTGGTGAAGAAACCCTTTTTATCACTCCTGTCAGCTCGGGTAAACCCAGAACAACCTTGTATTCTTTGAGCTACCTAATACTACTTCAACAGCTCTCACTGTAGAACAGGTGGCCATGTAATTAGTGAGGGTCACATGATTGCTGACTCCACTGGATGAAGTTTCCAAGCCAGATCTGACTTTGGTGTTTAATGTACTACTGACATGACATAAAAATATTTATAAAATGCTCAAACTAATTTCATAAGGTAAAGAAGCACCTAGATTTTAACACTTGGTTTAGGTTTAAGAGCAAATTCTAATTTGCTAAAAAAAAAAAAAGCCCTTAAAGAACCCTCACTGGTTACTGGGGCCAACTAATTAAAGGGTTAAATGTTTCTGTCGCTTTCTAGTTTTCCCCTCAAACATGACCATCACCGTCCTTCGCCTGATTGTTATTTTCTTTGATTGGTAACGACATTTGAATGACCTGTTAACTGTCCAATCGGAGCATGCCTTGAAGTCGCCCTTACTAGCCAATCCCAGTTGCAGGGGGCGGGATTTGTCTGAAACCTGATTGGGAAAAAAAGTCCTGCCTCGTTTCCCATGGGCGGAGTTTTAATGTGAGGGACGCGGCAGGCACTCAACTACTGAACTTTCACGCCGAAAACAACCGGAGGATGGATAAAAACGGCATGTTCACTAAGTTTAAATGTTCTTGCGACTGAAGATTTGAAAGCCAGTAATGGATGCAGTGCAGGCTGAATTATTGCAGTGGACCCCAGACAGCGCGACAGTAACCATAACTTCGAATGTGGATTATTGTTCAGACGCCTCGGATTTTACTCCTGTGTTTACCAATGCAGTTCTCTGCACTGGACGCTAACTTCAGTCATGAAGTGCCGCTGTGATGTGGAGAGGATGGACAAAGAGAAGATCTCAGCCACTCACTATATAAAATAATACAATCTTTTTATACAATTGGACAAAAACTCCTTTGATGTTGAACGGGGTTTTGATTTTGCAAGGAATAATGTGGAAACTTTGCCCATTTACACGTCACCCGGCTCTTCTAGTTTGCATGGTCTTGGAAATGTTTATTCACAGCGTCAATGGTAAGTATAAGTGCAGTGTTTAGTGAAAGCACAATGTCATCGGTATTTAACTCAAAGGGACTACTTTCGTTGGGATAAAAAAAACGCATCTCTAATCTGGATGTCCAAATAAAAATTATTTAATACATATGAGATTAGTAAATGCGAATAAATAAACAGATGTGAATGTTGTGAAAATAAATCCATATAAATTGTATTTTTTTAAATTGACTGATTTACTCAATAGTTTCTGTAAGAATTAATTGCATCCAACCCCCCCATTTATTTATGTTTTTATTTCTCCATTATGATAACGAGGGGTCAGTTCGTCCTAGTTACTTTTCTGAGCAATTCCGTGTCTGACGTAGTAGTCTACTTTGTAGTAGTCCTCTAGATGAACGAGTCTGAATTATGCACAGATTCATAATTCCTGTTTGACTTGAATGGACTCTCTTTTCCTCTCTAGGTCTTAATGTTTGCATGAGCGGCAGCGCCTCGTCTTGTGAAGAGTGTTTCCTCATTCACCCGAGCTGCGCCTGGTGCGCGCAAGAGGTGCGTGCGCCTACATTCCTGCCAGACATTGGCTGACACTTGGTTTTTGAATGTGGCTGTGTCTCACTCTCAAACTACTGAGCTGCATACCAAGACGGTATTATAGGCATCATAGACTCATTCAAATGTCGTCTAGTTAGGCAGACAAGGCACTGATTTATTAATTTGAATACACTTGAACTGTCGACAGGTTACTAAGAGCATTAGTGCTCTATTTCCCTGCATTTGTGGGTTTGCTCGTTTATTTAATGGTTTCCCTACATTGCTTAGACAGTGATCTTTCTTTTTCCCTGATTCAGGACTTTGGACAGACCAGAACTCTCACTTCACGATGTGACTTTAGCCAGAACTTACTGAAAAGAGGATGTGATGCTCCTTTTATAGAGAATCCCAGGAGTGGTAGCTCTCTTTTGCAGAGCAAACCCCTGAGCTCCAAAGGTTCTGGGGTGACCCAGTATGATGTCATCCAGATATACCCACAGAAGATCTCTCTCAGCTTAAGGCCTGGTATGCTTCTGCTGATAGATTTAGAGGAGAAAAAGAATGAAATAAAATGTATTTGTAGATACATTTATATGGTCTGTTAATGTAGTGACTCTTTCTTCCATTCTTCAGGTGACCAGATTTCCTTTGAGGTACAAGTGCGCCCTGTCGAAGACTACCCTGTTGATTTGTACTACCTGATGGACCTCTCGCTCTCAATGAAGGACGATCTGGACACAATCCGCAACCTGGGCACCAAACTGGCTGAGGAAATGAGGAAGCTCACAAGTAACTTCCGCCTTGGTTTTGGCTCCTTTGTGGATAAGAACATCTCACCCTTCTCCTACACAGCCCCCAAGTACCAGGACAACCCATGCAATGGGTAAGAGACGTCTCTTACAGATCTGTGATGAGCTGTAAACCGGTTTGGCTTTCCCTTTGTTATGCAATGAAAGAAACTGAATGGAAGGAACAGCTACTTGTTAGTGAGAACAGTTTGGAGACACTTTTTCAACTGGGGAAGTGAATATGTCTTCATTTATTTATCTTGTATTACTAAAAATAGCCCTGCTTTGGCGTAGCCTTGTCTTAGAGAAAAGTGCATCATTGAAATTCAAAAGCCCTTGGCATGTCACAGTTTTGGACTAATCCAAAATCTTATGTAACACTCAAAAGTCAAAACTTAATCTAGTTCAGAAAAAAAGTCCTGCTGTCACTGGTGGTTATCATTCTGATCCAATGGAAAATAATGGTAGACTTTTAAAAGTGTGACAGCAGATTGAGGTTGCAAAGCCAGTACAGCACATGTCCCAAAGAAGCTATTACTCCATGCAGTCTGCAGCCCATCATGCATCAGTGGCCATGTAGGTTATGCACTCAGCCCTCTTGAATGCTCACTGTACCACAACAGAAATCATAGGAACAGACAATATGTCAACAAGCATGTCCCTTGTTCTGCAACTAGTAAACCTCAAATATTATTTAAAATTGAAATTGATACTTTTTTATATATGCACACTGGTGGTGGTTGAGGAGAGACCCCTGATATGATTGTAAAGCGCTTTGGGTGTACAGTAGTACATATGAAAGCGCTATATAAATGCCTCATTCTATTCTATTCTATTCTATTCTATTCTATTCTATTCTATATCTAACCTAACATAGCATCCATTAATATTTTCGATGTATTTAAAAAAAAAAAAAAATATATATATAATTGCCAATGGCATTGGTGTTATTTTCATTAATTTAATGCATTTTAAAGACTATTTACTTATTTACTATGCTTGAACATGTGTACATTTAAATAATCTATAGATGTTTTTTTTGTTCTGAATTTTAAATATTTATATATAATATAATATTTTTATATATTTAACGATAATATATATATATATATATATATATATATATATATATATATATATATATATATATATATATATATATATATATATATATATATATATATATATATATATATATATATAATATTAGTAGTATGATATCAAAAAGCACAATATTAGGATTCAAGTTATGTTTTCAATATTTGGTGTTTATCATTCCTCTCTTATTACAGGTATAAGTTGTTCCCAAACTGTGTCCCCACATTTGGCTTTCGTCACCTCTTGTCTCTTACGGACAAGGTTGATCGTTTCAACGAGGAAGTGCAGAAGCAGATGGTGTCACGTAACAGAGATGCACCAGAGGGGGGGTTTGATGCCATTCTGCAGGCTGCAGTTTGCAAGGTAAGCAGTCAGTCAGGACAGGAGTGGTCATTTTGCTGCTGCTTTGACTCCTTCAACTCCCTATAGGGACATCAAGCCTGTCCAGCAAGGTTTAATGAAAAGAGAGAATGTCTTCAGATAATCCTTTTTTTGCTTTGCTGTCTGAGTTTTCTCAGAAGAGATACAGGTGTGTCTGAGACTTAAAAGAGACACGCTAATATTGCCTGACATCATAGGCTGTAAAAATATTTGCTTTGCCATGAAAGGCACAATCACAGCATGCATGAGAGAAAGAGACTGTGCGGTTTACGCTGAATGAAAGAGGAGAGCCTTGCCCATTTATCCGCTATACGTGTTTGTTTGTGAGGCTAATGAAATCTTGTGTTTAGTGTTGAATTTACCATGTGTTTCTAAAGCACTAGTTAGCAGGTGCTGTCTGCTAGATTGTGTAGATTTTAGGTTAATTTTTTTTTATATATATGAATCTATGAACTGTGGCTAGTCACCAATCACCCCCTTTTGCCTTAAATTAACTTTGAAAAAGAAATTGAAATGGTCCTATGTTGACATGAATGTTTAAAAGTATCTATTTAGTCTAAATTAATATGAGGCCATAAAAGCTGCATGCATAATAAAAAATATATAAAAATGATGAAAGAATTAACCAAATGCTTCGCAGATGTATTTCATCTACTACTTTATACTACTACTACTTATTTTTAAATGAATGTATTTCTAGAAAAGTATCTTATATACGTGTTTGATTTGAAAAACGCTGATAATGTCCATATGTTGATACATATTCTGACAACTGTAATATTACTGAACTGATCCATCAACTATAGATAAAACTGTAAACTATATCCATCAACTAACAACAACAAACTAATTGGAATAATTATTAAAATTAAAATCACTGTGTAACAATCAAATGAACATGGTATTGAGATACAAAAAGATATAGGCTGGTATAAATGAAAGTTTGGTGTCATTGTGGCAGGAGAGGATTGGCTGGAGGAAAGAAGCCTATCATCTCCTGGTGTTTGCCACCGATGACGTCCCTCACTTGGCTTTGGACGGCAAGCTCGGTGGACTAGTGCATCCTCACGATGGACAGTGTCACCTGAACGACAAGAACGAGTACAGCGCTTCAACAAAGATGGTAAAGCTTTTACACCACAAAACTCTGTCATTTCATTTTAAATGGCTGAACCAAAAAAATGTGAAGACTACATGTTGTTTTGCTTTGGATAAATGAACTGCAGACTCTGAATGAGCTTGTTTTATTTAAACATACTTAATAACTAATTTCTTGCCCTTAACTTCCATCAGCTATAAATGCTTGATGATAACACACAATGATTGTCTGAAATGCAGGTCTGTGTTTGCTGAACAGCATAACAAAACCTTCAAAGGCATTGCAGATCATTCAGATTTAATGGGAAGCTTTTGTGCACTTATTGTTTCCTTCTCCCTTCTCCTTTCACCATATGATTTTTTTTTTTTTTTTATGGCTTTGAACTGGATAAATTGTTATTCCCCATCTATGTCAAAGTGCAAGAACAGATGCAGTGCTCGTTTAGCAGTTTGGTCTCCATCCAAAGTAGCTGAATGTTTTGAGGGTGAGAGAGATCGCTCAGACAGAAGGAAAACAAACAAAAGCAGTGTGTGCCTTCTACTGCAAACTAGGATTGAATATTTACGCATCCATCTTGTTCTGTAAGGAAACGTTCCTCAAATGTGCTTAACACATCGATGATCGTTGGTTAAAGAGATTTGAGTACAAACTCCCTGTGTACTCAGGCAGTTTAGCAGAGAACGCCTGTCGCTGTATTCAGAGGAAATGGGTGGGAAGGATAACGGAAACCGTGGAGGGGAATCAGAAGAGCGATGACTTCCTTTTGCAAACTTCCTGACAGAAAGAGTGCTGCAGGGAGTGAGGGATTGCTTGAATGTATCTTACTGATATATGGACATGTGTCATCTCTCCACAGGACTACCCTTCACTCGCTCTACTTGGAGAGAAACTGGCTGAAAACAATATTTTCCTCATCTTTGCAGTGACCAAAAGACACTATGTTCTTTACAAGGTACCTCTCATTCCACATAAGCTATATTGATTGATGTTGAGCGGTTTTTGTTTTGTGTTTAATGTGTTCTTAATGTATTTTTACCCATAGAATCTCACTGCGTTGATCCCTGGGACTACAGTGGAAATTTTGGACCAAGACTCCAAAAACATTATTCAGCTAATAGTGAACGCATACAATGTAAGTTTTTTTTTTTTTTTTAACTCAACACAATTTGGACTCATTAAGACAGTCGCTGCTTCCAAAATCGCATTTGTCTGAGCAGGTACTACATTTGAATTTGAACTTACTTCGCAACATAAAGTACTTTCTATATAGTATGAATGTGGGTAGTAAAAAAAAAAAGAACTCATAAATCCTCTCCCGTGGCCTCATGGGATAGTAAAGTGTCGACCAAATGCACACTTCAGAATCTCGCCGGAAGTTGTAGGTCATTCTGGGACTTTTCACCTACTGTTTTTCGAATACTATGCATTCGGACATACTGTTGCCATACTGTTTTTCGCATACTATATTCTAGGAAAGTATTTGATTTTGGATGCAGCGAGTGACTTGCTTGCCACCTACTGGTGGGTTTCCGCTGCACTCCACTTTGGAGTGCAAGTCTGTAACATAGGCAGAAGTGTTTTTTATTTATTCATTGTTTATTTCCTGTGGCAGTGAAGGCTTGTTAATAGCTTGCAAAAATACCTCAATAGCCCTTTTTAAAATGGCGCATTACAAATACATTCCTTGTTGCACTACGATTGTAAGTATCACTATTTTTTATTTTCTGTCAAAAATTTACTGTATGCTCCATATATTTAAACAAGCGTTCTTGAGGATTGTTTGTTATGCTTTGTGGCATTGATGTGTATATATATATATATATATATATATATATATATATATATATATATATATATATATATATATATATATATATATATATATATATATATATATATATATATATATATATATATAATTTTCTTCTAGAATGATCATTTTTATCAAGCTCGTTTATTTAAGTTCAGTAATTTCACTTAAATGGCAATTAATAGGTAATTTTCATTGCCATTTAAGTGAAATTACTGAACTTAAATATACGAGCTTGATAAAAATGATCATTCTAGAAGAAAATTTCAGATGGCACTTAGAGGTTTTTGCATCTGAACTCTTCATATATATATATATATATATATATATATATATATATATATATATATATATATATATATATATATATATATATATATATATATATATATATATATATATATATATTATTATTATTATTATTATTATTATTATTATTATTATATTTTTTTTTTTTCTTTTTTTTTTTTTTTTCTTTATGCTATTTATTCAGCACCTCCAACCTAAAAAATCACCCTGTGCCCCTGTATAGTCCTATTTGAAACACGGGTAGCTGGTGCACATAAAAGAAAATGTGCTCTTGGTGACCCCAAGACTGACCCCTTCATGCTTTTATTTCCTTTCAAGAGTGTATAATGGGGTTGAAGCTGTGATGTATAGTGACAGCCCATTATGAACGCACGGTTCATTTTCAGGCAATGTGGTCGACACACTTCAGAGTCAGGCAACTGTTTTATCAACACAACAGCATAGTGATAAATAACCATCACTCACCTAAAGTATTCTATGTAAATTGATTCCAGTTTAATTGGCAACCGAATTAATTCCCCCTGGTTTTCAGCTAATAAATTGTTCGAAATTGAATTGAATTAAGAACAGATGATGTTGTGAAGTGTTATTTAGAAAACCTTTGGTCTTTTGCTGTGTCTTCACTGTGTGATCACATGATTACATAAGATAAGGAATTTCCTGTTTTTGTCATTGCAGAACATTTGATGGGCTCGTCCATGTTTTTGCTTTAGTTCACACAGTCAGCTTTGCAGTCTGATAGTTCTGGCTTGTGAAGATCTGATACTCTGTGTTTGTTGCTGCATTGGAAGATCGCTGCTGTGGTCCAAGAAATGGTCTTGAAAGATGTTATTTGGCTGAAGAGCTTCTTTTTTTCTTTTTTTTTTCTGTAGCTATATATTGGAGGAAATTTTTATAATATATTATATATAAATATATTTTATAATATATAAAATATTAATCAGTTTTTAACTGAGGACAAACACTGACCAAATATCAAGTTAGGGTTTGACCCAGAGGATCTAATTCCTCATCTCTCCTGACTGTTAGTTTACACTAAAATACCAAAGTCTATGATTATTGTTATGGATATGATCTAATGTGTTGTTTTCAGTGATAGTATTTGATCCAAGAATATGATTGAACGCTTGTGGTTTTACTTTTTAAAGCATTATAGAAACCAAATATATAATTCTGGAACATCTCCATTACCTTTCAAACTGTTACTAGGGAATGTTGGATTGCTTTGTTTTTTGGATCATTTGCTTGATTTTTGTTTTTGTTTTTTCATGTAGAACATCAGGTCGAAAGTTGAGCTGAGTGTGTGGGATCATCCTGAAGATCTCAGTCTGGCCTTCACCGCCACCTGCCAAGACGGCCAGCCCCTGACCGGCCTCCGCAAGTGTGCTGACCTCAAAATTGGTGACACTGTTAGTACTTTATATTTTATCAAATCATGCTTGTGCCTTTTCCAAAAAGGTTTAAAATGGATCACAGTTGATCCTGTCTCTCAGTCTGCAACCTGAGTGAATGAGGTCTGTGGCAAGGAGCTCACATCTTATTTATACATTTTGGATTGAGCACAGGGTTCTGTATCCTGTATCCTGTTTCCTAATACTACTAAACTGATGGTAGTTGTACTCTTAAGGAGGATGTAGAAAAAGTGACCGAAAGGCTTAGACCTTTCAGTCTTCCTAAATGTTCAGATCATGTTTACACAGTTTGAAACTTTTTTTTTCTTCCCCCATTTGGCCTTTGTTGACCTCATACATAATGCCCTGGATATGAAAGCAACATATTTTCTTTCACTATCTTTAAGGAAGTGAAATACAGTGGCAGGGAAATACAGCAAAAGAGACTAAAATGGAAAGAATGTCAAATGTTTATTCTAGAGCATGACATTTTTTTTTTTTTTTTTATTCCATCTCAAATCTTAAATTTGACCATATTAACACCAGAAGATCTAGTATTTGAGTCAGAAATAACTTTGAAAACTAAATGCATTGACAGGAAGATTTCAGGTTTTTAGCAGGTCATAGGAACATGGCTGAAATGCTATCACACACTTTCAGGCATATTGTTTAGCACTTCCTGTATTATAGATGATGTGTTGTTTGCTCAATGATAACGTGTTGTCTGCTCAATGATAACATGCAGGATTTTAATAACATGCCGTGGTCCGCACTCTCATGCCATTATGCAGTGTCAGCCGCAGCAGACTCGCTCTCTGTTTAGAGTGAAAAAGATGAAATTGCTTAGAGAGCCCTTTCAGAGTGTTATGGTAACTACATTTTACAGTATCATAGCATGCAGATTACCGAAGCAATCAAGACCACATGTTGTATCCAACAGTGCTTGTATAATTAACGTTTACTCTGAAAGAATGCTTTTTTTTTTCAGTGTTCACAAGGTGATGGTGTTTGTCATTGTTGGATCTCCCATACATTCTTAATTAGATGGGCATTGTAAAACTTCTATAGCACTACTTGGTACATGTCACCATGCAGTGATCTGACCCTCCAGTTTCTCCTGTTCCATTCCCATTCTGCCTAACTGAATGTGGAGGAGTGTAGAAGGAATAGTGGAGGGGTAGAAGAGAACTGAATAACCACAATGAATGAAGCAACCCAATTTTCTCTGGCTGCTCCAATAGGCTGGGATCTTTTTGTCTCATCCACGAGGGAAATTTGTCACACCGTGCCCGAGTGCCAATCATGCCTTTAGAAAGGGGGGCACAACCCAAACAGAATCCCTTGTATCCCTCACAGTCCTCCACCGAACCCTCCGAGGAGTCGGATGCTGCATTTCAATGGGCTCGCACAATAGCGCTGAGCTCTTTTGGGCGAGGAGCTGTGGAAAAACACGGGCCTTAGATACAGAGGCGGTAGCCCAGATTCTAAAGTTAAGCTTAGATTCCTTTCACAGAAGTGGATTCAAGCCCCTAGAGACTACTAAAATGTCCCATACATAATACATTGATCTAATCCTATATTAAGCTGGATGGTGTCCCAGGAAACATCAGTTTACTTTAGGATAGACTTTGTTTGCCATGGATTTTTAAAGCTTTGCTCACTGTTGTGCAAATGCATGAACAGTATGGAATGTGGTGGGTGTTTTTGTACAGTCAGGAGCAGTGATGGCTCTTATTATATATATATATATATATATATATATATATATATATATATATATATATATGTGTGTGTGTGTGTATATATGTATATATGTATGTATATGTATATTTATTATTATTATTTTATTTTTTTATAAATAAATAAATGCTTATGCATATTAATTATATAATCCAAACACTTGATAAGAATAGTAGTTGTAGTTATGTTTATTATTACACTAATATTAATAGTATAATAATAATAATAGCCTTTTTTAAATACATGTTATATTGTAATAAGTAAGTGACACTGTATATCAAGCCGATAATCATAAAATAAAACCGGGTGATCGGGAGATGTTATTTTAGGATTATCCAGGTGTTTTTTATTATTATTATTATTTAAATACAATTATAGTTTTTATTGTAAATGTATTTTAGTTTAGTACATTGAAATGATGTGCTTTAGTAATTAAAAACAATAACTAATAATGACAATTTAGGATTAATTAATTAATATATACTGTATATATGTATATAATATTTTAGTTTTATAGCACAGTGAATACTTCACGTCAAGTTATATATATATTTTTTTTTTTCTTTTTCTGGCATCCTCTCCATGTTATTATCTGCTGTTAACAGTTTAGCATTCTTACTGCATGCTCAGACACAGAATGTCAGATTATGAAAACCATTAAACCTTCTATTCTGACTGATGCTTCAGTTTATTGACATCTATTCAGGACTTCTGCTGCTCTGGCTTTAGGGCTTTCACAAACTACTTCTGCAAACACACGGATCAGTCTTGGATCAATCACTAAATGTAGAACATTGGCAGTGTTTTCCCAAGTCTTCGATTGGTATGCATTTATATTAGTATGCAGTATACAGTTTTGGCCATTGATGGCTCATTATATGTCCACTCTTCACTCTGCCCAACTACACAGATTTCATGGAGTTTTCTAATGCCGTCTGTCTTCATCTAACTGTTGCCATGTTCTCGTGACTCACATGTCTCCTTAATCCTATTCTGCAGTTCATTGCCTCATTGAGGAAAAAGTCTTCTTTTTGTGCCCTTGCCTGACCCCTCATTTTACCTCTTTTTTTTTTGTGATGCCTTTGAGCGTGGTCTTTAAGGAGCACGTTAATGCTGGATAATATGTGATCAAATATTGCTATGTTTGATGTAATGTTAAAATGTTGTTGATTTTTCTACAGTTAATATTACTTGCACAATTTTTTATATATAGACTACCATTCAGAAGTTGGGGTCAGTAAGAATTTAAAAAATAATAATAATTTAATACTTTTATTCAACAAGGGTACATTAACTTGACCAAAATTGATGGTAAATAAAATGTACAATGCTACAGAATATTTTAATATTATCTTACAAAATATTTTTATTATGAATTATGTTCTTTTGAACTTTCTATTCATCACAAATCTTCTTTCAACATCATGTGACACTGAGGACTGGAGTAATGATGCTGAAAATTCAGCTTTACAGGAATAAATTACATTTTAAAATCTACTGAAATTGAAAAAAGTTATTTTAAATTCTAATAAAATTGTGATTTTGATCAAATAAATGCAGCATCTGTGAGCATAAGAGACTTTACAAAAACATATAAAAAAGTCTTTCTGGCCCCAAACCTTTGATCTCTTATGTATAAATTATTTATACAATTGGATTACTGCAAATAAAGACAAGCTTGCAGATGTAAATTGAGCAAACAACAACAAAATAAAAACCAACAATCAAAGAATGATGGACAGGTCCAAAACATTAGCAGTTATTCATCGTTGCAGTAACAGTTGGTATGCCAGTAGCCTACAAGAACCTTTTCCGAATAGTTCAACAGTAAAAAAACAAAAGTACACTGGTACAAAAATAGACATTTTGAATAAGAAGCGCATTTTCTTGCTTGCATCCCATTTGTCAGGTTTTCACTATTTTTACACTAAAATGTGTTGGTTTCACTTTTTGATGGTCCCTTTAACACATTCTGTTGACTAGAAGTAACGTTGCACCTATGTCTAATAACTCTCATTAGAGTGTTAAGAGTACTAGTAGACTGGTAGGGTTAAATAAGTTGACATGTAGTTGCAAAGTTATAGTCAGTAAGAATGTCTGTTGGAGGACCATCACAATAAAGAGTTAGCAGATATTAAGCAGATATTCTACTAATATTCTAATGAAAATTAGTTGACATGTAGTTGCAAAGTTACTTATAGTCAACCGAATGTTCAAAAGGGACCATCAAAAGTTACTTTGTTGTAGAGAAACCAGTGCTATCAAATTTACAACAACCCCTTTTCCATTAAAATATCTTTGACAGCCTTAGCCCTTCATTGTGATTAAGGGTACATGTGAGCCTCTAGTCCACCTCCATCAGCATGACCCTCTGTGGCCCAGTGTTCGGCTCTGAGCTTTGAGCTCTCGGGTCTGGAGGGCCCACTGATCTGAAATGCTACTTCAAAGCGTTCAGACTCAGCATGTTGGGCTTGTCCTCTCCCCTGGGCGGTTCTGAATCAAAGGCCAGCCAGACTACATGTTTTTAAAGGTGTCGGGTTCTCTGCTCCTGAGGATCCACACATGAAGTTTTCTCACTTCTGGGAAAATACATTTGTTTTAATGCTTTTTTTTTTTTTTTTTTTTTGCACTGCATGTTGCATAATTCCAGTGCAATTGTATGAAACTTAAACCACATCTCAAGTGGAATACTAAAACTGAGAAATTAGTTTCATCTCACCATCTTACCAGAAATTGACTGATTGTAGATCAAGTCTTGACTAGTCTGGATGAAACCTCTTCTAGACTTCCTTCCTCTGGGTGGTCATCATCAGGGTGGAGTCTGGCTTGTCTCTGGTTTGATGGTCTAGCATTAATCTGACAGCTATGATCTACATCAGTTACTGAACCCTCTTATCTTCAGCGATAAGGTCATGCATGCCACCAGGAAGAGAACTCCCCTTCCTTTGAGTTTAACTTTTTCTTTGGTCATCCCAAAATTAATGTTTTTTTTTTTTTTTTATGGGTTTTTAGTTAAGTGCCTGAAAGAATAGTCTGTGGTTAACACAAGTTCCAAAAAATTTCTCATTTTACTATACCATATAAAATGAGTCACTTGTGAATTTTGTATTATTATTTTACAAGTGGCTAAATGGGACTACAGGGGCTTTCTGGGACATGACATTATTTAAATGTCATCACACCAAGCACAGAAGCTCATCAAATCGCTGTTTATCCACTCATTAAAGCCTTGTTGTGTTTATACTCATGTTGTTCTAACTCAAACTCAATTCGAACTTGTTGATTTTAAATAAATATTGAAAGAGTTGTCAGAAGCTTAGTGATTGTGTAGTTCGTTTATATTTCAACCTCAGCTTTTTACTTCTGGTCATTGTCTTTAGGCCTCAACATTCATTGTTCATTTGTGTAGATTATCTTGATGAACAAAACATGTAAGAATCAAACTTAAGTTGGTCACAGAGCTTATTTTCTGCAATAATCCAAAAGTCAAGGGAACCAGGGTGATGCTAACTTCCAGGTTGGCCTACAAAATTCATTCCTGTTCAGAATTCATTCAGTCATCCCTGTCATTTTTTTCGTGTGTGTATTTTGTCTTCAATACAAGAAAATGAGTTGTCTGTTTTCTTGCAGGTTTCCTTCAACATAACTGTAGACGCTCGAGGATGTCCTCCGATAGGCACCAAGAAGAGTTTCACCATCAGGCCTGTTGGTTTTAAAGACCGCCTGAAGGTCTCTGTGGACTACCTCTGTGATTGCAGCTGCACGTATCACACAGATCCCAACAGTAGCCGCTGCAACTCCGCCGGCACCTACAGCTGTGGGATGTGCCGTTGTGAGCCCGGCTACCTGGGTGCCCGCTGCGAGTGCCAGGAGGGTGAGGTCGACTACCAGCACCTCAGTGCCTGCCGTGAGGCCGAGGGCAAGCAGGTGTGCAGCGGCCGCGGAGAATGCAGCTGTAACCAGTGCCTTTGCTACGAGTCCGAGTTTGGCAAAATCTACGGCACCTTCTGCGAGTGTGATGACTTTTCCTGTGCCCGACACAAGGGCACGCTGTGTTCAGGTAAGATGAATTGAATCGCTTTTTTGGTCGTCACAATGTATTTTCAAATAAATCTTTGCACCTTAGTTCCACAATACAGTTCAACCTGCACCTTGCAAAGTGCGTTGAATTTTCAGTACAAGTTATGTCCAAATCCTATTATCCTAGTTTTTCAGCATTGTCTCAAGGCATTTGCCCATTTTGTAGGCCTCTTTAGGATGCCACTGGGGTGTAGCTATCATTTCAGAAGTAAGCAGGACAAAAAAAAGTCAAGTGTGATACCAGTTTATTCTAACCTTTGTCTAATTGAATTACAATTTACGTTTTATTAAAAGTTTAATTTTAATCAATTCTTGCCAGAGAGCAGTTGACTGGCGCCCCATCTCTGTCTCTCTCTCCACACGACGCATCTCTGCCATGTCACAGTGAGAGCTTTGTAGCAGGCTGCATTTGTTTATCCATGCACACAATGGCTGGCCTATAGTAATGAAGCTCTGTTTTTCTTATGTCAGCAGGAACTGCCGGCCCAGCACAAAATGGATATTTGTTGAGCCTCTGTAGCAATAATGTCATTGGTAGAATCGAGAATATGTCCCATTCCTGCTATCTCAGCCATGGAAAACTCTTCTCGTCCGCTGTAATGAGTTCTGAATGAGTCTGAGTAATTATGCGCTCTCATACCGCTTTGCCATGGTGAATTAACTGGAACAATTCTTGTAAACTCGCTAATAATGGCTGTGGGAAAAGGCAACCGTTCATGAGAGTTCTCTGTAGGTTTCGTTCACGTGTTAAATGGCCCATAAACATACTTTGTGGTGTTTTGATTTGGCCATGCTCCGGTGAGAGCAGCTTGTTTTACAGAGTGTGATTTGCAAGACTTTTTGGATATAATATCAAATTAGTTTTAGCATCAATGAGTTTTAGCATGCTAGCGTTTATCTGGAGAGTGGGACAGGTTTCTCAAACAGGCGGTAAGATGAACATACTCCTCCAGGGTAGGGTTTCCCAAACGGTGGGAACTGCTGGGTGGTGGTTCAAAATCTAATAATTAAGTCTTCATCTAAATAAATTTTAACTTGAGATATGGCTTAGTTCTGATTATCACATCACATATCAGGCTGTTATTTATTTATTTTTCTGATGCACTGCGTGTTTCTGGGTGAAGTGCAGCACTGTGTTCATTAACACATGAGCAGCTCATGATCCAGTGTTTTCAGTGTCTCAGAATGCCTCAGTTTTGCAGTAAATGCTGTTCCACATGAACTTCGTATGTCACTGCTAATGTGTCAGGATCAATTTGTCACATTTGTCTTTTTTTTTTTTGTGGACAAAAATGTTTTCAGCATTTTACTAGATTTGTAATGAGAATCGTTAACTAAACAGAATTAAGTGTCACTACAATAAGAGCTCTAGTTTTTAATATTTAAACTGAAAAATTTGAGATGCATTAATATTGTAACTTGTGTAAAAGAAAATTACTGTAATTAGTAAATATTCTTTTTTTTTTTTTTTTTTTTCTAAAAAGTCTTGTTGTCGTCGTAGTTTTGGATTACCCAAATTGATGGGTGGTTAGGTTATTAGGGTGCAGTGCTGACACCAACATTTTATTTTTGTGAGCCTCTTTTTTTTTTTTTTCTTCTTTTGATGTGTAAAGAGCTTGTTTTTTTTTAATTAACTTATTTATTTTGATCTAAAACTCAAAGATTAATCAGTCAGTGAGTGTTTAGGATACCTGTGGTTAGGAGCTTCTTTTGAACCACATTAGTACTGGATCACTAAGCTTGTTGAGCATGTTGTGACTCCTGAAGGGTGATTGGCTGACGGCTTCTTATTACAGCTGGGCAAGAATAAACTGTTTTTGTAAAGATGTTTTGTAACCCTTTGTAGACGCACATTCAATATATAGGTATATATAATAGCGGCTACTTTTCAAGATTACTTTAAAGATATTTTTAAATCCATTTAAATGTAAACATGACTTTAAAATGAACATTATTGGTCTCTTAAGCATAGTCCTTTGTTCATACACCTGGAGTAAACAAAGTATTGTTTTTCTTTAACCACACTCTTTGATGGAAGTGCTATTGAAATGGTTTACTCAGCTGGTATCTTAATTGCATATCACATACCGCACCCTGTTTTTACCTAAAACAGCATTTTGTTATTAGTAGTTGCAGAAAATAAAGCCATAAGAAGATACAGAGGTCACCCTGGATCATTGAATCATGATGTCGTATTCTGTAATATTTTATCAACTTTCCCTATTTATATGATATATGAAGCCATGGAAAGACTAATGCAGAGTCAGCTGGTCATTATGGCAAAAACAATCCTTCACTGGGTGAAGACAACCAACGCAAAAGTGATGCGGATAACACAGCTACTTCCGGTCAATTATAGTTTTACTATAAGTTCACTGCAGAATGTTGTGATCAGAAGAAATGGAGCTGTGTAATAACATAGAAAACCTGAATTTCATATAAAGTTTATGTACATTTTGCTCTAAATCTATTCATTTTTGTGTATTGTGGATCAGCATGGCCTTGCTGTCGTGCTGATAGCAGCCTGAAGGGCTCCCACAGACTGTCTGCACTGCGCTGATAAGACATCTGTGTGTCCTTTGTTGCGTTTGAATGATTAGTTTGTGCTCTGCTGTCATAATGAAAGACTTTTGATTCTGCTGAACTGTTATGATTGAACGGATTTAGTGTGATGGCTGCTAGAAGTGCACAAGGTTTTTTTTTCTTTCTATTTTTACTTTTAAGTTTACATGCCTCATGTCAGTCAAAGGGTTTACCATATTAAAACATATTATTGTACATATGTTTTGAATCTCTGCACAATAGCTTTGAGTGTTTAGAAGTGTGAGCATGACAGTATGTTAAAACTATTGAGCCCGTACTAGTAAACCTTTGCTTTGTAGTGCTGTTCTATACATCTGCTGCTGATTTAAATTTCTTATTTACACAGAGAGACAGAAATAGCAACTAAATGCACCAGACATATAAATGTGCCCTTTTTTTCTTTACATTTTCAGCATTGTTGTGTAGACTTAGTCAATTATCATTTTAAATGTGAGCATGTGTGCGTTTGTTTTAAAGGTATCAGAAGGTGAGAGAAGTACTTAACTTGAGTTTACTTAACTTAACAATTAAAGTGTCTTTGCTTTTATCAAACGCAATATACTAAGTTCTATGAACGTGCATTTTTTTTAGCGTGTAGATCCATGTTAAAGTAGCTTGCACTTTAAATTAATATGAGCATTGATATTAATTGTGATGTATAACTTTTTTACACCATGTCTACACCAGACGCTGGTGGCACGACGCAACGCCACAAAAGCAAATAGAACCCATTATAATCAGTGATGCTGTCTACAATGAATGTGGCGCGAGCCGCGTGACACAACAAATTCCCAACCGTAAACTGATGCCCCATTCTAGTTATGATGTGGTACTCCAAGCGCTCGTGCTACTTCTGATACGAAGGACAAATGGATTTGCATTTTTGGATTTGTCGCATCCAGTCTGAAGAGCTTCTAGCTGTTGCGGCGTGACTCAACAACTGTCACAACAGAACAGTTCTGTCAACAGAACTTTTACAACAAAATATAATTGAAAACACTACATGGAGCATACATAAATGAATGTAATGTCAGAGAGAATAAACAACATCATAAAATATATTAAAACAAAAAACCGTTATTATAAATTATATTTGTTTTACTGTATTTTTGATCAAGAAAAATGCAGCCTTGGTGAGCATTAGAGACTTCATTCAAAAGCATTAAAGTCTTATCGACCCAAAGCTTTTGAATTGATTATAGACAGCGTTTCATTAAAAACATGTATCGTCTTAAACCGAGAAAAACATGTGAATCTGTTCAATCTCGTGCACTTGACCTCAAGCAGTATATAATTATGCATGGGCTTTCAAACAATTGTCACTAGCTTGTAATAACATCTCAGGAGTGATGTTTGTTATTGTGGTCAAATGTTGTTTTCTCAAAAACATTTGCAGATCCAAGAAATATGTTAGACACCTAGTTGTTTTTGAAGCTGTTTTTTAAGATACTTTCAGATGTTAAATTGTATTAGCTTTAGCATGGAGCAGATGAGACATTGTATGTTGAATACCAAACATGTGCTGTAATTTGGACATAACGTGGTTCCATTTAACTTTTGGCGAACAGAACATTATCCACCAACTCCTCTTTCTAACTGTACACAGAACATTGACGTCTGTTTGAGTTTCTTTTTCCACACCCCTGCATCCTCTCTTAACTCAGTAAATGACATCAGCACATGGCAACACACTGACCTCAGATGCAAACAAACAGACAAGAGCTTCACTGCTTTACTGTCATCATAAATGCAGGAAGATCTGGCATTCTTTGGTTGACCTGTTTGGATATAAACACTTATCTGTTTTGTCATGTTGTGTCCTGTAGGACACTTTATCAGAGCAATGTGGTCACGTGTTGAACAACAGAGCTGCAAGAACCATAAGCAAAATTGGACTTTGGAATAGAGGTCAATGCTCACTTTGTAGTCCATCGACTGCGATGAGAGCACATTTGCTAGCAGAACTCCTTTGTGGAATACATGTTTTTGATGTGGCAGCAAGATGCATTTCCATTTCTATGGGGATGAGAGTCCTTGAGTTTGAAGTATCTTTCATGGGTAATATTATTAATGGAAATGCACATTTTTGTATGATGAAAATGATGTATTTAGATCCCCTCTGTTGAACTCAATAGATTCCTCTACTTGCAGTTTACCAAACAATGGAATTTGTTGGACTTTGACTCAATCCCTCAGATGTGCACTCCTCTCTGAAAACCATCCCCAAATGCACTAGCAAAATGAAAAGCTCAGTTGAACAAACCCAGTCCGGATGGAAACTGGATCGTCTAGATTCTAGAAGCCTCGAGGACCTGGATTAGCATGCTAAACAAATAAAGCATCTCCCATGGATCCTGCTTCGCTTCTGCCATACTTTAAATGCCAAGCCTTTACACAAAACATTTCAAAAGAATAGAATTTCAAAAGCTACTAGTTATAGTTGGTTTTCAGTTATTCGTCCTTTGAAATATCACGTTGGTTTTAAGTTATTCGTCCTTTGAAATATCACGCCTTATGAATGGATGTTGCATGTGCATTCATGCCCAAATCTTAGTTACTTGGTATGTTAATAGAAAGTAGGATGTAAGAATGAAAATTGGTTAAAAAAAAAAAAAAAAACATTGCCCTTTGGGGCAGATAGGACTTTGAGCTGTCAAACAGAAGGTTTTATTGATTCATGAAGATGTTTTCTGCATGCCACTGCATGATTTGTGCGGTGGTTCATATTTGAGTGACACTAACCTGATGCTTTTGGTGGAAGTATTTTGATACACTCCCTGAAGATGTGTTTTTGACCTGACAGTCAAATGCAGTCAAAGTCTGAGACCATCAGTGAAAATGAATCAATTATATTATACTATATTAATTATATTATTATTATAAAAAAAGTAGTGACCCAGATTTAAATGTGTAACATTCTGATTTGAAGTGTATATGAAATACAGTGAGTGAATGCACAATATTTGTCAGTACATAAATATTCGTATGATTTAGTCTTTCAAATGTGATAATAGTCCATGCTTTTGTTTTAAGTTTGCAGTCAGAACAGAGCAGATTGAAGTCTTGCAGTGTCATCAGTTCACTGCAATCAGTTAGTGCTAAAAAATAAATCTCATCTGTCACTTTATGTGTTGTCTCAAGCGTTGGTAAAACACACCCAAACTTATTCATCTGGGTCTTTTGATGGTTTTCAAATCTGACTTTAAGTGACCACATTGCTACAATGGGATAGCTACGCCTTTAATTGGCCTGCTCTGGGCAACAAATTGTAACAGGATAATGATTTTTCCATGCGAGGTACCATTTGGGAAAAGTTGACTAGTCTGTTGTTATAGACCAGTACACACAGTAGCCTGACATATTACTGACATCCTAACAACAATAAGGCATTTTACGGCATTGAAGTATTTATTAATTGTTGGCACGAAAATTGCTTCGCTGTTTTAAATGCATTTAACTTCCTCTGGAAAGATATCCAGTCCAATTTTGGAATGCAAGGGCATGGGTAAGATTCGTGATGAGTCAATGTCTGCCTATCCTTGTGGACACAAACGCTGTCTCTGCAGATAGTCGGCTTTGTGACTAGAAACACTGGACTGTCTTTCTATCTTTGGTTTCAAATACATGGGATTAGTCGGGTATTTTTATTTAGACAAGCTACAGAACTGTTATGCATTTCTCATTTAAACCTGTTTGTAGATGTTTTTTAAGAGACTTGAAGTTCTAGACATGGTGTTGTTTTTGGCTTATCGCCCTTGCACTTCCCACGCTTGTGCTTTACATCAGCAGACACATGTAGTTCATTTAACAGTATTTAGTGTAAAACCTTACACCATACCAAACCAGCAGTGAAGCATGCACTGAAACATTAGCTCTTCCTGAGTAGAAAACTTATGTACCGCAGGCCCGAATTATAGTGATCCGTTCACGTTTTTAAAAGCAGCATTATACATGACTTTGTGCATTGTTGTCCCCAGCCTACCTGTTTATTTAAAAGGCGTCAGAAGACTGTGTAGCAGAAGAAAACTGTATTTATCCTGTATGCCTGCTCTGTAATTGTTATTGTCACTGGAGCATGAGATGTTACCCTCCAGTCACATGAGACAAAACTTCTGACTGCGCTAATTATCTTAAATATAATTTCTCTGCTCTGCACCAGAGTTCAGATGTGCGTATGAAGTGGAGAAACATGTGAGAGTTATTTCCCGATTATTTTTAACTTATTTTATTCTCTTTGGAATACAATGAGGTTCCCTGGTTACTAAGGAATCTTGTAAAGAGAACAGACACCACATGTTAGGCATCTATAGACCTTCTGTTTTTCCTGCCAAGACTTTGTCACCACTCGAGAGGCACAACTACAAGAGGCAGCTTGCCGTGTCTTGGCCTACATTCTTACATTGCACATCTTTCTTTATAGACAGATGAGTTTTATTTTTTTTAGCTAAACAAGTAAAGTCAGACAGATTAACATGGATTTTGTGTGCAGTTGACAAAAGAAACAGCACATGCAGAAATAAGACATGGAAATAATTGAAAAACATTAGCAAGAGGCAGTTATGTTGGTTTTGGCAGGTTCCATATATGCCCATTATTCACACACTAGAATCTAAAGCCTTAGTAGAATCTAAGGCTTTGTTCACACTGAAACCAGTTCAGATGTTTCTGATCCTTAGTACTGACTGCTGTACTGCCATTTTGTAAGTTGTGAAAGAAAATGAATACTTTTATTCAGCAAGGATGCATTAAATTGGTCAAAGGTCACAGTAAAGACTTTTCTAATGTTACTGAGGATTTCAAGAGGATAAAAGAGATTTTAAAATCATTTGAACGGTAGTGTGCATTTTTTGCCATAGTAATGCACTAGAAAATGAGATTGAGTAATGACCTAGAGGAAAACCGGTCAATTGGTGGATGAAACAACTGTTGGAAACAGTGTTGTGTTTATGGGTTTAACACACTTTATTAGATCAGTGCTTGATCAGAGGCCTGTAAAACCGGATGACTCCTATTTAAGACCATGGCATCCTTGTGTTGTCTCCGGATGTATAATGTTGTGTCTCTGTGGTCAATGTCACACATACTCGAACTCCTCAGAGAGGTCATGGAAGTCTTTAAACACTGCATCACAAAACTTGGGTCAGTATAAGTCTATTTTTGTTTTTAAATTCTCCTTTACCCTTTGTCATTTACAACTGCTCATTTTGGCTCTATATTGAGCAGTTTTTTAAAGCTTTTCCTTCAAAATTATTTTGTCTTGTCTTGTCACTGAAAATATGGAGTTGAGTTACTCACATCATGAAATGATTTCTTCCGTTTCAACAGCACTTTTTTGTTTGTTTCTCCTTTCGTAGGGAAGGAAGAATGACCACTGAGTCTGTGGTGACACGTTTTCGTAAGTCGTTGAGTAGCCTGCTTGTTGTTTGATCAGCATTTCTGAAAACGGCTCACTCTCGCAGCTCCAGACGGGGAAGTGAGATGCCCCTGGAGCAGAAGTGTATTCTGCTGGGTGGAACTGGAACGTTGCATAGGTTGCACACCCTGTGCTCACTGCACTCCAGTGATTACAGGGCTTTCGGAGTGTTTTTTCCAGATCCAAAGGACGATCTATTTTAAGTTGCCACCACAAGAAAGACAGACAAGCCACAAACCATGACCATATAAAACCATATTTTTATAACTCTGATCTCAAGTCAGACGGCAAGTTCTTTCACTCCTGCTAACTACATTATGCTCACAAAAAAGAAGCGTAGCATTAGGTTTTGTGGTTGAATTGTATGTTTTTGTAACTTAAATCTTTACATGCTGTACTTCACATTTGATTTATACAAGTTTGTTAAACCATTTTAGTTGTGGTAGTTGTAGTGGTAGTAGTAGTTGTAGTTATGCCATTAGTATAGTACTATTGGTTAGTAGAGGAACTCCTCTGCATTTTCTTAAGTCACCGGCCATTGGCAGGTATGGGAAAAAGTTAGTTTTAGGCCCTGCTACAATGCATTAAATTGATTAAATTACATTAAATTGTTCTTAATGTACTTAATGACTGCAGCCTAGACTAGAAGATTGTGTATTGTGCATTTTTCAGCAAAACATTTGGCTTTATGTGGCTTGAATGGAGTCTATAAGTAGTAGTAGTAGAGTATTGTGCATTTTTCAGCAAAACATTTGGCTTTCTGTGGCTTGAATAGAGTCTAAGTAGTCGTTGTCGTAGTCTCCCTCTGGTGTTGGCAAACACAGTTCATTGACTCTCCTCTTTAAACTGAGAGAAGTGTGATGATACACTAGAATAGCTCAAGAATCTCATTTCAAATGATTTAAGTAGAGTGAAATGAAGCAGATAAGCTGTTACAATATAAAAAGGAATGTTGCTTCAGCAGCTGGATGTACACTTCCTGTGGGACTACAGAGGCTAAAGGGGTCTTTATCACAGGAAGGACAGGTCAGGGTCAGCATATCAGTTGACCAATAGCAATACAGTGATGACAAATGGTTTCTGCCGGTCCAGAATGTAGCTTGTTTAAATAATATATTTGATACTGAACGGATTTAAATGTTTAAGTTATTCTTTTAAGGAAGCAAAAAAATATATATATATTGTTGAAAAGTAGAGGTCCTACATTTAAATGTTACAAATGGTTTAATTTTAGAAATGGAGAATGACAAAAATCCGTTTTTCACTTTAGTTTTTATTTATTATTTTATTTTTTATACTTTTAGTTAATGATGATAACACTGGTAAAAAGATGTTTGTACAAGAAACTAGAACAAGCATACACTGTAAAAACTAAAGGAGCCTCAAATATCCTGTCGGATACTCAAGGAACTTCAAAATGTAATTTAGGTGCCTCAAAGCTCTTTCTCCTATAGTAGGGTTACTGGAGGAGCATTGACAATATTTGAGGTTCTTGCTGGAACTTATGGGATCCTTTAAGCACTTTGTATTTAGTTCAGAGGTTCTGGAGTCACCTTTTCATTACCATGAGACCTCGAAGTGCTTTGGGGGAAAATAGAGGAACTTGAATGTGATAAAAGGGTTACTGGAATATCTTTTAACATTTAAGTGGTTCCTGGAAGATCTCTTATGTTAAAGCCAGCATCTGGAGGAACCCAATGGTTCAGTGAGGCCAGAATAAGATTATTATTATCCTATTATTATTATTATTATAGGCTACTTAAGTTTGATTCAGTATACATACCCAGGTGAAAAAGACGTACTATTAAATGCATTAAAAATGTACTTGAGTGTTTTTAGTAGACCTACAATACAAATATACTTTAATGCATTTTAATATATTTAACAGTAGCCTACGTCTTTTTCACTTGGGTAGCTTACATTTATTTAGTATAGGCCTATTTTATTAAGTAATTTAAACCTTAAACAACAACACTAAATAATAATAATATTAATAATATGAAGAAGAACCAGGAGGAGAGAAGTTTTATTCTGTCACGAAACTGCTGCTATTCCTCTGCTGTCGTCGCTTCAGTGATGCTCGCGCTGCTCGCGCGCAACAAAGCTCAGCTGATCGACGTCATCAGGAAAGTAACGGCTCCTCTCATCAAAGCTTCCGCCATTTGTTCGGCTCTCCGTTACAAGGTTTGTAAACTCGCCAAATAAATATAAATACAGAGTCTACTTACTATATATTCAAACACACACATATATAAACTAAATGTATTATACATTACTACGTTTTTACAGTGTTTACCATTTGTTTATTGCACAGTATCTGGTATGAAGGTTTTAGCCGCGATGCTAACTACGTTGATCTAATGAACAAATGGAAATTATTGATTTAGTCATTCAATTCAACATATTCTGTACAACTGTGTCTTCAAATTGCTGATATAGCCTAACTAATTTATTTCGTCATTGGCGTTTGTTATGAATAACAAAAGCAGGTTAATATAGTTTGGTCTATTTTTATAGCCTAAATTTACTGCTACAGGTGCCCTCATTCTCTCAAATACCATTTTAAAGCCATTTACTGGTCAATAAATATTATGTTGTGAATAATCAGCTTTGTTCTTTTGTTTCCCCAGAACAACCATTACATTTCTAAAATGATCTGAACATATCAGTGGCAACATTGAATTACAGTAAGTTACCTGCACCACATGCTGTACTTTATTACTATGAACTTTCTCTGTGTGAAATTGTATTGTTTGACTGTGTACTTGTGTTTTTTAATCAGTTATTCTCTGAAAATCTTCCCTCATGCTCTCAAATCTCAATCATGTTACTCAGAAAAATAATATCACAGGTTTGGTTCACAAATAATGCTATGCATTTTGTCTTATATCTTTATCATTTGCATTTGAATATAAGACATTTTAACTCTGAATTATAACTTCAAGTTTAGTATTTTTCGACAAAAAAAAAAAAAAAAGGAAAAAGCTAGGATATTATATGGCTCCAGAAGACTTACAACACAACCCATAACACATGAGTTGTGAACTCATTGATTATTTTTAGGATCTTTTCTGGGACATTTTTGGAGCTTAACCATTTTTACATAAATTGTTGCATTGAATTGAACTAGACAAGTGTACATAAGAATGGTTTCATGAATGATTTACACAATTTTTTCTGCTTGTGTTTCATGCAGTGAAACTGAATGGTGACTGGGGTTGCATTATGCCTGAGATCTGCTTTTGGGTTCCACAGACAGAAAGTCAAACAGGTTTGGAACATCACAAAGCTGAGGAAATTATTTAAATTTCACAACTATCACTTTAATAACATTACTAACAGTAAATTTTGTACTTTGCAGGGATCTCGGTAAGCTGAAATACAAGTTTGAACAAGAATAAAAATCCTCCTGTAGACCTGAAAATCACTGAAGTGCCTGGACCATCCACCAGAAAAGAGGGAAACCAGACGGAAAACGAATCTGCTGTACCTTTTCACTTTTCTAACTCTTTAAGTAGGCTACCTCACACCAACTTGGTCCCATAGTGACATTTTTGACCACAAACGAAATTGCTGATCGTGTGGATTCTTATTGAAATGACTGGAATTCACCAGTGAACATTCACAGAACAACAGATAATTTTACTGCACCTTAATACTGTTTCCGGGTCGAAGCCTCTACTTCCTCTATCTTGTTTCATGAGAATACTCAACAACCATTTATGAACACTGTTGATTCAAGTCACACATTTAAGCTTTTCAAAAGCTATAGTGAACATTACAGTCTCCAGTCTAATGGCATCCCAGACTTCACATTTTATGATTCAAAATAGCTGAATAACTAACCATCTGAGATTTCGGTATAGAGATAAAGGTTAGGATCATAATTTTCAGGAATATTACAGCACAATGAGCACTTGCATATTAGCACTGTTTGTTGTTTGTTTTTGGCATCTGATAGAGTTTTGGACTTGGACCATCGGACTGAAACACAAATCTTTTTAAAGTTAAGTAAAGATGGACATTTTTAATTAGTCAAAATGTAATTTTTTTACATTGATTTATTTCGTGGAACATATGTGTTTCCATGCATTTTGTTGATATGTCTTTTCTTGTTTATCTATTGTATATACATGGTTGATTATTCATGTTGCTTATGTATTATACTATTTTTTTGTGTATTCATTGATATTAATCTATAGTTATCTTTTTTTCCCATGTGCATGGAAGTGTATGTATAAAAATGAATATCAAATATGTAATAAACAATTCTTATTTTGTATTTGGTTCAATTTGTTTATTATAATAGAAGTCAAAGGTAACCATAGTAACACCATGAAATTAAATATTAAAAAAAATGAAATTTGGTTCCTGGAGGCACCCAAAGTGGTTCCACACAGTGCCTTATATAAGAGTTCCTCAGGAAACCTGTGTGGTTCCTCAGAGAACCGCCCCTTTTTAAAGGGTGCCTAGAGGATCTACAGACGGTTCCGCCGGTGTGGCAAAGTGAAGAACCCCAAAAGGTTCCTCCAGGCACCTTTTATTTTTACAGTGTACACTCAAGCATGCAGACAGGAAATATTTAGACTGGTCACTTCCAGCCTTTGGAAGTATTTTGCATTGGGCTCAGTGTTTTTTTTTTTTTTTTTTTTTACATTTTGTTTGCTTTTCCTTTCCACTTCGGTTTGGTGTATGAGCATGCTATCAATATGTTTCATGGCTTCTTTCAAAAATGCCTGTCAAGTTCATCTCAATCTATTTCATGTTTTAGTAATTTAAAGGCAGGAAAAAGGACATTTTCATTGCATAAGGATGGCTATGCCCTTCACAGAGACTTCAGAGCAATAGAGCTCAAGTGTACACTATTCAAACACTGGATTTTACAAGCACAGACTCTGTGTTGACTGTGAAACTTTGCACCCTTAAATAAACCTGATACTTGAGGTCAACGGTAATTGACATATTTCAGTGCTTGCGTGGCTTTGGACTCACTCATGTGTGAATTTGTCGAGTTTAACTCTGGATGTGGTAGAAATGGGCTGAGGTTCATTCCCTGAGGCTTTCAAACATGGATCTGCCTTTCTGGCATGGCAACAGCACATTTATTCAGTGACCTAAATAAAAGACTGGATTCGGGAATGCTGGGAGAGCAGGTCTGCATCGATTCTCTAGCATTTGTTATTATTGCTAACACTTTACAATAAGGTTCATTGGTTAACATTAGTTAACTACCTTGGTTAACATTTAACTAAGAATGAACAATACTTCCACAGCATTTATTAATCATAGTTAATATTAATTTCAACATTTACTAATACATTATTAAAGTCAAAGGTTGTATTTGTTAACATTACTGTAAACTAACATGAACAAACAGTGAACCGCTGTATTTTTATTAACTAACATTAACAAAGATTAACTAATATAGTAACAAATCTATTGTTTTTCATGTTAGTAAATACATGTTATTTGTGTTAAGATTATGACTTGATATTCTAGCTCAGTGCGTAAAATATGAAGACTCTTAGTTCTGAATGTCTGTGGCAAAAAAGGGAAGCCTGTGAATGCTGTTATTTTAGAGTAACAGTAACTGTCACACACACCTTTAGAAAGCAGGTGTGGAGAACACGCCACAACACGTCTTTGTTCATGCCAGATTCGTTCAGAGTGTCATTCATTCAGTAAAGGTGTACTCTGTGCTTACTGTCTCAAACAGAATACACCCCAAGGTGTGGCGTATTACATTTAACTATCAGGACTTTTTTTTCTTCCTTATATTACTCCCATAACCCTAACAGACTTAGACTATTACTTTATTAAAGGTCTTTGTTAGAAAGACGGATTTTAATGGACGTTTTTTTGTTCTATAAAAAATAAATGGCGAACCGCTTAAGTTTAATAAGGTGTATTGTATCTCTCAGGAAAACTTTGTGTTTGTCAGAAGAATTCAGTGGTTGCACATTCCTGGATTGTTTTAGTTCTGCTGTGGCACCGCAATGAAACATTTATTGTGTGGGAGCTGACCAGCATGACCTCGATGGTCCGTTTTTGTGTGTGTGTGTGTGTATCAAACACATCATCCCTCACTATACATATGTTTTTCACATATGTAGAGTCAAATCTGATCATTCCTAAGAGTGTCATGTAACTTCATACTTTTCTCACGAGATTATTTTCAGACAGCATCTCCCATGGTAGTCCATGTTTCTTATCAGGAGCAGGTGTGAGGATGTGCTGTATCTTTAAAGGGATACTTCACCCAAAACTTTCCCCATATATAGACAACCGTTTAGAAGTTTGAGGTCGTAAAATTAAAAAAATATATGAAATAAGTCTAAGCTCATCAAGGCTGCATTTATTTGATCAAAAATACAGTAAAACAGTACAGTTGTAAATTTTAATTGCAAAATAATTATTCAAGTCATTTAAAATAAAATAATAATAAAATCATTTTAATGTTTTAAAATGTAATTAAGCTCAGTTTTTCTTCAGTGACACATGATCCTTCAGAAATCATTCTAATATGCTGATTTGGTGCTCAAGAAACAATTCTTATCGATGTTGAAAACCATAATAAATGGTTATAAACAGTTATAAAAAGAAGACAATTAATATCTTAAACATTTTGACCCCAAACTTTTGAATAGTACTGTTATTCACTAAACCATATGCTGTTCATTTTTCTTGGAAAACAGAACTGTGAAGCAGCTCTTGCCATTCGACAGTAGAGAATATTACGCATTTCACTAATTTTATGATGTGTTTGCTTGACACCCTCTGGTCACTGTGAACTGCATGAAGGTCCTTGTTCTACAGAAAATGTCTACTTTCTACAGAAAAAAAAATCAATTAATGCAATGACATGAGTATAAGTAAATAGTGGCAGAACTTTCATTTATGGGTAAACAATGACTTTCAATGCAGATCTTCTCATCTTTCCTGCAAGTTAATATACCCAGCACAATGTGGAGACCTCTCTGGACTGCACAAGCACAAAACTGCAACTATGGAGTATGGGTGCTTATTTTTTCCAGCGTTTTCCTGTTCTTGTGCAATCATTGCTTTGAGGCTGCAGCGGCAGCTGATGCCACACCAAGTGTTCGCCACTGCTTTCAATCTGTTCACAGCTGTTTTGCCATGAAAGCGTGTCTTGTTTTTACATCCTTTTCACAGTAAGACCCTTCACGTTTTCGTACTATATCATAATATAAACTTTCAGTCGGGTCATTCACACAGCGACTAGTTTAGCACATTGGCACATTTGCTTCCACACACAGAGTTTTGCTCACGCTCAGTGATGGAGACACACGCCAAGAATCCTCGGAGTTGGAATGAGGAGATCTGCATGTAATCAGTGCACTGGAATGTGCTCGGCCGTGGACAAAGAGGCTTCAGAGAATGTGGGAGAAGTAGACAGCGGTCATCTTTGTGCCGTGACAGAGAAATGTGGAACGCTTGTGTTTCCATTAATGTCAGTAAATGATGGTTCTATGCAAACTCTCAATGTGTATATTTGTGTATACGGTATTATACGATTCTGAGAGGTCTTTGTGTTTAGACCTCTTGTCCACGCCAGTGAGTTAAACACATTTGTTAGTGCAGGATTTTTGCTCATAGAAGCTTTTTGACTGAATGTCACAAATTATATGAAGTTTATTCTGAGCCTATCTTTCCCTGTTTTCCAGGTCACGGCGAATGCCACTGCGGTGAGTGTAAATGCCATGCTGGTTATATTGGAGACAACTGTAATTGCTCTACAGAGACGGCTTCCTGTGTGTCAGACGACGGGAAGATCTGTAGTGGGCGGGGCAGTTGTGTGTGTGGGCAGTGCCAGTGCGCTGAGCCAGGGGCGTTTGGGGACACGTGCGAAAAATGTCCCACCTGTCCAGATGCCTGTGGAACAAAGAGGTATGTGACTGAGGATGCTCAAACTAACTTTAAGCTAATTTATAGGTATTTTCAGTTTCTAATGATTTTTTTACTGCATATTGCAACCAACAGCATACTGTCCGTTTCATCCTTCTGTTTCTTTAAATTGGTCCCTTTCTTTTTCTAAAATGTAATTTGATACATACTAGTTGCATTCCAGTGAAGGATTGCAGTACTTTGATAATATTTACACTATCAGTCAAAAGCTTGGGGTCAGTTATCATATTTTTTTAAAGAAATGTAATACTTTTATTCAGTAAGGATGCATTAAATTGGTCAAAGGTGACAAAGATATAATGTTAAAAAAGATTATAACATAACTGCTGTTCTTATGAGCTTTCTATTCATTAAAGAATTCTGAAAAGATTTAGGCTACCAGTTTCCACAAAAATAATAAGCAGAAAAACTGTTCTCAGCATTGACTATAATAAATGTTTCTTGATCACCAAATCTGGAATTTCACCTTTGCCATTAGAGTATCACATTACGTTTTAAATATATTAAAATAAAAGTTTTTTAAATTTTTTATAGTATTTCACAATATTACTGTTTTTACTGTATTTTCTGTACATTTTACAGACTTTCAAATGTATGTAACACCAAGATTTGCTAGGTTCTTTCAAACACAGGTATAAGCATGATGGTTCTGATATATATCAAAATTAATCTGTACTATTAACAAGTTACATTGAAAAGCACTTGTGACCCAATTTGTCCTTCATAAATCACGAGTTCTTACTTCAAACATATTTTTTTCACTAGTCCCATGTTAACATGTATAATGTTTAAATATTGTGATTATACTGTCAGAACAGTGTGTTTTAATGTTTTAAATTCTGTGGCATTAGGAAGCATGCCACATCAGATGTTTTTTAAACTGCATGCATTAACACACGTTCTCTATTAGACTGATCAAAGCTGACTGACAGGGTCTGAGATGTCTTTCCTTCATCATTGACTTTTGTTTAGACTCAAGCCTGTCAAACTTTTTAGTTTTGTGTTAGTTATGGTTTGAATGATCTTTCTAAATGTTTCTCCTCAGGGAATGCATCGAGTGTCGTCTTTTTAACACGGGGAGACTGGCCGACAACCAGACCTGTCAGCGCATGTGCAAGGATGAGATCATGACCGTCGAAACCCTCAGTGAGTGCACTCTCAGAAACACTTGACATTGAATGATGTTTGAGGGTTCGGCTAGTGTTTTGGGGCGGCTTCTCTATCTTTGTATCTCTCCACCCTGCACAGATGTTTTCTTCTGAGAAAAACTGACTGAAGAAAATGCATTATGTGGATTTGGTGGAGTGTTTAAGCTAAATAACAATTTTTTTATTATTATTTCTTTATTTTCCACTCATCAGTGCCATACTAAACTTTACCCAGTTATCAAAACATGTTATTTAAAGTTATTTAAAATATTAAAATATTTGCATATATCTTCTGTGTAAATCTCCGAACCAAAACAATTTTCATCCAATCATTGCATTCGGTCCGAATGCAATGATACGTGTGCGTTTATGTTCTGAAGGAGGTGTGGCTTTGGAGAGCGCTGTGAAGGGAGGGTCTCATGCTTCGCCTCTCTGCAATTGCCTCAGTGGTTTAATATGGCATCTTATTCAAAGTTTAAACACTTAAGTATAAGAGTTAATTTACTTTTATTGTGAAACAAAAAAAACATGACAACTGATAGCTTATAAGTTATGTTGTTTATTTTATTATTTATTTTTTTAGTCTTCACCATTTTTTATGTGGGATAATCAAAGGGGGTAGCTGGGATAATGAGATCGGAAAATTCTATCAACATGCACACCAACTGCAGCCAATGTCATCAACACACTGGTTACTTAACTTACATTTTCCTTAACCTCAATCAGAGAGAGAACTTGAATCCAGCTGAAATCATGAAGGAGCTCAGTTCACACATCTGTCTGTTTTCCCTCTCATCAGGACACACTGTTGGTCGAGCGCCACAGTTTGTGCTTCCAGGTCATGAATGTGTTACTCGCAGCAGGGTGATCATGGTTTGTGGTGTATCATGGCCAGCTCTGTTTATGTTATTATCTGGAGAATGTGAGTCTGGAAGTCTGTGCAACACTCACTGTTCTGTGTCCCACTGAGAAAGCCTGTGTTTACTGCTCTTCCTCGCAACCCTGCCATTAATTCAAACCACTAATATGAAAAATGCTACTAAAACTACTAAAGAATGGCACTTTGGAAAATGAATAAAATGTTTAGCTTTGTCATATGTGGATCTTTTTATTTTATTTAGGTTTTTATATTATGTTTTTTGTTTTATTTATTTATAATTATGAATGTTTTATTAGAGTTCGAAAGCTATTAATAAAGTTTATGAGAACTTCTCCAGGGTTTTTATTACAGGAGGTATTTTTACATGGTTCGAGGAATGCATGAATGAATGTTTATTGTTGAGCAATATCATGCTGGACTCATTCTCTGAGATATTGCAGTGAAAAATTCAGGATGCTTGTGAACTCTTTAAGGCCTTTCCATGTCACCCCTAATTGTAAAAGGCATTCTAGATTTGATGTTTCACAACATTTCTCTGTCGTTTGAGTCAGCTGACTTCCTTAATGGACTCCACATGTGCATACCGGAAACTTCCAGCTCTTTTAGAGAGAGGCTCTGTAGTTAAATGACTTTAAGGAAGGGAGAGACTTCCTATTTTTTTTTTTGGTAGTGGATTTTAATTATGATAACATTTAAACATTTAATCTGGGTTCTTGTTCAGGAATGCAAGGTCTGGTCCAAAAATAATTTCAGCATGTCAAGATTATGCTATTGTCTCGACATGTACTGCTTTATCGGTTTGTTTCCTCAGGCACAGTTTGGACAGCTGTTTTATTGAACCCAACTCCTCTCTCCATTTCAGAAACGGATGCTCCCAACACCGTTCAATGCGTGTATAAGACCGACAACGACTGTGTGATGAAGTTCACTTATTCCGAACATGCCAGCGGCCAATCGGTCCTCACCGCTCTTAAAGAGCCAGGTCAGTATTTAGCACTACCTCTGTAATAAACTGCATTCTGAATCACGTTAAACACTCATCTTGAGCAAGTATGAGAAAAGAATTTGGTCAAAATAATATTTTTTTGTTGTTGCTATTTCTGATCCAAACACTGTTTCAAATGGGGAGGGTTTCAGCTAAACTTCACATCATACTTTATGGCCATGCATTTGTGCATTTTGTGTGTTTACAGAATGTGCCGTTGCCCCAAATGCCATGACTGTGCTTCTGGCAGTTGTTGGCAGTATCTTGCTGATGGGCATCGTGCTGCTAGCCCTCTGGAAACTAGTCATAACCGTCCACGACCGCCGCGAGTTTGCACGCTTCCAAAGTGCACGTTCACGGGCGCGTTATGAGATGGTGAGAACTCAGTCTACTGCACTAAGTTTGATCTACTGACTGGAGTTTATATTGCTGCAGACTAATGCATTCATATAGCACTGTTTGTAAGTTACCTAAAATGTAAATAGCTTGAACAGACAAATCCATGCAATCACAAAAAACAACTAGGCTTTGATTGAAGCCATGAGGCCTTTTGGAAAACATCAGTCAGCTGGGAGTGCAGATCAGTCATGATGATCATTCCAAGGCTGTGGTTCAAAGGCTCTGTTCGCTCTGCCCTTCTAACCATGTGCATTTCAGTGAACCCATCTGACCTATTTACTCTTCTTGTCTTCCTCCTAGGCATCTAATCCTGTTTATAAACAGTCCATCCCCTCTCACCCAATGGAGACAGTTTTCTATATGCACAGTTCCAAGTCATGCAACGGAGAAGTTCACTGATCAACCTGCATTTGGACTGGGGGACATGGCAGGACCTGTCCAGCACGCCTCTGCTCTACAGTGGAGGACAGAGACAGCAAATTTAATGGTCTTTTGCAATGCAAACTTTTTTTTTTTTTTCTTCTTTTTTTTTTGAGGATTGGAACTGATCTTTATGCGGGTTGGGTAATGAACGTTCATTGGTGAGCAGCAGTTGGACACATGCTGAATATGAGAAGAGGATTGGCTTGACTAGTTGTCCAGAAACCTTCATGAGCAATGGACGTTGACCTCACACGGTCCGCTTTCTTGAATATAACTCCTAATTTTCTACAGTTCTAACCATACCTCCTGCTCATTATGATGGATTTGCTGTGCAATGTTTTATAGGCAAAGAGACATTTGTGGCAAGGCAAGGAACTGTGCCTTTCCCAGCCGTTACACATTTTACACGAATTAAATTTATTTAGCACATGTACAGTAGTCAGACACCATAGAGTGTGCATAGAACACAACAAAAGGCTAAATTATACATCAACTCTTTAATGAAGAGATGGGTACTAACATAACCAGAGCAATAATTCTCTTAACTCTTGTTTTGCACATTGTATATTAGGTTGAGGTTTTATCAAGTAAAAGTAATGCCACTCTACAATACTAGTCTTTGGTGTATTGCCACCGGTTGCACATTTTCATAGTGATTTTCAACTGTACATTGTGATGCAATAACACTGCCTGCTGATAATTCAAGAGTGTCTCATTTCTTTTTGGAACGATTACATTTAGTAGCTCCACACCCATCCCATCAGGACCTGGACCAAGTAAAAAATTAGACACTGCACACCCATCTGCCAGTAAGAACTTGTTAGATTGGCCCCATATCAATAGTCATGTTTGTGTCTACTTAAAGGCACAAAAAGTGCATTATTAGGGGTGTTTTTTTTTTTTTTTTGCGCTCAGTGCGATTGGAAAAAAACAAGGTCTAAGTTGAACTTCTTTCAACATGAGCACCTCATTTTTAGAATGATGTCACACAAGAGACACTGAATAAATGTATCTGTGCACATTATTATTTCTTAAAAATTCATGTGCCATCTTAATCTTTAATCAAAATAATATCCCCTCCCTCTTACAGTGACATCTCTTCTGTTCTCTGATGACGCGTTTACTGGTACGAGTGCAGGGCATCCTGTCACTCACATGACATCACAGCAATAGTAAATAACAACTATCCAGTCAATTCCCCGTGGAAAAAATTAAATCCCGCCCTACATGTTCTCTTATTCGAGAAGCCGTTTCACTTGGATATAAGTCACTATAGGGAAGAAAAAACTATCGCAAATTCAGTTTAATGCAGACTTAAAACTACAAAATGCACTGTAAGAAATTATAGTCTGTCCAGACCCAGATTCCACTCCAAGAAAGGTGGTTGATCTTGTTCATTCCCCAAAATGGCTTAATTTTTATGTAGGACAAAAAGTCAACAGTTTGGTGTTTCTGCACCATTTGAGTGGATCACATCGTGAGCAAATGGTCATCAGTTGTAGAATTGGAGCAGGTGAAGGACCCTGAGAACCATCTCAGACATCTCAACTTTATTAACATACAGACCACAGCTGTTACAACAGGAACAACTTAATTTAGGCTACATTAGGGGTGGTAAACTGTCATCGGATAATTTATAAGGTTTGAGATTTGAATGTTATGGGTTCATTCCGGTTCCAATTATCCCAAGGTGCTACATGTACTTTGTCAGTGCTATGCTGCAATAAACTTCTTCATCAAGATCCTTATCATTTTTTTTTCTTACACATTTACATGCATAGTTTGATTTCAGCCAGACTAAAGAAATAATTTGTCTTTTTAAACTGCCATGCAAATAATTAGTTCTGATGAACTAGTTGTGAAGATTGTTTTTCCCCATAAAGTCAGTCTAACAGACCTAGGTGATGCAAATATTCATTATTATGCTTCAAATATTCAATTACACCTTGCATCGTGTAAAATTGGACGGACAGCTCAAGACTGTAGCTCAACTTTGCAAAAACTAGTACTATCAAACATTTTTTTTTTTTTTTTTTTTTTTTTTTTTTTGCTTGATGCTAACAAAACATGTCAGCTCAGCAGGGAATGACACAAGCACCCTCCTCTAAACTGATGGGAAAATCTGACTTCAAACTCAAGCAAGGTGACAGAAGCCCTTGATCTATGCGGGCCGTGCACCTGGACTGGGTGAGGGGCTTAATTGGCTGAAGTTTGTTTAGTGCCATTTATTTATCTTCTCTTGTGACTTTTGGTAGGTCAGATCAAATGGGCAGCTTGTTTTGAGCTTCAAAGGTGTGTATGTGGTACAGAAGGTTTTTTTTTTAGGAGTCATGTTCAGTTATAGAGAGCAGCTGTGTTTGCGATGGGGAAAGTGCGCACGCCTTTTGAACCTAGTTGAAAATCCCTTTCAGTGTTGATTTACTGTGAAACCACATGAGACTATGTCTCTAAGACATCTTAAAGAGTATTTTAGCAGGTCTGGTGGGTTGTCTACTATCAATCCAATCAAAGGTATGGAGAGAAGGGTCTTACATTTAAAATGTTCCTCTGCGTGTAAAAGTTGTATTTGCTGTAAAAGTCTGCACGATAAATTTAAATCTTTCTCCAAATCCAAATCTGGTCACACTTCCATCATTTCCATGTTCTCTTGCCACACAACACAACCATGGCTGACATTTTGAGCTGAGACTTGGGGTGTACAAATGTGTATGGAGCTCCAGTGGTTCTTCCCTGTTGGGATGTCAACCCTGTGATTTGCACATAAATCACATGTTCTCAGAGTTTGATGAACTGAATGCTGTTTTCCTCCCGAGCAGTGAGCCAGTATCAACAGCCAGAGCATTCAGACAGAAGTGAAGTCATGTCACTGGGAGAGGACGCAGCTCTGAACACAAGAAGGGAAAGTAGGGTTGTGTTTCGGTAACGTCTGAGACTTTAGGAGCTGAACAGCAACAGATGTGACTGTGAAGGCCTGATCTTCTGCCCCCTTGTGAAGTGTCTCTCGTTTTCTTTTATTTATTTCTCATTTCGTTCAAATAAAAAGGTGGTCTTAAGAATTAGAAAAAATGTAAGTGAAAAACAAAAAATATTAAAACATTTTTAGGTCACTTATTCTATAAGTGATTTGTGACCATTGTTCATGTGATTTTGTTCCATTGAAGAATACGATTCTCATTTTTATCATTCTTATTTTTTGTTATTTCTGATACATTTACAGTTTTTTAGGACTCTTTGATTAATAGAAAGTTCAAAATGATAAATATCAAGTTTTTACTGTCATTTTTGATCAAATGAATGCATCCTTACTGAACAGAAGTATTAATTTCTTTAAAAAAAACAACAACAACAACAACAACAAAAAACATACATAGTTTAAATGGAAGCATCATGCAGATGTGTCAAACGTGTCTCTCATTTCCTTCAGTGTCCTTCATTTCCAGGGAGATGTGATAACTGCCAACATTAATCTTTACTGGAATGCAAGGTATGTCCTGCAGCACTGAGGTCTGATACTCATCTAATGAGTCTGTGTCTGACTCGCTAAATGCCCGCGTTCAGTGAAGGAATTTACATCCACTCTGTTTGATTCAGAGTTAAGCTGGCGTGAGCCACAGTAAGCTCATATTCAGCACTGATGATCAATCATTTGTGATGCAAATGATTTTTGTAAACTGAGGCCTACTCGCCTTATGCAGATTTTTAGGCAACATGGGAGTTTTTCACATAGGTGCCATTAGTAGGCCTATGTTTATCTATAAATAATCATGTGGGTAGTCTGATCTTTGCCAGTAACATTCACAGGTCTAAATCTCAATTGTCCCTCAATGAAGTCAATAAATCAACCCTTTTCTTGCCAGTATACTTTCATTACCATAAGCAAAACCGTCAAGGATCTTTAATGTGATCAAAAAGGAAGTACGATGGTATACTGTATGTCCTGCTCACATTATCTGCTGCAACATTGAATGATCACACAGATACTAATATCAGTCCCGATTTATTTAATTTAGTTTGATCTAGATTTAAAAAATGAAAATTAAATGCTTATCATAGAGCCTAGAGAATACTTCCATTTTTTCGACATAATTATTGCAGTGACTAATGCCACTACAGTTTTGTAACATAATTTAAAAAAAAGAACAAGAAGAAAAAAGACTATTTTTCAGAATATGTTCTTAGGGAATAATGATCTTTTGTGCGTTTATGGAAGGAAATATAGAAGAATTGTGCTGCTCTGTCCTATAGCACCATCTAGTGGATGAAGGGTCATAGTGCATGTCCGCAGGCCTCAACTTTTATTTTGCTCTTATAAGTGTTCAAATTGTGATAAAGTAAATAAATAAATACGAATGGCATTAAGAGTCTTCTATTCAACTTATGTGCTGTATTCTAACTCATATCTTCTGAAGACATATGTTAGCTATGAGTTTGGGACATTAATGATGACAGATTGTGAGTGAACTATTCGGAGCGAGACATAAGTGACTCATGTTTGGAGTGTGTGAGGGAGAATGTGGGCTTGGGTGTATTGGTTGGTGCGTCTTTGTGGTTTCTACCATGGTGTAGGCTTGAGCAGGATGTTGTGTCATGGAATTACGTGTCATTGTATGAAATTCTGTTTCTCTCTTCCAGAAAGGTTGAGGCAAGGTTTTGTGACCTGGAAAACCAAGATCAGCTTTGACATAAGTTCCTTTGTTCAGTATGTAATTTCTGTGAAGTTCACTAAATAAGCAGATGGTTTCATTCAAGTCATTTCCAACTGATCTTTTTTTCTGTGCCACAGTATAACATCTTTTATTATTATTATTATTATTATTATTTTTTTTTTTTTTTACCACTTTTAGTAAAGATTTACAACCTCATATACTAAATTCCAGCAAGGTAAACTGTTAATCTGAAAGCAATTAAGTAGGGAAAGTTAAATGTACTGTATATTCTCATGAAATGATCTAATGGAGTGATCTAATAATTTCTTCACTAGCCTCATAACAAAGTATGGCATACAAGCCAAAATTAATATCATAAATTGTTTTTATCGCATCATTGAAACAGATAAATGTCCAGAGTTCCCATCTGAACTTTTCTTTGTAAGTCTTTCACATAGCCTACACACAGATTAGAAATGGCCTGTATTAAACCACAAAATGTGCTGGACAGTGTTACAGTATGGGTATGGCATGAAATCATGAAAGGGGGGAATGGAAATAACCGTTTTCAATTCATGTACTAGGCTATAGTCGTGCCTACTAGTATCTACTTCCATTTAAAAATGAATAAATACATTTATACAAGAATAAAAAATTAAAAAAACACGAGAAAACAAATTATCCGAAGGTACACGGATCCGGGCCAGTTTGTTTCTGCTGTTTCATTTTATTATGAAGTATTTATTAGTTTTAGAGTTTTATCCCATGCAGAGACCTCAATTATGTAATTTTATATTTAAAATAAATAAATGAAGACTTCAGATGCAAAAGCTTCTAAGTGCCATCTGACATTATCTTCTAGAATGATCATTTTTATAAAGCTTGTATATTTAAGTTCAGTAATTTCACTTTAATGACAATTAATAGGTCATTTCAATTGCCATTTAAGTGAAATTACTGAACTTAAATATACAAGCTTTATAAAAATGATCATTCTAGAAGAAAATTTTAGATGGCACTTAGAGGCTTTTCTGAACTCTTCAAATATATGTTATTTTTATTTTATTTTACATTGTAATGTTTTAAGCATTACAATATAAAAAAAGAAAAAAAGAAAAAGTAGTTTAGCCTATATGATATTCTCTATAAACAAAGAAAATACTTAATCTTTTCATCAGACTGGAGAGGAAGGGTCCCTAAAATATGTATTGTAGCCTAGATTAAAAAAAAAAAGAGAGAGAGATCTGTGAAGTTACAATGTTTCAATTAAAGTGTAGCAATGATTTCGTCACAACAGGCTACTTCACGCTTGTAATTACACACGTGTTTTTAATTTTAAAAACAGGCCTTCTGGCATTTGAATGTTGCTAAATATGTTACCAAAGCATTCAATAAAACAGTATTCAAAAAAAGTAACTTGGAAAAGTAATTTGCAATCCAAGTTACTTTTTTGAATACTTTTCTAAATGGACCCAAACCAATATTTCAAGTCCATTATTTATTTATTATAAAGTAGCCTATAGTAGCCGTAGCTTATAAGTATGCATAGGCTATATGGCTCTGCTCTGGGGTCTTCCCCGATCCAGCCCTCCGCAAAACCGTCATCATTTAGCCTACTGAAATCACACGTCAGACCACACCTAATCGAGTAGGCAGGAAAACCATTTAAACTCGGCTTTCGCATGGTGTGTTTCACACAGTTCATTGGGTGACAGCTGCACTAACATCTGGATGATCCGCTGCGGAGTGAGAGAAATGCGCGTGTTAACGGCTGTATTCGCCGTTATATTTGTCCTGGAGGAGACTGAAGCTTGGGGTTACAAGAATGGAATACTGCACAACTCTATCTGGCTGGGTATTTATTTCACTTGTTCTTACTGTTGATCCAAACTGTGTTAAGTAGAATCAGTGACATGACTTGTCAATATTTTCTGTCTTTCTTGTTCCCCCCTCATAAACTATATAATGATTTTAAAAAGCAAAATCTTTCATTTACTGTTCAACAGGGTTTATATGTTCTACAACTACACTGCATGTGTTGTGTGCATTTAGATTTAGAACCATGTGAGAGGCTTATTTATGGCTCTGTGAAGGCTGATAGTGCAGCCAGTCTGAAGGACCTTGTAAACACAGGGAAATGACTTCATTCTGTTACTGTTTACTGCAACTTACCCAAGGGCACCTCAAATCACTTTCAGCAGGATCCAAGAAACTCGCAGGCATTTCTCCGTAGATTAGAGTTGTTGGGTAAGACACAGGAAAGAACAATCTGAATTTGATAGCTATATAGCATTTCACTCTTTTTCCATGTAAAACCAACATTTACCAATGTTTTAGTTGTATAGCCAACTGTGATTTGGGTTAAACCATTTAAATAAGTTAGTGTGCGAATTATGGGGGTTAATAACACGACTGGAACCATGCACACACAAAAAGGTTTTGTAGATTTGAATTTATACAAGTAACTTTTCAATTAACTTTACATTTAGTTGGTACTAAATATAATGATAATATATTAGAAACAAAATTATATTAGCCTGCTGCTTGTTGTGCTTCATCAAAGTACGCCTGAAACTTGGGAAGTTGATAATGGTTACCTCAGATGAACCTCACTTCTGCTCTTTAGCGTATATGAAATCAGGGAAATGCGTGCTCTGCACTGATCTACAGGCCAATAGACCTTTACCGCCAGAGCAACAAGCGCGCAGCCATCTTTAGAATTTTGTTCGAAGAGTCTTTAGCTGGTGAAGTGAATTTATTATCATGAGCATTGTCAGTAGACCGGGAAGATTTTAAAACGAGCGGTTCATTCATAAATCCGTAAGATCTTACCTTCATGCTGTGGAAATAAAAACCGGAAGACAACACAATAGGCGCAGCGTTGAAAAGGGGCGGGGCTTCATAACTTCTATAGATCTATATTATGTCAACGTCACGGTTATGTCATTTGCAGCTGTGTGCGCATTGTGGTGGCAGAAAAACAGTTGTAAAAAGTGGAGGAAAATGGGCCAAAACCACGGAATAAGAGAAAATGCCTTTGGATTTCACAATCGGAATGCAAAAAAAGATGGTCTTCATAGAATACCGTCGTCGAAGACGCTCTGTGACGCTAAACACAGACATTTATAGTTGCAAGCCACTGGACTGTTAAACTTTGCGATGATTAGATTACCATTAAAAGATGGATTTGATGTAAACATAGATCTACGTAATATTCACATATGCATGTTCATAGGGACATTATAGCTTTACAGTTACAGCATGAAATAATATTTAAACCTATAACGGTTTATACAGGTAACATTTAAACAACATTTTTAGGCCTATCTCACAATTCTGACTTTTTTTCTTGATATCACAATTATGAGGGGGGAAAAGTCAGAATTGGCGGATATAAACCTGCAATTCTGTGGGAAAAAGACAGAATATTGAGTTTATATCTTTCAATTCTGATATTTCTTCTTAGAATTGTGAAGTATAAACTTGGAAATGCGAGAAAAAAAGTAAAAACTGAGATATAAACTCGAAATTACCTTTTTATTGTTTTATTACGTGGCTCCCAGAGTGTCATTTTCTGCCACCAGGTAGGCTCCGCCCACAAAACGCATCATCGATGTTTGCAAACACCCAAATGTGGTCTATAGACCTATTGACTATTAATCTAGTTAATCAGAGCACGTATTTCAGTGTGCTCTCACTAACTAGTAGCAGAAGTTCTATCAAATGTTTGAAAACTCTGCTGAAAACTAATGTTACTTGTGGTGGCAAAGTGGCTTGACAACTACAACACATCTGAAAACACTTAGGGCTAAACAAAATACAGTATCTTGCTACATTCATTCTTCAAATGAGTCTCCGATTTTGGGCTTTTCTCAGAGACATGTTTGGAGCTCACTAATGGTTACAGTCTTCTGAAAACCTGGATGTTTGAGGCCAACACAGTAAAATCACTGGCTTAACTCATTTGAGATGGGATCCAGCTTTTTCAAGGTTATGCATGCGTGCTTAAAAACAACTGCAAAACAGCATGATGTTCTGTGAGGTAAAAAGAGGCCTCATCTGGTTTAGTAATCTTAGCAACAGAATCTTATGTACAGCATATTTGTCCCTTACGTATTCAGGATGTCCTGCACAGTAAAATATATATGCTGGGTAAAACTTTCTAAAATACGTTTCTTGTTTTAGTTCTGATGTAATTTGACTAGACAGGCAGAATCATTGTTCTGAGATGCTGAACAGACCCAGATAACTTCACATGAGTCCTCCAAGCTGATAGTGTTACCAAAAGAGACCCATCTTCTCTCTCCTTACAGAGCAAGCAGCTGGAGTTTACCACCGCGAATCTCGCAAAGGAAGATATCAGCTGACGTATAAGGAAGCCAAGGCTGTGTGCAAATTTGAGGGGGGGGCTCTTGCTACGTATGATCAACTGGAGGCTGCTCGACAAATTGGTTTGTATCACACTTACAAATCTCACTTGGATCAGATGTCAAAAGAAACAGCTAGAGAGGGTCTGGCCCACGTCATAAGTGTTGAGCAAGTCCTGTAACTTGGATCACATTGAATAGGTTTTATTGTATAATTGTATGTAATCAGAAACTATTTGGAATCTGTCAGCAAGCAGAATGATAATCAACATTCTCACAGTTGGATATATTAAATATTTGCACACATCATATAAACAAAGCAGTGGACATTCTCCAGTGCCACCCTGTGTTTTGTTTAACTGTGAAAGTCATTGTCATGTGTTGCCTGAGCAGTAACACCTGTTTTCTAGTAAGATGACTCCCTTTTCTTTACAGTAAGAGTAAATTTGATCCAGACTCTCTCCTTGAGCTCTGATCAGTAATGACTGCATTTGTGGTTAGTACGGACCTGTGGCACTCTATGCAGGAGGTCTGCTTTGCTTTCTTTTTTTTCCATCTCTGTTATCCCATGGCTCCTCAGAACACAAGAGCCCTTTATTCTTCGTACCCTTGAAAAAGACGAATTTCCTTCAATTATTAGCTTTGTCATAGAGAACATCTTACATTCAGTCTCTACAGAATCTGTTTGTGAACTACTGCAGATGCAATAATATGAACATTGAGAAAAACAAATAATGGAAATTGACATCATTTTTATAATTATTTTGAAACATTATTAATCATTGTTAATATTGCATTTGGTCACAATTTCTAATTATTTGAATTTGAGAATTGAGGTTTTTTAATGTAAAAAAAAACAAAAACTTGAAAGATGTTTTATACTAACAGATATTGTCTTTCTCCCAAAGGGTTCCATGTGTGTGCAGCTGGATGGTTTGACAAAGGACGTGTGGGCTATCCGATTGTTAAAGCTGGCGTCAACTGTGGTTTCGGGAAGGTCGGAATCATTGATTACGGATACCGGCTCAACAAAAGTGAAAAGTGGGATGTCTACTGCTATAATCCTGAGGGTGAGTTTGAGAGGTGGCAGTTAGACAAATCTGGGTGGGTTTAGTCATACAAAGAGAGATTTGGAATCAATAGATATTTGCTTTTACAAAGTAGTGATGCAAATCAGAGGTTTGTAAAACTTTTTTTGAAATCTATCCAGGGGTTCATTTCCCGACAAATGACGTAACTCACTGCTTTACTACCATAGTATGATGCATCGTTGAAGAAATAAACTATCAAGTCACGACAAACGACTTTTACCCAAAACTGTAGGCTACTGACGCAAATTTTGCCGCTCAGCCAATGTTGGTTAATGATGCACGGCTGCCAACTTTTGAGTTTAGCTCAAAAAGAGTTGGGGGGGGGGGGGGGGGGTTGGGGGGGGGTTGTAAAAACAAATATTGCATTACAATAAGTGTAATTGTGATTGTCAAAACATTTGGTAACTAAATAGAATTTTATGAAGTTTAGTGACAACATGTTACAATGTTTACATTGTACAATGACTGGTAGGATACAGTTTTTATTATTGCTTGACAACAATTTCAAGATTTCAATTCCATTCTTGTGGTTTGATTCCGATTTTGATTCAATACTGACTAATTTGGATACATGTTTATTTTACATTTTATTTAAAAAAATAATCTCACCTAATGCTGTAAACATAAAGGGCCTAATCTGCTGGTATTGTTAAAGGTTAAAAATAGCAAATCAAATTAAATATAATGCAGTTTTTGTTATAATAACAATTATTTAATTACATGAGTAAAAATATAATAAATATGTAATATAGTGCTCAGCAAAATCTCCTCTCTAGCTATTTTTTCTATTCAATTAACATGCTATGGTCATTAAATGGCTTTCCTGAGGTAAATGTAACGTTATGTGACGTAATTGTTCTCCTGCTGTTATACTGACCTCTTTCCGTGGTTGAAAAACACAAATTGGTCGATATTATGTATACTTTCGGTAAGCTGTACTGCATCTTTAAATAAAAAAGTAACAGATGATCAGTTCACGTGCTCTTGAACTGAGGCGCTCAGCGATCTGTCACGTTACATTTACAAGCGGCAAACGTATTTTTGTCTGAATTTCGTAATAAAATTGATGGAATCTAAGAGCTGAGAATTAGTTTAATATTAAAAGTACCTCTTTGCTCCGCAATTTTTCTGTGCGTGAGAAAATGGATGTGTGGCGTCACGTGAGAGCGTGTGAAAAGTGTCTATTGCGTGAGTCTCACGCTCAATGCGTGAGAGTTGGCAGCCCTGAATGATGTTACACTGATGGTGGAGTAATAACTTCTTTTAATTCATTTGTTTGAGAATTGATTAATGCCAAATTTTATAAATCACAGAAATGCATCTGAGGACTAATTCTCTTTTTTCTCAGTTACTTTGCTTAATTTCCAGATTCAATCGTAGTAGGCTTCTTACCTACTAGAGCACGTTCGAACGTGCGCATTCTTCAAAAACGGTCCTTGTTCACACTGATCTGCGAAAACGACCAAAAATTGTATTATGCATGCCAGGCCAGCAGTTAGTGATGTCACTTTATAAAGAAACACTTCGTCCCATATAGACTGAATACGTAATACGCATGCGCAGGACGTCACCGTTTTCATGAACTCGCATTTTTGCAGTTTACACAGAGACGATAATGGTGTTGTGTAAACTGCCCTTAAAAGACGTAAATGAAATTTGAGTATATTTGAAAAGAAAGATATAGGGGCCGTTTACATTCAACTAAAAATGTCCATCCATTTACACGACAATGGCGTTCTCTTACGAGAGGTCTCTCGTACTGCGTAAGAGTATCTTACGCTAGGGGAAAATCCTTTTTCCACGAGATATTGAAGCCCAAAATTATCCTTAATTTTACAATAATGTAAAGCGCGTTGCGGCAGCATACAGACATAGGCAAGACGGCTCGCGCGCCTATTGGCTGGTCTGCTGGCAACTGCATGAGCCTATCGAGCGAGGCCTAGCGTGACGTCAGACCCAATGGGCACGCTTCGCGCCCTCTGCGTCACGTCCCTCCGAAAGAGGCGTGGCTTAGGCCTATAAATACAGCTCGCAGGCGACACATATCTGATTTTTTTATCCTTCAGCGAAGCATTCACATCGCTGGATCCAGAGAGAAGCCGCGCCCTCTGATCAAGCCTCTCAGCGGGACGAGTCGCCTATATCCTTTGATTCTCTGTTGTCTGTGTGTGTTCGCCGCTGCGACACACACTCTCTAAAAGAGCTTGCGTCTTTTTCAAGATGCCTTCCTGCGGCTCGTGCAGAGCCACACTCAGCGACGGGGACCGCCACGTTATCTGCGTTTCCTGCCTGGGTGAGGATCATGCAGCTCTCGCGCTCGCTGAGGGCGGCTGCCCTCATTGCGAGCCTATGCCCATGGCGACTCTGAGGACTCGCCTGGCTTTTTTCTCTGAGGCTGCACCCCCGCCCGCCGTAGCCCGCCGGGATGGCGAGCCTCGGCCTCGAGTGGTCTACGCCTGAGCAGCCTGCTCACAACCGGCTGGATGGCTATTTTCTGCCCGGGGAACGCGATTCGCCTGCGTCCAAGCCAGCGCCTTTTCTTCCTGAGTTACATGAAGAAGTCGCTAAGTCTTGGAACGCCCCCTATTCGGCCAGAACGCGCTCTTCTGTCTCTCTGGCATTCTCCGCTGTTGACGGTGCCAAGGACAGAGGATACCATTCCCTGCCGCCAGTCGAAGAGGCGATAGCTACCCACTTATGCCCGCCCTCCGCTGGACGGCGCGCTAAGATGGCGCTACCCTCGAAAGCCTGCCGCACGACGTTAACCCTGCTCTGCCACGCTTTCTCCACCGCCGGGCAGGCCGCGTCAGCGCTGCACACCATGGACACATTGCAGATTTTCCAGGCCGATCTCTTCCGAAAGCTGGACGAGAAAGGACCAGATGCAATCTGCGTGCCGGACTTGAGAAGTGCTACGGACCTCACTCTCCGCGCTACTAAGTCCGCTGCACAGGCCATAGGACGGAGCATGGCCTCTCTCACCGTGACTGAGAGACATCTGTGGCTGACGCTGTCTGAGATGTCCGAGTCTGAGCACACCGCGTTCCTCGACGCTCCGCTTTCTCCCGCTGGCCTCTTTGGATCTTCCGTCAAGGACTTTGCGGAAAGATTCGCTGAGGTACAGAAAGCGTCTCAGGCCATGAAGCACTTCCTACCGAAGCGCTCCAGTTCTGCAGCAGGCCGTGCGAAACCGTCTGCTCAGAGCTCACAGCCTCAGCCTCCGCCTACCGCCGCCGCTTCACAACGCCGACAGGCCCGAGGCGCAAAACCGCGCTCTCGCTCATCCAGCCGTCGACCCGCCCCGCGTGGCCCGCGGCCTAGGGTTGTGGTGAAGCCCGAGGTCCCGAAGTCGTCCTAGCACTCCTAGGGAAACGATGGTGTTCAAGTCCCGCCGCGGCCGGACTTCCACCAAAGCTCATCGCTCGTCCAGTTCCAAGAAATGTGACTGGTCCAGTGTATTTAGCAGCCAACAAGCTGGTTCCACTGCCTGCTTGCCTGCACACAAATGCCGTTTTCACGACTACCCAGATAAATCTCATAAAGAGCGTATTTTCTGGTGTCCCGGCCACGGCCGATGGTGTTATGTGTGTAAGCGAAATGCCCACTGCCCAGTGCCCATTCCTACACACAAGCACAGGGCTCGCACACATAAAATCGACTCAGATCGATTGCGCATTAAACATAGTAAACGTGCCCACTACCCAGTGCCCACAAACACTACGTCCCGCATGTCTCAGCATTCGCTCCGCTCAGGCGAGCAATGCTCTCAGTGTTGTAAATGTGCCCGCTTTCAAGCGCCCACATCCACTCTTAGACATGACAGTTCCTACGGGACTCGCCCAGCCCTCCTCCTCTCGGTTAGCCACCATAGAGGGGTCGAGCGCGGGCAATCTGCCCGCTGTTATCAGCGCGCCCCCCGCCTCAAATGTCATAAGCGCCACGCTTATGTTACAGCACAACGAAGCCCCTCCGTCGCTGAACGAACGAAGCGCGCTTTGCATTCAACCCCTAGCTATCCGTGCAGATGCATGGGCAGAGCTACCAGGGGTTTCGAAATGGGTGCTAGACATTATAAAAGGAGGCTATTCGCTGCAGTTTCGCCGACGCCCTCGCCACTATACAGCGCGCATCGAAACCACGGTGGAAACAGAAGTAGCACATCTACTTCGAGCCGAAATTCTGAAACTGTTGAGCAAAGGGGCCATAGAGCCTTTATCTCAAGCTCAGAGCGAAGGGGGGTTGTACAGCAGATACTTCCTGGTGCCGAAAAAAGACGGGGGTCTCAGACCCATACTAGATCTAAGGCAGCTGAACAAAGTGCTTGTGAAGCGACAGTTCAGGATGCTCACGACCAGAAAAATCCTCGCGCAGATTCGCCGAGGAGATTGGTTTGTGTCAATAGATCTGAAAGATGCGTATTTTCAAATACAGATAGCATCACGTCACAGGCGATTTTTGAGATTCGCCTTCGAGGGCCAGGCATATCAGTACACAGTCCTGCCATTCGGCTTGTCCCTAGCACCCCGTACATTCACGAAGTGCATGGATGCAGCGCTCGCACCCCTCAGACTTCAGGGCATGCAAGTGTTGAACTATTTGGACGATTGGCTGATTCTAGCGCAATCTCACTCGGAGCTCGTAGAGCACAGGACCATTTTACTCGATCACCTCGAGAATCTCGGTCTCAGAGTGAACTGGGAGAAGAGCTCTTTGTTCCCCAGACAGATAATATCTTTTCTGGGCACAGAACTGGACTCACTCTCCATGATAGCACGTCTATCACCACAGCGCACGTGGGACATTCAGCGCGCAGCGAACTCTTTCCGCTGCGGCGCTTCTGTTCCACTCAAGAAATTTCAGAGGATGCTGGGTCTCATGGCCTCAGCATCATCAGTACTTCAGCTGGGCTTGCTCCGCATGCGCCCACTGCAGTTCTGGCTGAAAGCATGAGTGCCACGCCGAGCGTGGGTCTCTGGTCAGCTTCGTCTCAAGGTCAATCAGAAATGCATTGCTGCTCTGAAACCTTGGAAGGCAAACGACTGGTACCAATCAGGTGTAAGCCTGGGGACTTCCTCGAGAGTGAAAGTGGTGTCCACGGACGCGTCCACCTCGGGATGGGGAGCGCTGCTCGAGGGCAGACCGTTCTTCGGCCTATGGTCAGAACGGGAGAAGCTTCTGCACATAAACTGCCTCGAAATCCTGGCAGTAGACAATGCACTGACGCGCTTTTGTCCCCCTATAAAGGGACGCCACGTCTTGGTCTGTTCGGACAACATGTCTGTGGTGTCCTACATAAATCGCCAAGGCGGCCTCAGGTCCCGGAACCTGTACAGGCTAGCAAAACGCCTCCTGGTGTGGGCTCAGCGCAACCTGCTCTCGCTGAGAGCAGCGCACGTGCCAGGGCTCCAAAACATAGGACCAAACAGACTGTCCAGGAACCATGTTCCGGCAGGCGAGTGGTCTCTACACCCACAGACAGTTCAACTGCTGTGGAAGAAATTCGGCAGAGCGGAAGTAGACCTGTTCGCGTCTCAAGAAAACACTCACTGTCTGGAATTTTTCTCCAAGAGCAGGGACGCGCTGGCTCATGTATGCAAGTCTGCAGTGTTGGTGCTGTTAGATTTGAGTGCGGCGTTTGACACTATTGACCACTCTGTTCTAATTTCACGGCTGGAGCATTGGGTGGGCATTCGGGGAAATGCCCTTAAATGGTTTCAATCCTATTTGAGTAACAGAAGTTTTTCTGTTAATATTGGTGAGTTTACTTCAAATGCAGCGCCACTTACATATGGGGTCCCTCAAGGTTCTATCCTTGCTCCGATTTTATTTTCCTTATATATGCTTCCCCTGGGGTCGATTTTTAGGAAGCATGGCATCTCCTTCCATAGTTATGCTGACGATACCCAAGTTTATCTGCCCCTGGGATCAAATAACTTGGGTTTAGAAAGTCTGTTGGCTTGTCTAGCAGAGGTAAAGGCCTGGATGTCGCCAAATTTCCTTCACCTTAATGATGGTAAAACTGAGATCATAGTTTTTGAACCATCAGAAGCTGCTAGCTCCCTTTGCCCAAATTTTGGCTCTTTATCTCCATGTGTGAAACCATTAGTGAAGAATCTGGGCGTGGTTTTTGATAGTGCTCTCAAATTCGACAAACAGATTAATACGGTAGTCAAAACCAGTTTTTTTCATCTTAGAGTTTTAGCCAGAGTGAAATCATTTCTTTCTTTTAAGGACTTTGAAAGGGTGATTCATGCTTTTATTTCGACAAGGCTTGACTATTGTAATTCTCTGTATCTGGGCACTAATCAAGCAACTCTTAACCGTCTGCAAATGGTGCAGAATGCAGCTGCCAGGCTCCTTACTGGTGTGCGCAAACGAGAGCACATTACCCCTGTTCTTAAATCTCTGCATTGGCTCCCAATCCGTTACAGAATTGATTTTAAAGTTGTGATGCTGGTTTTTAAATCCTTGAATGGATTGGCTCCTGTATACATCTCTGATTTACTCTCCATTCACAATCCTGGAAGGTCTCTTAGGTCATCCAACCAGAGACTGTTAAATGTTCCGCGGGTCAGATTAAAAACGAGAGGAGATCGAGCCTTTGCCGTTGCTGCACCAAAACTTTGGAACAGCTTACCTGTTTTTATTAGAACTGCCACTTCCCTACATGAGTTTAAAGCTAAACTCAAAACCTACTATTTTTCTCTGGCTTATAATTGTAGCTGATTTGTGCAGTGTCTGGTATGTTCTGTGTTTTGTCATGTTTTCTTATGTAGTAAATGATGTTAATGCCAATGTTATGTGCAATAATGTACAGCACCTTGGTCAACAATCGTTGTTTTTAGTGGTGCTATATAAATAAAGTTGAGTTGAGTTGAGATGTATGGCCCCGCCGCCCGATCTATGCTTTTCCCCCCGTCTCTCTCCTGCCTCAGGTGATAGAGCGGATCAGGGAAGAAGGATGCTCAGTGCTACTTGTAGTGCCGTTCTGGAAAAACCAACCATGGTTCCCAGTTCTGATGCAGCTAGCGAGCACTGCCCCGTGGCCAGTGCCAGTGAGGAGAGACCTCCTCTCTCAGGCCAAAGGCTCAATTTGGCATCCTCACCCAGAGCTGTGGTCCCTTCATGTTTGGGCCATCAACGGGTACCCGCTGACCTCCCTAAAGGGGTGTTAAACACAATCACGCAGGCCAGAGCTCCGTCTACGCGACGTCTCTACTCCTCGAAATGGTCGGTGTTTTCTGGCTGGTGCACAGCTCGTGGTGTGTCACCCCCAGACTGTGGGGTGACGGAGGTTCTCTCCTTCCTACAAGAGCTGCTGGATAAGGGTAGGACCCCTTCCACGCTCAAAGTTTATGTGGCGGCTATAGCAGCGTTCTCAGGAACAACGCTTGGTCAGTCAATAGGAAGGAACGATTTGGTCATCCGCTTCCTTAGAGGAGCTAAGAGGCTGAATCCTCCCAGACCTCCCTCAGTCCCTGTTTGGGACCTTTCTACGGTGCTGGAAGCCATGAAGGGTCACCCTTTTGAGCCTTTGCAGTCGATTGATCTTAAACACCTGTCTTTCAAGACGGTGTTTCTTCTGGCTCTCGCTTCTGTGAAGCGCATAGGGGACTTACACGCGCTCTCTGTGAGCGCGACATGCATGGAGTTTGGGCCTAATGACTCAAGAGTTATACTCAAACCTAAGCACGGTTATGTTCCAAAACCCCTCAATACACCGTTTAGGGCACAGGTCATTTCCCTGTCAGCCCTACCGGTCTCTGACGAGGAAGGAGATGAAAGCTTCCTTTGCCCAGTCAGGGCATTAAGAGCTTATGTATCTCGCTCTTTTGTCTTCAAACAGGCAGAGCAGCTCTTTGTTTCATTCAGCGGGCGTTCTAAGGGACTAGCTGCGTCGAAACAGAGCCTATCCAGATGGATAGTTGACGCTATCGCGCTGGCTTACACTTCCAGGGGCATGCAATGCCCGTTGGGTGTCAGAGCGCACTCCAGGAGAGGCATGGCTTCATCGTGGGCCTGGTCAAGTGGGATTGCCTTGCAAGATATTTGTATGGCGGCAGGCTGGGCCTCCCCGTCTACATTTATAAGGTTTTACAACCTAGAGGTTCCCGCCCTGCAGGCCAGGCTGCTGTCGGTCTAAATGACCAGTGTTGTCTGTACTGATGCTATCGGTCCAGAATACTGTGTCTGCTGAGCATAGCTCGCTAATCGACAGAAAAAAAAAAAAAATGCTTGGGCGAAGTATATAAGTCCCGCGTTTTACCATCAGTTCAGGCCGCAACCCGCCCTGTCTGTATGTTGTACTCTGCGTCCACGAGGCGCTGTTATATGTGGAAGAGCGTGGTCGATTATGTTTTCGTTTTTTAAGTCCACTTGTTATATGAACAACTATGCTTCTAACCACAGGTCAAGAACAGTCGTACCAACTTTGTGATGCTGTTTGCGAATGTTCGTTGAAACTATGGTTTTGGGAAATTGAAATGATTGGGAAATGCTAACTATGGAACTTGCGACCATAGATGGCTAACAATGATTTTGGGAAAAACCCTTAACTGGGACTGAAATGTAGTCATTAGCGTGGTTGTAAGGTATAAATCTCCATAAGTTAAAGACCTTTTCTTTATATCATTCTTCAGACTTTCATTGGTCTCTAAACTATAAGGGTGGGATAAACTGTGGTCTAGACAAAGACAACCATGACTAAACATTGAGGGGAAAAGGTGATGGCTGTTTTATGGCACACAATGACATATGGGCAGTGGATTGCGCAGCACAGGACATTATTCACATAAGTTACATTTCTTGTAAAATGCTCGCTTGTTTTCTCTGGCTGTTTTTTCTTGTGTGAATATGGAAGAGTCTAATGTAAAATGTTTCTCACTGTGAGTAATCTAAAAGTGAAAGATTTACAAGGTTTAGTAATGTTTTACCATAAACCCAGCTGAGCTCTTTTCTCCTGATTTATCATAATGAGCCAGTGAAAGATATTCTATGGAGAGCTTGAGTCAACAGTGATCTCAAAGAGAAGTCAGAGAGTAAATGGTGACCACACACTTTCAGGTTGAGATGTCCTGTGAAAGGCCCTTTTAGACAGTAAGCTCCCAATTGATCTTATAAGCAGTCATTACACCTGACTGTCATCTCATCTGATGAAACTGTTAATAAATCAACACACACACATGTTTGTTTTTATGTTTTATGGGAACTATCCATAACCCTACTCCTAAACCTACCCATCCCAGAAAACTTTCTGCATTTTTACATTTTCAGTAAACTTCCCTTAGTATTTATAAGCTGTTTTCTTCATGGGGACCAAAAAATGTTCACACAAGGACAAGGATATAGGATGTTGCCATCTTTGTGGGGATATTTTGTCCCAATAATGTAGTAATACCTGAAACACACACACGCACTGTGTGTTTTTTGTTACAAATTATGTAGGAACAGAAATAGATGAATTTATGACAAGAGTGCACAAAAAGTCGACGCACACACTTTTAATAATTGAAACGTTGGTTTTCATGCTAAAATTTCATAAGAAAACTTATAATTTAGTATTTGTCAATAAAAAATGATAAAATAATATTATCTTCTAAAAAGTATAATTATCTTTTTTTATCGCCTTTTTTATTACATTACACATTTTAGTAGTTATCATAAATTAGGTATCATTTGAAAGCTTACGATCTCAGAATTCATCCTGTGAAAACTGTTTTGAAATTGGACTGTGTTACCATAGAAACGGTACTCTAAATTATTTTACCAGGCTCCTCCCCTTTTGGGCATCATTATGTTTCATAATTTATGATCAAAATATTTTCTAATCTTGACAAAACGCGTATTGTCAGAAAGGTCTGAGTCTCAAGGTTCCATATTTTGTGACAGAAGTGATATTTGGACAGAAATTTATTAATTTGTTACGGCAGAATGCATACAGTTAAATTCAATGGAATTCAATGACACCCGGTGGCTTTTTTGGTGTTACGCCTAAACAAAATCTCATGGGAACTTCAATTTTTGTGATATCAACTTTAAATTTGGAACACAACTTGGTTAGATATATGGCTTTGATTTTATAGTAATTTTATAGTCAAAAATATTTAGTAAAATATATATTTTATATAAAAGATAAATATTAAATAAATTATATTTGATTTAATGTAAATTTAAACTTCCATAACTTTTTCATACTTTAATTTTTTGAAGTGCTTTCACTTCCCTTTAAAACAAGACCAAACTTAGGTCTATACTCCAAAGCATTCTTGAATTACAACCATTGAAGCTTGAATAGTGCATTTTAATGTCCATTCTCAAAAAGGGGGGTGACAGTTAAGGGGTTAATACAAATTTATAGTCTAAATTTAGTCTGTATCCAGTTTGTACCCCCTTTATTCATTAGATTTTTTATTTACTGATATTTATTTACTCATTCATTTGATTTTTCATTTATTCATATTTATTTATGTATTAATTCGTACACCTGTTTTACTGACTTTGCAGCAAAGGAGTGTGGAGGAGTGCACACAGATCAGGAGAAGGTTTTAGATTCTCCTGGTTATCCAGAGGACTACCAGGATGAGCAGATTTGCTACTGGCACATTCGTGTGCGCTACGGCCAGAGAATCCGCCTGCAATTCCTAGACTTTGACATTGAGGAGGACACAGCTTGCCTCAGTGATTATCTGGAGATCTATGACAGCTATGATGATGTTTCAGGCTTTGTTGGCAGGTGAATAATAGTTGTTTATGTTTTATTCACTATAGGCCTTTAAGTTACATTTGCTGAGAGTTTACAATTTAACAGAAATAAAAAAATAATAGAATAAATTTGTCTGTTCTGGATAGATACTGTGGGGATGAACTTCCGGAGGACTTCATAAGTACAGGTCTGTTGTGGTAGTCATTTAAAGTTCAAAAGTGCTTCTCTTGCATTCAGTTTAAATGCATTTATTATTATTGTTTAAATTCATGCTTCTTTATGGTTAGTGAACTGGAGATCAGAGATGGTAAATTTGATTCTGTGTCGTCTCTTGCTCAGGAAACGTCATGACTCTGAAGTTCCTCTCTGATTCTTCTGTGACGGCTGGAGGGTTTCAGCTACAGTACACCGCTGTGAACTCCTCTCAGCTCTTTGAAGATCATGCTGACACCTTCTCTTGACCACTGTTTAATACACCAATCACACTTCTTTTTACAAGTGTATATATATATTGCTTCTATAACCACAGTGCAATATTAAAGCTAATAATAATCACAAATGTAGGTGTATGGGCATGTGCACATTTCAAAAACTCTTATAAAACCAAATTCCAAATTGTATTGAATGTTTTACAGTGTTTTAATGTGAACAACATTTAACCAAAATAATTAAATTGAAATCTCTTGGCTTTAATAGAAATAAACCCATTGAAAATGTGCATATTTTTGTGTGAAGTGTATTATTTCCTTTTAAAATAATCTGATAAATTCATGACATTTATCACTTTATTCTATAAAACCTATTTAGTTTAATTCATTTTTACTACATTTAAATAATACTTACTATTTTCCAAAACATAGTTTTGTTATTTTAAACCCTCAAAATGTCAGGCGGTGCAACTGTCTGAAAAAATTAACATACTAAAACTATTTAAAATTGTGTCTTAATAATAAAAAATAAAAAACTTTATACTATGGCATCATTTTAGGTTTGAAACCTAAACAAATTAGATAAATATCTATAGTTTTAAAGCTGTTGAGATCATTGAAAAACAATATTTATAATCTCAAATGTCAGGGTGGCACAGGGTGGTGAATTGACAAAGGTAAAAACAGTAAACATGATAATGCATCATCCAGAGGATCCCAACTGATCCTTGTGGCAGAGTGAAAAGGTTTGTAGATCTCTCTCAAATACTGGTAAAAACTGCTCATTTCAAGTATGGGTTGGTAGACTTTCCATGTCAGGTGGGACAACTACAGCATATATACAAACAACTATTTGGTTGTACCCCCTGACATAAAAACCGTCAAAAAATGATTTAAACATTTTGAAATGTTATTTAACAACTGAATCTTGTTCATGACTTGTTCATATGCATTGCATCAGTTTTGAAAAGATTTTTATAAAACACTTTTGTTGTTTTTTTGGTCAATGACCCATAAAGTGCCTGAAGTTGAAGAAACACTATGGCTATGACAAAGATGATTGCTTTAAAAAACATTTTATATATGGGACAGTTTACCCCAAAATGAAAATCCTGTCATCATTTAATCACCTTTATGTTGTTCCAAACATGACTTTCTTTTTCTGTGTAGCCTAACATAGCACTTTTTTTCAGGGATTTTTGAGTGTTTTTTGTGTGTGTATGTATATAGGCCTAATATAAGTTAATGGTAACCAAAGCATTTTTTTGCATGTTGGTTTACCAACATTCTTCATAATACCTTCTATGCATACATAAAGTTATACAGGTTTAGAATCCATACGGAAAAGAAAATTATGACATAATTTAATTTCTCGTAAGGCAGAAGTTGTTACTGTAGACATTCTTCGTAGCTACTCTGCTCAACACAACATAACACGAATAACTAATACAATAAAAATAAAAAACAGAATTTGCCAATGCAACGTTTTTTGAACACTGCAGCGAATAACTGATGGAAAAAAAAATGTTGAACGAGAACTTAAGAGTGCATATAAAAATTCTTGATTTTTCTTCAGAGTAAGAATTATGATACAGGTAACACTTATTTAGCATTTCCATCGATCAGAGTATTGAGGTAAGGTATTATGCCAGTTAGTTACATTTGCAAACTGTAATGTTAGGTGAGCAATTTTACTAATAATAAACTAAACAAATGACCATAGTGTCTTAATTTGATTGTTCATTCAAGTTCATTCAATAAATAATTTATTAGAGGGCGGAGTTGACGTCGGGTTGAAGGTGACGCGTCAATTGCGCGTCATGTTTGGCGCCAGCATTTTCGCGGGGAGCGAGGAGTGGACAGACGCAACGCAGTCTTGATCGTTTACAAACACTGTAGCATAAACCCCTCCAATTTCTCTGATATACATCGTGTGTCGATGATATCGCCTTCAGTGGTTGTTAGCGTGTCCTCAGGCGCGAGGTGAGACATCTTGAGATGTGGCTGTTCATGAGTGTGTTCAGGGGGTTGGGTGGGTAACATGATGATGGTAACGTTAACTAGCTCGCTAACTCTGCAGTCTTTGTAGGGGAAGTTCCTGTTGGATTAGATTGATTACAGCAAAAACTTACATGGCGTTTTAAAGTTTTCAATTAACGGCAGATTTTGATCTCTGTATTTGTTGCTCGCGAGGTGCCCACAAGTTGTACGCTCAACGCACATGTTAACACAATAGCTTTAAAATGCAAACGATAATGTGGACTAATATTTGCACATCAGACAGATAAGTTAGCCATATTAGGGCCCACCCACCAGTAAAAACTTTATATTTTAAAGCATAGACGTTATGATCTTTCGCAGAGAGGTTTAATAAAGATGGACGGCGTATTGTTATTAGCCTCTCTGGCTAGCTAAACGTCGTATTTAGGGGTTATTCTCCCTAAATGTGTCTTTACGGAATAGTAGATGATTGAATTTTCATTTTGTGCTCCGGTATTGAACTCATTAGTGCCTTTTGTGCGTCTGATATATTATCATAACAAGAGAACACGATGTCCTGCATGCATTGATCTATTCTAGCTCACTTTCACTACCAATATAACATCACATGGTTAAAATGTTAACTTTTCATACATGCTGATTATGCATAGTTTTTCATAATCGACTATTAATCGCAGGAATGCGTGATGCAAAACTCCCAGCCAGGGCTGTAGCATGTGAGGTGAAAGGTGAGAGTCACACCAGGGTCCTAAAGGTCCAAGGGGCACAGTAGTTTCTAAATATATTTTGAAAAGATTAAGAGGTCCAGAATTTAAAACTTCAGCCCTTCTCCTGTTACTCAACTGAATTGGTACTCCTTAAAATTGAAAATGTTTAATAATAATTATTATTATTGTTTTTTTTTTTGCATTACATTCTGTCTTGTAATTAACGCTACCAGCACGTCTTGATTTCGCAGAGTTAGACATATTTTGTCAATCCCTACCCTTTACCTAACCCTACCCACAAATTATCCCTAAAATCAGAGGGAAATATTGGTGAAAACACTGATGAAGAGGCACCTAACCCTGGTTGTAAGCCTGAACTTGAAAAACTGTAAATGCGTCCCTTAAATCTGATTGATTGATTGATTGATTGGCATGTTGTTCCAGGACCTACAAAAATGTTGACCCAGGAACATGTTGTACTTTGTAAAATCAGGTTCTGCTGATGTGGTGTGGATGCATTGCCTTAATGTGCTTTTCACGTCTTTCAGGTTGTGAGGATGATGGCTGCAGTGCCTCTATCTAGTGCTAGCCTCCTTTCTCTTCTAGAGTGTCTGGAAGATGAAGCTGCTGGGCTGTCAGAGCAGACGGATGCCTACATCACCATCGCAAAGTAAGTGTTTGCTTAACAGTTTTGGTGTCCGTCACTGTAGAGTAGGTTTTAGTCAAATGTATGGATTTCTGCTTTATTTTATAAGCTCTTTTAGCATTGTAGTGTTAGTTTTGTCAGCAACTACTGTATACACTGAATTTGAAATTGCAATTCAGAAGCTGTTTGGGGTGTGGTGTTAGTTCATTTAAAAAAATAACATTTTTGTCATTTACTCACCCTCTTTTCATTCCAAACCCATTACACTTTAGTTCATCTTCAAAACAACTGAGGATATTTTTAATGAATTCTGAGAGATTTCTGTCCCTCCGTTGAAAGTTCATGCCACCAAAGTTGTCTCACTTAAAAAAGTTCTTAAAGAGGTTGTAAACCAAGTCCATGTAAATAGAGCGATTTAATCCAAGTCTTCTGAAGAGTTTTAAATGCTTTATAATGTGAACCGATTTCATTTGGGTTTTTATTCACACAAACTAGGGCTGGCCCAAAAAATATTTTTTTCGTTTTTTAAAATGTGGTATCTGATTGACGTTAATCTTATTACTAGTCTTCTCCATTAGATGTCATCCCCTTTTTTGCCCTGTGCAATGTTACAGTGGGACCCTGTCTTTCATTCAGTTCTGCACATGGCTCATACAGGTGTGCCTTTCAGTGTGAAAGACGTTTGTTGAAGGAACTGTCAGTGTCCCGATCGGGCCAATTTTCAAGCCTTGCCAGTTTAAACATTCAAGTAGGGCTGGGTACCGAGTTCGATACTTTTTAGGTACCGACCGAATTGCCTCGATACTATCGAGTATCGAAAAATTACTTGTTTTTCGGTACCAGATTTCGATACCTAAGGGGTTAACTCTATGTCAGTGCTCAAACAAATACATATGAAATGCACAATGACACGCCTAAAGTCGCTCACGCACATACACGCAAACTCTACACACGCGGAACTCTCTGCGCACATAGCCTACTCATATGAGACACGCGCGCACACAAACTGTTCACGCACATTCTCATACGAGACGCGAGCACACACACACAAACTCGCGCACATACTCAATGAGACGTGAGCACACACACTCACAATACCCTAAAGATGTGGAAAAGTCGATCAAAAGTGTGGCTACATTTCTCCAGGCTCAATGCCAACAGCGTGCGATGCAGTATTTGCGGTAAAATAATTGCTGCAAAGACCGGTGCCGCGGCAGATAGGATGAAGCCCTTGACACAGCACGGAGTAAACATAAGAGCAGAAAGTTGCTCCGTCTTTGACTGGTAAATGAAGAGATACCTTGTTGATCACTCTGACAGTGCTTATATTGCAATAATGACCTACTGAATGTACACTGCCGTTCAAAAATGTGTTGGTCAGAATTTTTTTCAGTAAGGAGGATGCATTAAAGTGATCAAAAATGACATTAAAACATGTGTAATGTTACAAAAGATTTCTGTTTCAAATAAATGCTGTTCTTTTGAAATTTTTATTCATCAAAGAATCATGAAAAAATGTATCATAGTTTCCAAAAACTGTTTTCATATTTCTGAAGGATCATGTGACACTGAAGTAATGATTTTGAAAATTCAGCTTTGACAACACAGGAAAAAATTACATTTTGAAATATATTCAAATAAGATTTTAAATTGTAATACTATTCCACAATATTACAAGTTTTACTGTATTTTTGATCAAACAAATTCAACTTTGGTGAGCATGAGCTCTTTATAAAAAAATATTTAGTTCCTTATGTATATGTATAAGGAATATTTTGTTCCTTTGTGCTTTTTTTTTGTTCCTTTGTGCACTGACTAAGGAGCATGAGTCAAACTGAAAAAATAAAACCAAAGTTTTTCTGAGGTAATGTTATGTAATCTTGTTAAAATGGATTTCATAAAATTGGTATCGGAAAAAGTATCGTTCAGGAACTGGTATCGAAATCAAGGTATCGGTATTGGTATCAATTTTTTTAACGATACCCAGCCCTACATTCAAGTGAAAGAAGTTTTGTGAGCGCACACACCCGCGGCGCGTCTCAGACAGCGTGCAAATAATAAAATTCATTGTTTCACTTCTCCTAGCGCCTCAACGGACAAATTCACACATTTATCTAAAAATGCCCGCCTTTGCGAGTATTCAAGTAAACATTGTCAATTGTGGCTTAAAGCTCCAATATGTAAAAAAAATTCACCACAAGAGGGCGCAGTTTCCAACAATAACAAAGGCGAAGCTTGATGACGCTATGAAGGAGGTGACGATTGGAGATGTCGTTTTTAATGCGTTTTCACCATCTAGCGATGTATCTAAATGGAATTAATGAATCATGATCACGGATGAGGTAATTTATTCGTTTTTGTATTACCTGTATGTCTGATCGTATTATTTTATGTCATCATAATTAATGAACTGCAAGGAACGTGAAATGTTATGCTATATTATTACAGGCATGTGGTGTAATTCATATCTATTAAAATCATCTTTACTGTAACTATTACGTTACTTGTACAATAAAAAAAATTGATTTGCTTACCTGTCTATCAATACACTCACGAGAGCAGAGTCTCTGTCAAGTCCAAGATTGTTGCGCAGCTCTCTCCATCTCAAACGCCTGGCCGATATTTTTCCGGGTTTTATTCCTCTGTTTGTCACGCAGTCTGCGTGTATCCGAATATGGACGCTTTCGTTTTGTTGGCACTTCAATACTCGCCTAAGAGTAATCGTGTTCCATAACAGCTATAACCATACAGTCTATGGCAATAACGCTATAACCACCACTTCCGCATTTGACCATGTGATGTTCCGGTGTGGTGGAATATCACATGGTCCACACCGGAAAAAAAGGATAGTGCGGACATTGCTTCACTGAGAGGCGACATTTCTTTTCCGGGACGGACAGTTATTTAAAATCGGAATTTCTCTGAAATAAAAAATCTTTGGAGACTTTTGAGATATTGTAAGTACACAACTGGAGGAAATATATCACACTGTGCAAGTTATTTTTGGAAATTTTATTACAAAATTCCTACATATTGGAGCTTTAAGTAAGCAGTAGAGAAATAACGCATGTGTATCATTATTGGATCCGTGCATTAGTCTTAAAGTGACCGCAACCTAATATCCCTGTTGCTGTCTGTGTTTTTAATGTTAATCAAACTACAAAAGACAAAGAGAAAATCACTCTGCTCTTCACTTAACTTTTTTGTAACTTTAATAAGGATTAACCTTTCATTTGTACTGTGAAGATTATATGCAGTGTTATTTTACAATTACTTTCTTCAATTTCTGTACCTGAAAACTACTGTTAGACCTACCTGAAACACTGATTATTTCATTTGTATCTTTGTTCTAAATTTATTTATTTGTGCTATTGCTTGTTTGATCATTTGCTCTTTTTTATTAATGAATGTTTATTTGTCTTTAAAAATCTTTGAAATTTATATTAATTAGTAGTTTTAGCTGTAGTAACGGAAATGGAATCGAGAATCGTTAAATTTCACTTATTTAAAATATTGGGTGTCACAACCTTATTACAAAAGGATACATGGGTAAAAAAAAACCTAATTTATTCACTTATTACTTTTTTGTGGTGGGGCTAGTGAAAATTTAATCATTGAATCGAGAATCGAATTGAATTGAGATCTTGTGAATCGAATCGAGACATCTGAATTGATACCCAGCCCTAATGTAAACGCACATACATAAGCACATCAAATATGGTGTAAATAATGCTCAACTGTGTTTGCTTGATGTATGATTAAGTTATTAATAGATTGATCATAAGTCTTTGTTGTTCTTTCTTTCTCCTAGCCGTCTCAATGGAGAGGAAGGGCGTCAGTTTCTGCCTGTAGTTGTAAAGCATTTTGCACGTCTTAGTAAAGTCCTTTTGGTAAGTTGTCATCTCTGTGAATTAAGACTCCTTCACTGGCACTTTGTGTATGTATCTGAATATTTAGCAGTATTTCTTTCTCCAAAATAAACAAGAAAGGGTTATTCTTTCAGAAAGCTGTATATCTTAATTACGCATCAACCCTGTAAACCTTTTTTCTTCTCTTCAGGTTCATATCTCCAGTGAGAATGAGGAGCTGTGTCAAGCTGCACTGCAGGCTTTGGGATTCTGTGTCTTCCACTCACACATCGTTTCAGTCATACCAGGTATAGAAAAAGTTTAATTCTCTAGTATAATACCCCCCCCCCATAATAAGTTGCATCCACAATCCTTTTTTTCATTCTTTACTTCAGCAAATATTTCAGAAGATATTCTGTCTACGCTCTGTAATGTTGTGGTAAAGTCCAAGGAGAAGTTTACGTGTACACGAGCATTATGGGTGATTTCCAAACAGAATTTTCCGCCGGAGGTGGCATCCAAAAAGGTTTGCTTGAAATAAACCTGTTTTTATGTTCTTTCTCCTTGATTTTCCATCTTTTGTGGCTAAAAATGTTTTCTACATTTCAGGCCCCAGAGATTCTCAAGAGTCTAGAGGCCATGCAGACTCGAGAGGTTCAGTCAATCCTCATTGACCATGAGTCCCTCAATGTCATCATAAGGTTTGATAAAACTTCCCATACTTTCTCTTTCTTGGTACTGCCATCTTGCAGTGTCCTTCATATTTGAGATGCTCTGTAAATAAGATCTTGTGATGACCGTCAGGTTGCTGGAGCAGGCCCCCACTCAGATGGCTGATGGAGCCGTGTGCTGGGCCAAGCTGGTTGTTCCTCTCGTGGTTCACTCAGCCAATAAAGTGCGCTTGCGTGCGGCAGCAGCTCTGGAACTGGGTATGCCTCTCCTTTTGGAGAAACAGCAGGAGGTGGCGGCCATTGTAGAGCCAATGATGTCTTCTGTAAGTGTTATGCGGATGTACACAGCAGCTTTTTTTTGTTGTGCATATATTTATATATGCACTCTCTATTGCTCTGCTACCTCCAGATGCTCATCCCTGAAATGCAGAAGCTGTTTGCCTCTAAGAATGAGACGAATATGCTGAAGCTCTGGCCCTTGTTTGTGAAACTTTTGGGGAAGGTAAGATTCTCAGTCACCAAATGCTGCTCTTCAAGTCTCCATTTTTCAGTTCCGAATCTTGATATTGTCAGTGTGGATAAGGATGTGTTTCTGTCTCTTTTCAGTTGCTCCACAAAGGCGGTGCTTTTATTAATTCCTTGCTGTATTTAGAGGAGCTGGGTTTCCGCAACTCTTCCCCTAATATTAAGAAGATTGCTTTCATAGCTTGGAAGAGCCTCATTGACAATTTTGCCCTTAATCCAGGCAAGTTTCTTAGAATTTTGGTGTAATAGCCACTGTCATGGAAAACCTGGGTATATCAGAGAATTACAAAATTGTGTTTTGTGGAAAGTCATGATGATAAAGTCATGGATCTTTTTTTATGCATAGCTCAAAAATATTTTATTGGTTAAAAACTGCTGTTAATGAGTGTTTAAATATCCTTGTCTAGTGATCATAACTGTCATGCCATTGACATGTATTGGTCAATATGTGTGAGAACTCTTTGTAACCAGCCAGCGACAGTTCGTGATTATTTTGCATCCTACATTTTCTCCCCTCATGGTTTAAAGTTGTAACCGGTTTCTCTTGAGCAGATATCCTGTGCAGCAGTAAGCGTCTGAAGCTCCTCATGCAGCCCCTCAGTTCCATCCATGTCAGGACTGAAGCTCTTCTGCTCACCAAGCTGGAGGTGTGGTGGTATCTCGTAGTTAAGCTCGGGCCCAACTTGTCTGCTAACTTTGAACAGGTAAAACTCACTGTTTTATGTTGATAGATGATTTTTGGTCTTTGCAGACAGTTGTAACTAATGGATGGCCATGGTGTTCCAATGGTTAATTACAGCAACAATTTCTCTATCCGTTCTTTCCACCTCCTTCTTAAAGGTTGGTGTGCCTCTACTGCACAGCACACTTCCTCCTGATTCTCCACTGCAGTCCCCCACTACACCTGCTCGAACCCCTAACCCAAGCAATGGCACCCCTAATACACCTAAAACAGGTACAGCTCATTTCCTCTAATTGTTCCTTCATCATAACATCATATAAAGGGGATAGAATGAGATGGCAGCTTAGATTAGTTTTATATGTAAAATGTAAAAAAAAACAAAAAAAAAAACAGTTGTCATATTAGCTGCATGTCGTCATTCTTCATTTTCCTGTTCTCCAGGCATTCCCTCCTGCAGCACGACGAGCGCTACTCCTCGCATGAATCTGAACAGCAGCATGCAGGCTTCTCAGTCCTACCGCTCCATTCAGCTCCTGGGACTAGAGATGATTCTGCACTGGCTCCTGGGTCCAGAGGTCACGGCCACAGCTGCTAAAGAAAGTCTTCAACTCAGCTTGGGTAATCATACACACAGTATTGTCTGAGCTTTGAAAATTGTTTTCTATCAGTGATGCATTGGGCTTCAAGGTCTGTACAAAGTTAACATGAGTGACATAAATGTGTATTTGATTAGTAATCTAGAGATGTGTTCATGTACTACTACAGCCTAATATGTCGAACCTCATGTTACGATGACAAGTTCATTAATTGCAGTGATGGAACGAAACTTCAGATATAGCAGATGTCAACACATCATGTTTTTTTTTTGTTTTTTTTTCAGAGCCCTTGACACACCCTTTCCTCACCAGCCCTTCCTTCTTCAGCAGACATGCCTCTACTCTCATATCGGCCATCAGCGATGGCTTTATTACTGTGGGAAAACATGCTCCAGGTATTCAACAATGTCATCTGCATAATGTAGCCTAGAGTCCTGATGCCAACTTAACTTTCATCTTTAGTTGTTTGTCTTTTTAAGGTTGTTTGTTGTTATTTAGATCAGTCAGTAAAGGAAATGTATGCTAATGCTGTCCATGTTCATCACTTTGAGTATTTATTTTCCACAGAAGCACTTCTTAATCTCATTTGGAGCAACCTGATCGGTTCTGTCAGCACAGCTATAGAAGCTGGTTGGTGAACATTTAAGTCAAAGATGATTTGCACATTCTTTTGTTGTGAATACTGGCTAATTGAAAAAAGCTTTCCTGTCACCCTCGTCAACAGGTAACAAGAAGGAACGGCAGGGTTCAGAGGTCCTTACGCTTCTCCTACAGGCTCTTCAGTCCATCTTGTCCTCAGATGCTCTGCCTTCTGAACGTGCACTGGTAAGATGGCACTTCATGGTGAAAATGACCTGTTAAATTACTTTGCTGAAACAGTGATGCTTAACCCAGCTGCAGTCTAGCATGCTGATCACTGAACGTACTACTTTTTAAAAGGTTTTAACATTCTTTTTTTTTTTAAGGAAATGAGTACTTATATTCAGCAAGGATGCATTAAACTGTTCAAAATTGAAGTAAAGACATGTTACAAAAGATTTATTTTAAATAAATGCTGTTCTTTTGATCTTCTATTCATCAGAGTATCCTGATTTCCCCCAAATATTAAGCAGCACATCTGTTTTCAACATTGACAATAAGAAATGTTTCTTAAGCAGCAAATTAGCATATTAAAATGTAGGTGTGTGAAGAGACCGTTATGTCACGAGATGAGACTAGATACGAGGTTGGCTTCACGAGAACGAGACGAAAATTTTCAGAAATCCTCAATGACAAAATTCATGACTGGAAAAATAGTATGCAAGTGCATTTTGAAATGTTAAGTGATAATCTTCTTATGCATGTCATTTCAGGTCTACTTTGAGTATGAATTATCAAATGCATTGAAAGAAAACAATATACAAGCACTGTAAAAGGTTTTTACTGACTGGCTTAAGTTCAAGTGCAAATCAATTTACTGTAGTGCTCAGACTCTTTATAATTTTTGTGAAATTGCTGTTTAATTTTGCACCGGCAGTTATAGGGTTAAGGCGGTGAGTTCGGAAAGAGAAACGAGGCTGGTGCGTTTGTGTACGATTCTTGCGTCCCGATTATAAGTTCAGAAACTGAGCCTCCCTTGTCTGTTGTCCTTTAGACGTTACAGTCCAGTCCAGAGATTGGTATTGGGAGACAGGCTATTGTATTTATGCAGCCTAATTTGTGCGCATCAGGGAGCTTGTTTTACTTTCAAATTCGTGATCGCGCGTACTCTGTGTATAGGGAGCAGCGGTGCTGACCGCGCATTCTACAAGATAGGACATTTATCAGACGTTTAGGCTCTGTTGCGCTACAAATCCTCCGCCATCACGCGATCAGTGAACTGTGATTCCTGCTGCACTGCTTGCGACGGCAGCTCGTGCTGTATGAGCAGAGCAGACGTAACATTTTTTTTTTTTATAAAAACAGCAAAACGACAGTTGAGGCGACTGTGTAGCAGTGGAATATTCTATGCTTATTTCACCCTCACGCTCCGTCATGGCAATATCGCGAGACAGCTTGTCACTCGCCGGGAAATCTCATCACGTTTTAGTCTGTCGAGATCTCGTCACACCCCTATTAAAATGATATCTGAAGGATCAAATGACACTGAGGACTGGAGTAATTATGCAGAAAATTCCACTTTGCCATCACAGGAATAAATTACTTTTTCTCATTAAGATTATTACTTGAATTAAGATTTTTTAAATTGTGACAATTTTACAATATTAGTGTTATTACTATTTTGTTCATTACATAAATGCACCCTTGGTGAGCATAAGAAACTTGTTTCAAAAACAAACTTTGAATTGTATTCAATATTTATGTAGGTTGTTGGTTCGACCCTGCTGTTCAAACATTTTCATTGCTCAAACATTATTTGCTGCAGCTTTTGTTGGAAGCCACCATTAAAGGAATCCCTCAGAAGGTGCTTGGTTCTGCATCTTATCAAGTGGCAAACATGGATGTGTTGAACGTAAGTTATGTTTTACCACTCATGGTAAAGCCTTGGTAAATTGTTAAACAAAATGATCAGTTTTTCATCCAATGAATTCATGCACGTCTTTGTATTATGAATGTGTGAATAAGATTTTGTCCACATGTACTTTTCCAGGGTACACCTGCACTTTTCCTAATACTGCTATTTTACAAAAGTAACCAGCTTTCATCATTTCTTGAAGATGAGAGGTAACCATAAGACTTTTGATTTTGAAGTTTTTTAATATCTAATATCAAGACCAAAAGTTATGTTTCGGAGAATTTTTTTTTTCTTTTTTTGCATTAAACCTAAGAGTTATACTAATTTCTTTATTTCCATTGAAAATGTTTGCTTGCTTAACTTTTCTTTGTAATCTGGCAGGTTTTTCTCAAGCCTGGAGACCCTTGTGAGCTGTGGGTTTTGTGGACCTACGTCGCCCCTGGCATTTGGAGAGGCTGTTTTAGGAGCGGTTAGTGGGAGTGCGGAGGTTGTAAAGAACAAGAAACAGCTCTGGAGGATGTGGAGTGTGGTGGTAAACCCTCTGACGGACACAATCACTCGGGTACTAAATTTAAATAATCTGTGCTATAGAATGAATGTGCATTTAAGTGCCAGTCAAACCTTGTATTTCACTACTATTGATAAATCATTGTTCCAACATAGACCAATGAAGTGAATCAAGGAGATGCTCTGGAGCATAACTTCAGTGCCATTTACAGTGCCTTGATGTTTCCAGTCTTTCATCTGCTTCCTGGTTCAGCCCTACCCCAGGTAAGAGCCCGTCATAGCTTTTGTACAATGATTTCTCCAGTATTATGCAAGTATTTAATTTTATGTCCTTATTTCACTTAATTTCTTGAATAGACCACTCAGAAAGCCATGATCAGTACTTGGTCCAGGCTTTACAAGGCATTTGCTCGCTGCTCTGCTTTGGTAGCCACAGCTGAGGAGAATATATGCTGTGAAGAGCTGTGTGCCAAGATAGCTGCCTCTCTTGAAAGCGATGCTCTGAAAGTATGGCACTTCCAACATTATTTTTTGGAAAATTTGTATTAAATTGTGCGCCTAATTGGGGTGTTGGGTCTATTATAATTGGTCTCATCCTTTTTTATTTATTTGTTTTAGAGTCTGCCTATGCTAGATGCAATAGCAAACATCTTGCTGGTCATCATTGAGAGTATGGACTTCTCTCCTTACACCCCACAATTTCAACAGAAGATGAAATGTAAGGATTTTGCTTCAGTTTCAAATGGGTAAAGTTTTGTTAATGGCACTGTGTGACGATATTTTCATGTGCTAATCTCTAGCTCCTCATACACCTTTGAGTTGGGTACGCAAGAGAAGCAAAGCTCTGGGGAATCTCTCGACCTTCCACACTCTCCTGATGCAGACTCTAGATGCATTTCTTTCTGTGGACCCCTCAGAAGAATCTGTGGAGCCCACCTGTGGAGCATTAAATGGACTTGGCTTGACTATGGTCTCCATCTTGTCTACTCTTTTGACTAATATCACACTGCCCACGTTCATACAAGAGGTGCTGTCCACCCTCACCAAACCACTCGCACACCTTTATGAACAGTTCTCCAGGTTTGTGGAGTTTTCTCATCCTTCATACATTGAATGTTGTTGTTGTTGTTTTTTTCCCCTTGTGTAACACTGTTTGTTTTTTCATTTACAAAAGTTCTGATGAATCATCGAAGCCCAGTGCAACGCTCGGACACAAGGTAAGAATTTACCCAGGTGTAAATTTGAAATCGAAACCACAGCAGCTCTGATATGTATTTTTATGTTCTCTCCTAGTTGGAGAAACTGGCCACAGACCTGCTTGGCTGCCTTCAGACACAATTGACTCTGCACAACGATGAGATGCTTGCTCTGTTGTCGCCCTTGCTCTGTGTGCTTTTTCCGCACAAGAGCAAGCAAATTCGCACTGTTGTCACTCAGTTCTGGAATGCCACCTTTGGAAATGCTCTAACCTTGACTTACCCTGAGCCTCTGAAGTACGTTTTCATGCCATTGCTGGGAATTTGTGTAACATGTTGTGTAGGCAGATTTTCAGATCTTTAAATCAAGTATTCAATTTTTTCCCTTTTGAGACTGACAAAGAGACACTCTCTTTTTTTCTGTTTTTTTTAGGTCTGTTTTAAGTCAGGCTAAGCAGAAAACTCTATTGATTTTACCTGGTTTTGAAGCTGTTGATGCACCAGATGATTGCAGTGGACAGTATACGGTTCGTATAGTGTTCCTAACAATAATGTAAATCCTGAAGAACGCAAAGCAGTTTAAACGTTGTTCCCTCTGTTAGGTTTTTTTTTGTTCCTAAGAGCATACTAAAGTTATGTTTTCTAATAAGGGTGAGAGTTCTCAGCTGGACACACAAATTAGTGGGGTGAAGATGACCTCTGTGGGAAAGAGGGACTCTCTCCTGGCGAGGACAGAAGAGCTTAAAGGAAGAGGCTCTGTACCTGTAGCAAAGCCAGTGTCTGTAAGTAAAAACCAAAAAGTTGGAAAATTTCAATGGTGGTGCTTAATTGGCTACCACAGCACGTACCTCAACAAATCACCTGGTCCCTCTCTAGGTGAAGCTGGATTTTGGATCGCCCAAGCCTTTGCGACGAGAAGCTATCGAGGAGGCGGCATCAGTAGATTTTGTTTTCATTCCACCTGAGACAAAGGAGAGAGTGCTGACTGAGCACCAGAAAGAGGTCAAAAGGACTAAACGGTAAGTTTAAGTTCTCAAGTTTAGACCTCTGCCATGTCATGAAAAAAGTGTGTAATTGTGCAAGGCAATATGGTTTTAATTGTATACTTATAGGCCCAGTTTCACAGACAAGCTTAGATTAAGCACGAATTAGGCCTTAGTTCAATTAGGATATTTAAGTAGCTTTTATAATGTGCCCTAGAAAAAAAAACATTACTGGTGTTACTAGTGCAGTGCCTGTGCAAAATCAGTTTTTGTGTGTTTTTAGTAATTGTTGGTTTGGTGTGTTTGAGTGCTCATTGTTACAATTACACAACAACAATTCAGTGACATTTTTATTTGTGCATGGTAGAAAGCAAATACTGATACTGACATGATGTACAATAAATATGGAAAACTGAACTACGATTGAGAGAGCAGGCTACACAGTGAACTCAGAGAAAATGCTATGCTTGAGCAAACGGTTTGTGAATAGGCTACTACAAATGATGGCCGTGAAAGAGACTGTGAACGCATTGAATAGGATATGTTTTGTTGGTGAATAGCATGGGCTACTAGCGATAACGTTAAGCGCACCAGAATAAAATATAATATTCAGATGTAAACAGTGTAGCTGACTTACAGATTTAGTTAACATCCACAAGAATAACCGCAACGATTCAGGGAGCAGGCTATACGGTGAACTCCGAGAAAATGGAGAAAACCTACTTAAGGTTTAAGGTTTGCTCTCCGAGAAAACCTACTTAAGCTCTGCTGCTTTCTTCGACCCTCTCTGTCTCTGGTCTTGGGCTGTGCTCACTCAGTGTGCAGTGTGAGAGGGGGAGTGGCCAGCAGCTTGAGCGGCAAAAGCCAATGTGTGCTTCTTTTAACGATATATTTAACGATATCTTTTGCATTTCTAATCCAAACAACGCCAAACTTGGCACTGCACTTACTCGTGTCCGTAGCAAGACACCTGTCAAGTTTGAAATCCATCGGACTAATGGTTTGAGAGATATGCGAATAACAGACACACAGACAGAAAGACGTTCCTGTAATTGATGGATTGATGGAAGTGCAAGTTGCTTTCATTTAAGACAGTTCAAACATGCGTTCTAGTCTGGGACTAGGCTTAAACCTTGTCTGTGAAGGTCTGGTAGTCTGTCACTTTTTAAAGGGATGTTTGTTAAAAAAATATCCTTGCTCTTCCAAGCTTTATAATGGCAGTGAATGGCGCTCCTAGTGTTTTCGTCAACGAAAATTATGACAAAATATTGTCGTCAACGAACCTTTATCACCTGACGAAAACGAGACGAGATGCAACGTAAATGCTGGTCATGTGACGATGACTAAAATAAATGTATAATGCAATATTGTTGACGAATAAAAACGAGGCTAAATATGGTTTACAAAATAAAAACTATGCTAAAATGTCTCTTCATTTTCGTTGACAAAAACGAGACGAGACGAAAGAGAGTTGTGCGTGAACTAGTGTTGTCACGATACCAAAATTATTGTTTCGATACCGATACCAAGTCAAGTATTGCGATTTCGATACTTTTTCGATACTTTTCCTGAAAAGGGGGAAACACTCTCAAATATCATTGCTGTGCTTTATTTTAAATCCGGGACAACATTCTAATCCTATAACACACTAATAAATGAACATATGAACAGCAGATATATTAAACATTTGAACAAAATATGAAATATCAAAATATAAAAAATAAATTAGAGCAATGCCATTCAAGGTAATTTTTTTTTTATAAATTTAGCAGCATTATCTCATTTATCATAAGAAACATAAGAGCTTTATCTTGATTCTGAACTTTGAATAAAAATATGAACAGCGATTATATTAAACAATGTTTAATATTGGTAACATATGATAAGCCTCATTGGTGATATATTTGACATGTGGGGAGAGAGTTGTGGAAGGCCTATACTTCATGTTAAACATATAGCAACAAAGACAACGTCGGCAGTGTTCACGGTAAAATAGGCTACAGAACAATTCGTTCTTGTTTGAACCAAACATCAAAATGTCATTTATTAATATGTATTCGTGTCAAAATGACATAGAAACATCTTTTCCTATTCTATTTTGCCTGGAAACTTCCAACACACTTGCGTGTCGTGAAAAATAGGCGTCGGTTCTATTTTTAACATGCACGCGTTTTCCGCGCTCTCGAGCTGCGCCCAGGCGCGTGTGTCACGCAGGCAGTTAACATGGGAGCCGAAATAAAAACGGACACGACACGCAGCCAGTGTGTCACCGGCCTTACAAATCTGGAACGTGGTCATTCTTAGAAGTATCGATACTAATAAATTAAGGAATCGTGACGTTTTTAATTTCCGATTTACTTTTGAAGTATCGGTGCACCGTGCAACAGAGCAAGTTAGGCAACGTACTTCCGTATGTCACTCCTCGCATCATCTTTTTCAACGAGTCGTGGAGACGTGGACCACTTGTGCTCGCACATGCAGCCATCTCGCTGTAGTGTTTTGTCACATGACACTGACAGCGGCAGGTTCTTTGCTGCGTGCATCAGGAAAAAAACACAGACGTCCATAGGGAGGCGTTTTTTTTTTTTTTTTTTTTTAGTATCGATACTGATAAATTTAGGTATCGTGACGTTTTTAATTTCCGAGTATCGCGATACTTTTCAGGTATCGGTACACCGTGCAACACTAGCGTGAACCCATAGCTTTGTCGGCTTTAAATTCTGGTTTGCGATCTGGTCACCCGATTATCAGCAAATTTAACAATATTATTCCATTAGTTATTCCATTAAAATGTCTGATTGATATATTTGACACATTCATAATCATCACTTTTGCCGGTTCTTTGCGACAGCTGTTATGTTATTGGCAGCGTCACCCTCCAGTTACATGAACGCGTCACCACATCAGCACCAAAAACATGGATATTTTATTTTAGAGAATAATCACACAACCTATTCGATATTCTATAATTAAATAAACTAATCGAATATCCAAAAATCGTGACTCATCCCTGCATGGAATCTCTTGTTTCTTTTCCCAAAACTTTACTCACGTCTCACCCATTTTCTAAGGGGATTATAAACGTTTCTTCATTGGTTCGCTTTTAATTAGGCCTATTATATTCGTATTCTTTACTGTGGTAAAGTAGAAAAACGCTGTATAGGACAGACAGCCTACATTTGTACTTGCATGTCAAATTCTTTTTAACACAGTTTGTGCGGCGCGTCAAGTTTAGTTGTAAAGCGCGTTTCACATGCGCGGGTGATTGTTAGTTTCACTTTCTCTGACAGCGCAATCTCAAACATAGCCTAAATATCTCGCCCTTGTGGAGGATAAAATTCGCTCTTCAGACAAATTTAAATCAAGTAGAAAACATGAAGATATCAGAAAAGAGATGAACTCGCTCGTGTCCCACATCACTCTCAAAGCGCAGAGTGGTAGGCTATATCACGCGTCTTTGTGTGGAAATATAAAACAAGTTTTTTTTTTTTTTTAAACAACCCCCCCAACCACCGCCGGTAGTTGGTCCATTACCACCGTGGTGGTATTAAAAAAAAAAAAAAAAAAAAACCGCCACCGTCACAGCCCTAAATATAATAACATAACCTTGTTTGAAATACTATATTGACTGGGTTAAATAGAATTGCATTACTAAAAAGAGACTAAAATACAATTTTCATTGATTAAAACTAAACTAAAATGTCATCAATTTTCGTCGACTAAAACTTGACTAGACTAGAAAGAGTATGAACGTGACTAAAACTAATAAAAACTAAAACGACAGCTTGACACAAAGACTAGACTAAAACTAAAATTAAAACAGGCCGCCAAAAACAACACTAGGCGCTCCTGAATTTGAAGTCCAAAAAAGTACATCCATCTTTCATAAAAGTAATCTATGTACTAAAATTTAGTTTATATTATATAAACAAAAATAACTAGCTTTCGGCAGACGACCTATGCAAATCATCTTGCGTTAAAAGAGTAACTTCTGACGCGATCAAGGAGTAGTTTAAGCTTAGATGCCTCTTGCGGTTAAAACAAATAGGGCTCTATTCTCCTCTTCTCATATCGAAATACATAATACCTCTGACATTTCCCTTTAAAAATTCTTGTTTTAGACTTCTAATTCATGACCAGTGTTTTGTTTTGCTCTATCCTCTGTGCTTCCGTGTTTGTCAATGCGTCAGGTCAGATATTACTCTTTTGGTGTAAATCGATTTGCGTAGGCCGTCTGCTAGAAGCCAGTTATTTTAGTTTGTAAAGTTTTAAATCTGGAAATTTTTCTTACAAAACCCATCACTTTGCTTTATTAACCCCCTGGAGCCGCGTGAATTACTTTTGATGGATGGATGCACTTTTTTGGACTTCAAAATCAGGCCACTCACTACCATTATAAAGCTTGGAAGAACCAGGATATATTTTAATCAGGGTTCGTACGGGTGCTTGAAATCCTTGAAAGTGCTTGAATTTTGATGTTGTGTTTTCAAGGTTTGAAAAGTGCTTGAATTTTGGATAAAATGCTTGAAAATGCTTGAATTTGTAACTATTTCTTTCACAAGAAATATCTTTCTGACGAAATAGTTCATTAAATGGAGAAAAAAAAATTAGCCCTTCAGAATCAGATAAAGATTGATTTGCGTTACGCTGGCCAGAGCAAAAGTAGGCGGAGTTTTCATTTTGATTTCCGCGGTTGTTTGGATGCACCGTTTTTATTGGCCACGCAGTGGCAACAGTTGAACTATTTTAAACTTTGACCGCGGCGTGCGCGCGAGCTCGCTGAGCTCCGCTTTGGTCCGAGTCGCGCGGCGCAAGCCATTGAAATATATCGGTTTCATTTCATAGCGCAGCGCGGTCCGCGTCCTATCTGAAAGGGCCATTAGTGACTGAGTACTTGGTGTGATAATGTAATGTAAGTATTGCATGTCCGTTATGTCACGTTCATTTGTGGAATATACAGTGAACATTGCCAAAATTACAGAACTGTAACGTGCAAATTAACCTGCAAACGTTAGCCCAGTGCATAACAATAGTCGTTGATTACTGAACTGAAATCAGTCAGTGTCATAAGAAGTATATTGTTACTGTAAGGTTTAGGATGGCCCTATGCAATATATTTACACTGCTCTATTCCAGTAAATGTATTAGCTAATACATTTATCAGGCAGGTGCCTGTGCACTCAGATATTGTTCAAACCTTGTCTATATCAAGAATGTGTCCCAAAACGGGAAGGCCTGTCAAATATTTCTGTTCAAATCCTAAGTCTTCATATTTGAAATTAATTCAGTTTTACAGCCTATAAATCATATTATCTGGTAAGCAATATTTGGACAGTAATATAATGAAAAGTATATTATTCATATGCTTTAGGCTATATACTTAGTGATACATTTTGAAGAATAAAACTTGTGATTTGCTTAAATATTAGGGCTGCACAATATATCGAAATATTGCAAATGTATATATTACTATATGCATAATTGCATATCGCAACGGCTTGCAATAACTGGGGTCATGAACAAAATACAAAGAAAATCACTCACTGCTTTTGGCTGACTTTTGTAGCTTTAATAAGAATCAGTATATTTAATTCATGCAGTGAAAACTAAGCAGTGTTTATTTTTACATTTGATTAATCAGTTTCTGTTGTTAAATAAACCTAATGTAGGATAACCTGAACCCCCTAAACCCTAGTGATGTTAAAATAACACTTCTTATGCTACAGAACACTGATGTTCACTGTCAGAAGTTGTAGGGATATTTTCTTATCACAAAAAGAATGTGAAACACGTATGTGTAGGTTATATCATTTTAAAGATATTTTAAAGATAATTGAAGTTAATTTGACACACTTTAAGCATTATCGTATCGCATATTGAATATCGCATTATTTAATGAGTTATTATCGCATATCTCATTTTTCTTCAATATCGTGCAGCCCTCTGCTATTATGAAACATTTGGCTGTTTATCTCTTTTGATGTGATAAAAACACTAAATAATCATTTTAACTAAGTATTATGTCATTTACGGTAGTGTAAGGTGCTGGAAAAAGCTTTAAAATGGACCTGGAAAGTGCTTGAAAAGTGCTTGAATTTGACCTTGGAAAAAGTGTACGAACCCTGTTTAATGTAACTCAGAAATCCAAATGTAGTCTTTAGGTTTTTAGAAAAATGTAATCCTAAATATCTTTTATTTTTATTTTTGAATAACTAAACCTGCCTCTCGCCATGAACAAGCAGAAATGGTGTCAAAAAAGGGAAAGAAAAACTATTATAACTCTGATTGTGTTCGTCTGAAAGAAGATACTCTTAAGCCATCCTAGGTGTATATGACTATGTAAATCATGGGATAATTTTCTTTTTTGGGGGGGTGAACTATCTCATTAAGATTCTCTAAGCATTTTGAAAAGAAATTGTCATTTGGTTTTTGATTGGTTATTTATTTTGCAAAAGGGTTGACATTCCTGCTCTCTACAATAATCTGGATGCCTCCCAGGACACCACAGTCTTTTCACAGTGTACTCAGAGTCAGGAGGAGTCCATGTACGTATTGGAATTATGGTTTTGCTTTTATTCCATTTTTTTACCCACTGTATTAAAACATAGTGTTTCTTCTTAGGGACAAATTGACAAAAGATGAAAGGGATCAACCTGAGGAAGAGGCTAAGGTTCAGCTGAAGGTAAAACGGCTATTTTCAGACTCTGGCACTGCTAATTTGATTATGTGGGGGATATGCGTGTATGCTTTTTCTTATGTGTATTAATTGGTTTTAATGTTGTTTCCTCCCCCAAGGAGATTACCACAAGTGAAGAACCATCCACAGATGTTAAAGAAACCCAAGAAGGCACCAGATCAGACGTAGAAACACCAGAGAAATCTGTGCAAAATAAAGATCAAACTTTAGAGAAGGATCAGTCTCCATCCAATGGCATCACAGTTGATGTGAGTGGGCATGAGAAAAGTGGACTAGAGGGGACCAGCCCTAATGTTTCGGGTTCATCTGATATGATATCAGGTACACCACCTAAACCCAATAGCAGACGTCAATCGTTCATAACATTAGAGAAATATGTTGAAGGGAAATCAAGTCCTGCAACTGTTGCATTTACTGGTCCACTCACCCGGAAATCAAGTAGACTGGATTCTTCAAAGGAATCGGAGTGCACTCCAAATGACTCACAACCTCAAACTACAAAAGAGGACTCTCAGAAGTCTCAAAAGATAAGCAGCACTGACCCATCTGCTCAAATTGAGAAAGCTGGGGAAGAGGCAAAAGATGAGATTAAGTCAACTGGAGGTCATCCTTGTGAAGGTACTGATGAGGAAGAGGATGATGTGGTCCCTGACACCCAGACCCAAGTATCTAGTGAAGCATCAGGTGTTAAGAGCAGTCCTGTGTCCAAAGCCAGCATGGAGGAACAAGAGACTCCTGAAAAAGATTCACAGAGTCTTGGTAATTCTCAATCTAGTCAAGAACCAAGAAGGTCGAGCAGACGGCGAAGTAAACCTGTTCGCCCAGGGGAAGATCCAGGGGAGATGAAAAGCAAAGAACAAGTAAATCAGGTTGCAGACTCAATGACAAATACACAGAAGTCAATACTTACGCCACCAAGTAGCACTTTAACTGGAAGAAGAATTAAGGTTCTGGAGGACAGTAAAGTTGAAGGTGACCAGCAGAAAAGTAAAGGGATGAAAGGAGAGCTTAACCAAAGCGGTTCACAGATTTTCTCTGCTGAGTGTTCACAGGCACTTCCACGGGCAAGTCAAGCTGAGACTTCTAGTTCACCTGTTGCCCAATCGGATAGCCAAAGCAGAGAGAGACTGCCAACTCTCAATGAGTCAAAAAGTCTGTCAGTGGGTAGACCTACGAAGAAGACTAAAACACAACTTGACGAATCCACAGACAAGGAGGCAGATGAAAATTCTCAAAATGATTCTCAAAATGCCACATCCTCTTTGAAAAAGAAACATTTACAGACACCTCTTTCTGATTCTGAGGCTGATGGCCAGCAATCTGTACGAACGCGAAGAACAAGGAGATCTGAATCTCAATTACTGCAGACCAAAGAAGATTCGAGTCAGACAGATTCCCAAACAATGACAACGATGAAGGGAAGAGCTATGAGGAGGAAAACTGCAGAAGAAGAGACCGACTCTAGTAGAGCTCTTACATCAACTGTAAATGCTGAGGAGTTAAGTCCAAGCCAAGATTCCTCTCAAGGGCTTGGTAGATACAGAACTCGAAGATCTAAAGGTTTGTTGGCTACTGACAATGCAGAGTCTGAAACCCCTGATAGCCAAGAAGATGGGCTAAGGCCTAAAAAGAGACTGCGGAAACCCCTGTCAACTGAGGTGCTACCAGTTGCCACAGAACCTAAAGTTACTGAGATGCTTCCAGATAAGGAGGATGCTAATATTCAATCAGAGGTCTCAATGGAGATGTCACAGGATGAGGTGGATCCTGAAACTAGTTTGGGAATTTCAGTTAGTGAGACCAATGAACTTGAGAAAAACAAAAAAGAGATTCCTTCCCCTTATAGTGTACCACATGAACAGATCAGATCTGAAAAAGGAGCAGAAGATGACAAAGTTGACACAAAATTGAAAACTGAAACTGATGCAGAATTAAAAACTGAAACTGATACCGAAGAAAAAGAGATTATCAGTGATAAGGGAGAAGAAGCGAATTCATCTTCACAGGCTGGATCAGAAGATTTAAAGATTGGCAGTTTGCGTAAATGCCCACATACCAGGGGACGGGGCCGTGGACGTAGACGATCTAGAAGCTGTAACTGCTTTTTAAACAACCAGGACGTGTTCTCACAGGGCAGTGACGTCCAAGAATCAAAGGATCTGAAAAATGAGCAGGTTCCACTTGCTGTTGACACACCGAACTCTCAACCTGAGCAGGTTCCACTTGCTGTTGACACACCGAACTCTCAACCTGAGCATGAGCAGGTTCCACTTGCTGTTGACACACCGAACTCTCAACCTGAGCATGAGCAGGTTCCACTTGCTGTTGACACACCAAACTCTCAACCTGAGCATGAGCAGGTTCCACTTGCTGTTGACACCCCGAACTCTAAACTTGAGCAGTCAAGCCCAACATCCGTATTGGAGGAAAGCAAGAGCTCTCCGATTGTAGATTTACCAGTTGCTGATGTTCAGCCGTATTCAACCTTGCCTGCTCAACTCCCATGTGAGGTTTTGTCTTCTGAAAGCCCCATTACAAAGCTTGGTGTAATTGTATCTCAGCTGTCTGAAGCAGAGGAAGGATCACCGCTTGAATTATCCAAACTGAGGGATGAATCAAACAATGTGTTTGTAAAAGTCCTGGAGGTAGAGTCAAATCAGTTGGAGAGTTCTGGGTGCACAGATAGTCCAAAGCACAACAAAGAATTAGACAACCCTTCTGTAAGTCAAGAACCTCTCCAGAGTTCAACACCTCAAGACACTTCTCCAAGTCAAGGTCGCCCAGTGGAAGATGCACCTATATGCCAAGAGCAACTAGAGTCTTCCCATGTCCATCAGGAGGATGCAATGAAGGAAAGAGAAGACCTTGCTGTTCCAGAGCCGAGCGGAGAAAAGGTTGTGTTGCCAGAAGAGTCAAATGGCAAAGAATTGCTTGACAAGGATGTTGGTCTCATTGAGAAGGATGAAGATACTCAGATTGACAACCAGGCTCTTTCTGCTGATATAGAAGAGTCATCTGTACCACCTCAAAGTAGTACCTCTGAAGCCTCCTTAGATTCTCCACCCAAGCCTAAACCTTTAGACGCTCTCAGTGGTGAGCTAGAGCCTGGCCAGAGCCCGAGCAGAAACCGATCTCGTGTCTGGTCACCATCCGCTTCTCCATCTACCAGTATTCTGAAGAAGGGACAGAAGAGAACATGTGAAGAAGATACCCCATCCCCCCTTCAAAAGGTATTGGACAGTATTGTTAATTTGAGTCCAGTTATCTAAATGTTCATTGAAACCGCTGTAATGTAAGCTTATAGTGGTTTCATATAAAGAGGAAATCATCTATGTAACGTTGTTGTTGTGCAGTCTCGTCGAGTGTCTTTTGCAACTCCAATTTACCATCAAGAACTGGCTGATGATATTGATCGACGTAGTCCGGTTGTTCGCACAAGCTCACCTAGGTCAAAAGTCTTAAGTGGACAGTCGAAGGTGTGTTATAAGAGTTTTGAAATTATTAGATCTAGATGTAAAACTGTGAAAATTTGAATTGTTTCAACATTTCTTTCATGGCCTGATGTTAAATGTCTTCATACAGTATATCACTACACCCACAAAAGGCTATTCAAGTCTAAGTCCACGTAACCTCCGTAGCCCTGGATCCAAAAGCTCTAAAAAATGCCTAGTAAGTGTTATCTTGCTATGTACTAAAATATTTTATTCTGTTTATATATAATCTCATAGTCTACTTATTCATAAATTGTACTTCAACATTTTTAATCATTTATTTATCAAATTCAAAGTAATTAAGACAATGTGAAAGAGTTGCTACTGTTCATGTTATTTAGTTTGAACACTACCTCCAATGGAAATAGTGTTAATGTTCCGGTTTCTTTATCATAGATTTCGGAAATGAGCCAGGAGCCTCGTCCTATTGCTAAAGATTGTGTTTATCCAGCACTTGTTGGCTGCTCTACCCCTGTAGAGGCTGTTTTACCGCAGATATCCTCCAACATGTGGTAAGCCAGATTTCCTCTTCGATAGAGCTTGGGTTTAGTTCAAGTTCATTCCTCATTTTTAGAGGATTTGGTGAACTCCTAATACATCAGTTTTTTTCTTCTTTGATATCTGTAGTAAAAATGTAACTAATTGCTGTTTATTTCTCCATATGTTTAGGCCTCGTGGCTTTGGCCAACTTGTTAGAGCCCGGAACATTAAAACGGTTGGAGACCTGAGTGCCCTTACCCCTAGTGAAATCAAGTCACTTCCTATTCGTTCACCTAAGCTGTCCAATGTGAGGAAAGCACTTAAAACCTATTATGAACAGCAGGTAATGTGTAGCTTATTTAAAATAGTGTCTTACACTTTATTATGGAAGATCATTCTTACACCTCAAATTTGGCTGTACAGAGAAAAGGGCGTTCTGATGACCTCAAGAGTTTTGACGAAATGGAGAAAATGACATCTGAGCCTGAAGAGATGGAGCTTCCTCAAAACCAAGATGAGGAGCAAACACCAGGAGAGGTTCAAGGTAATCCCCCCCCCCCCCCCATCAAGTTCATTGGTGACGCATATACATATTGATGACTTGCCTCATTACTTTTTTTTTTTTCTCCGAACTTTTGGCAGATGACAAACCATCCGAAGCGGGAGTAGATTCAGGACTGATGGCTGAGGAGAACAAATCTAATGATTTGCTCTCAGATGTTGTAGCCCTTGGTGGACGCTTAACTTCAGAGGAGCTTGGTCACTGTTCACCCAACCAGTTGGGCATGATGCACGAACATCTGAGCGGAATGATGAGAAGCATTGTGACCCATCTGCAGTCCCGCTTGCTGAGTAATCTTGATGATAGCTTGCCATAAGGACATTGAGACATTTTCCTGACACAAGAATTCACTTTTAACTTGAATATTAACAGTGGACTGCTCATCCCTCGAGTTTTAGCTTGAATTTTAGAGTAGATGTATTTCTAATTATGCTCTCTCAAACAATAGACTTAAATGGCCATTTCCATTACTACTTAACTGTCTGTGTATTTTATGGAGTGATTTTTAAGACTGTAAAATTGTACTGATGCCAAGGAACCTTTTTTAAAAAAATAAAACTATAGTATTAATACTTCAAATTTCATCTTCAAATTTCATTTTTCATTTAACATTTTGTGCATTTTTTCCAGTCTTTTATACAAACCACAAAATTACACACTTTTTTGTTGCCAAAGACACTGGCTTGGTGACATTTTACAATGTTTCATTTGTTAAATACATTAGTTAACAAGAACTAACAATGGACTGCTTCTACAGCATTTAGAAATTAACATTACGATTAAAACAAACAAATACATTTTAGAAATCACTATGTATTTTTTTTTTAGCATGCACTATGAAAATGAACATGCAAATAAAAGAAATTGTATTTTTACTTAACATTAGCAATGAGCAATTTATTTTTACAGCATTTATTAAAGGTAGGGTAGGCAGTTTTGGAGAGGCTAGCAATAGCAAACTAGCTTTAAAAGCATGAGATCCCACCCTCCCTTTATAGCTAAAGCCATGCCTCCTCCAAAATAAACGCACAGCAGAGTCTGCTAAGTGTAATGAGACCTGGGGCCTATACCATGAAGCCGGTTTAGGTGGCTAGCCCGATATGTTTCAGTTTAGTTTGCGCCAACCCTGAGTTTTAGGCACCATGAAAGTGGTTTGGCTTTTAGCAGTGTTCATCGCCATAGTAACTTGCGCTCCACGGCTAACCTGGTCCAGGGCAGGTTGTGTTCAGGTAAGAGGTTGCAAACTAACTTGGATCAATCAGCACCTGTTTCCACTCCAAATTATATATTAGATCACTTTTATTATTGATTGCTATCAGGATGTCAAGGGAGTTTCAACCAGTATAACAAAAAGTGTTTAGAAAAAAGAATGCCTACCCTACCTTTAACATGTTAATGTTATCCAGCTCTTGAATGAAATTAACCTATATATCAAACTGAATAGTCTTTACAGAAGCAAACATTATGGGATGGTTTCACAGATTAAATGAAAATGGGTTAAATACTATTAAAGTGGTATTTCTTCCAAAAATGAAAATTCTGTAATTTACACAAATGGAGGGACAAAAAATAGTGAATATTAAAATGTCATTTGTGTTGCTAAGATGAATGAAAATTAGAGGTTTGGAAACGACATGAGAGTAAATTAAATAAATGAAACATTTGTATGATATATTTTAAACTTAAAAAAAGTCAACCCTTTGTTTTTGACCAATATTTAATAATAATAATCTTGTCACAAAATCCATGACAGGAAACAGATATACTGCAGAAGCGTGGTGTGCTTTATTGGCTACTGATTCAAGGTATACATCTTCCTCTAATCCCACACCCACAGAATCAAAGAAACAAAACACATGCACATAGTGGCCAGCCTTCAGCAAGGGAGGGAGGAGGCTTGTTTTAAATCAATACATTTCACTTTAGAGTAACTGATGACGTGTCCTCAACATTCTCAAGTGTTTTTTTTTTTTTTTGTCTTGTTTTTTTTCATTTTCATGTGGCAACTTTAGTGCCTCTGTTCGGTTTTTATAAAACACTGAACTTCTGGTTTTCCTTTTCACATATAAAGTGAACCATGAGCCCATCTCTCTTTGTGCAAAAGTTTCATTGTTAAAACTTTCAGAATGGCCTTCTTTGAATGTGGTGTGATTGCAATATACAAAAATAATGGGCTCCAGTTACTTAACTGTTAGAATAGAAGAAAAAGATAAATACAATTGTCTGTGACTTAAATAGGTATGTATAGTTTCTCATGCCACAACCACAATAGACTTAGTGACATGGGCACAAACGAAATTTCATAACAGTGATGTGGACAAACAGTAGCGTAACTACTTAGACTAACAGTACACATAAAATGCTTGTTTCTGTCTTAGTGGATATCAAACTCCCCTATCCACAAGGAGTTTGACAGGGCAGTAGTTGTATTTAGATGGCTTCCACATAGTTGGCGGGCAGCATACCGGTTTTTCCAGTACGCTGCACAGTGCCATACATCCAACCCTCATCAATGGACTGCACGTTCACGATGACGTCACCATCCTTGAAGGACACCTCATCGTTATCAGCACCAGCGTAGTCATACATGGCACGGACAGTTTTCTGTTTAGGACAGAGGGGAGAATATTAAACGACCAGCTTCACTATATGGAATATGCTGTTACTGTTTAGACTAAGATATTGTAAAGCATATGCGTAGAGTTTATTAAAGTTTCCGTTGGTCTCTCAGTACTTACTCCAGTGGTTGAGGGATGTGAGGGGACAGAAGAAACAGTGGTCTGTTGTGTTGCCACAGAGGAGGATCTCTGCTGAACCTCTGTAGTCTTGGTCTGCGTGTATCCTAAATGAGAAAACAGCAGATTTAATAGCATATATACATCTCTTCAGATCGTTAGCATTCAGATTTTGGCTCCTTACAAGCAATTTTCAACCGTCATTAGTACCACCGAGATGGTAGACCAGATTAACACTTTTACATTTCACTTTAAAGCCTCAGCAGTTACTATAGAATGATATGATGTTGCATATGGTTCACTAAACAGCCAAGCACAGCATGGAGCTTATGTTGTAATGGATTTTCAAGATTTTTCAGGTTAAATCAAACAGCTTAAGATTTACAGTGGCTTTGATTACTGCAGAAAATAATTTAAACTTTGCTCAGTTTTTAAAAAATACTATAATATAAAATGATAAATCCTTAATGTTGCAATGCAACTCTATCCATCGGTTCCTGATTGGATATTGAGATGTGGACATTGCACTCAAAATGAATGAGCTTGCAGTCCATTGTGGAGGAACAGGGTTTAAGCAGACTAAATGACTGGATAAGTCCGGCATATGTCAGAGTCAGAGAAGTCATTTTCACTGAAAGATTGAGTTAAGACATTTTGAATAAACATTACGAATTAACAAAAATGAACACAATGAATAATTCACAAAAAGATCAAAAGCATGCACTGCATTCAAAGAATAGATAGGTTTGGATTATCACAGTTGGCATGAAATGAAAATTCAACCTAAGGACAAAAGAAATTAAGCACTTTAAACATGTACCGTGTAAAGTGGAGACACCAAAGCCATTGCTGTAGAGCGATGCATGGTGGTCCACGTTCTCAGACACCTCTGACTTCTCATCGCCCACCCCACTCATTGCGCTGGTGGAGCGGGAGTGCTCCTTGCTGCGGCGCTGGGCTTGGACTGAATAATGGGACAAACATGTCAATGTTCCCTCCTCTTTGAAAGACTGTCTTCAATCGAGGAAGGTGGCAGATAAATACACAACCACAGTGTAGAGAGTGAGGAATAATGTAGTCATTATATAGTTTGGAAGTCATTAAACACATATCTAAGAGCAGAACATCGAGATTGCCCAGTCAGAATCAAGTATTCCAGAGAGCTGTACAGTGAGGGTACAGTGACCCACCTGACATCATGTGAAGACTTCTGGACTGGATGTTGTCCTCGGCAGGGTCATAGTCAAAGACAGAGCCAGGGTTTGTGCGCCACACACGCAGGTCTTTGAGAAAGTAAACTCAGTTTTAGTGAATGTCTCTATTCAAAACTCATTTGGTTCCTGTGTATCATTTGTATATTATTCGTTACATGCTTTTCTCGATTTACAGGAAGAGAAATCAGTTTCTAAACTCAAGTGTGTTTAGTGTGTACAGGAAACAGTCTGTGTCAGCTGACCAGTGATGGTCTCCTGATCGTGTTCCTCTGCACGTCTCCTCTCCATCTCCACCACACGTCGCTGAATGCCGCGGTAGTTGATGTCACTGAAGTCCTGTGTGTTCCTCTTCACACGCTCAGTTATGGGGTCAGAGATGGTGGGGGTGAAGCTGCCCTTACTCTTCTCAAAGTCCTCGTGGTATCTGACCTGACAGGACCAATAGACAGCAAAACATGAGTCGGAAGACACTAAGAAACTGCAACAGCAACAATCCGTTTGTAGTCCGAAGTCTCGATTGGCCTTTCGAATGGCTTCTCAAATGAGAAAAATATAGGGTGGGACTTGATTTTGTCCAATGGAAATTGATAGGGAAGTTGGATGGTTTTGGTTTGCGGTTTTTTTTTTTTTTGCTAAAAAAATAAACGATGATGTCAGTGCCAGAGCCAGTCTGCAGATTTTGGGCAGGCGAGTTGACAGATTTTGCAGAAAACTGTGTAGTGACTCAGACTCAGATTTTTTTAGCTTCAGACTTTGATTCCATCCAGGTGGAGGATATCATGCATGCTTGAAGTTTTTAACTGATTTTAGAACTCATTTTGTTTTAATTTGTCATGCATCTCCAAGCAACGATGTACATGTTTCTGTTTGAGTTTGTTGTGTTCAGAACGACTTGAAAGTCTGGTATTGTGTGAAGTGTGTGGTAGTAGTAACTATTTACAAAGTCACAAGTGTATGATGCCTAGTGTTTTAAAAATGTTCAGGGGTCATGTGCATAAACATAGCCACCGTTAAGACTGTGACTTTAGACCTAGTCTGCCTAATAGCAGTTAGTTTTTTCAGTTCTGTTTTTGCAGTATCTACAGACTGTTGATAATATTAAATTGTGCATTTTGAATGCAATAGGGTTGACTTTCATATAATATCGCAAAATCAGTACATTGCAATATGATGATAAATGTCAAGATGTGAACGTCATCTTACTCCAGAGATGATACGCTGGGTTTCTTTAACACGTCTCATCTCAGGGGTGTCCAGCACAAAGGCGGCCTTGCCCTGCACCTGCTTACGGAAGCTGTCAGAGTATAGAACCTGGACAAAAGTCACAGAAAATACATACATTAGAAACATGGATTATGATTATGTATCAAGACCCTGTAGAAGACACACCGGGGAAATCAGGACATTAGACAAACAAAGGACATGAATATGACATCCATCAGCACAACCTTGGGTGTTATTATGAATTCAGACAGATGAATTAGAAGGATCTTCAGAGGGCTGGATTAAAAGTAGGTGGGTCCCGAGATGAAGCTTTGTAGTGATGATGATCAGTTACTGAATTAAATTCAGCATATGGAAGAATAAAGTTAATATTATTAGCCTCCTAAGTGAAATGAGGGTATTAGAGCAGTTACGTTTACACACGGCAAACACACACACTCGTGTCCTGTGGCTGTGAGTACCGAGCTAATCTGCACTTGGTTCCGTTTGACCCGCTCCATCTCTGGAGTGAACACCACAGGCGTTCCCTTGGCAGAGAGGTCCTTATACAAAACCTAGAGTAGAAAAGAACAGCGCCCCCAGAGGCCAGTCAGACACAAAGCACCACGGAAGACGCAAGAGTCTCTGGAGAGTCACAGTCACATCAAACGTCACACACAACACACAATGATCTTATAACCCAGATTTAAAAAGAGGAAACTGGATGGGAAGGGAAAACAACAAATATGGGATATCTGGTGTTGGTTTAATTTTGGATTAGGAGCAATGTTTGGAGTTGAATAATTCCCATACGTTTGAACTCACAGCAAAGGGTACCTAACTATGGTGGAATATGATGTGGTGAATTACATTAGATGAAAATGAGGTTTAAGCATTACATATGCTTCATTTGTTTTGCATCAGCGATGGCATTGTAAGAGTGGAAAAGGAAGAAGTATACTGGAAGCGTTAATGGGGAACAGAGCCACTCTCAAGTAAACCCTGTGGAGCTTCCACTACCGAGCTGATGTGCTTCTGATTCTCTCTGACCCGCTTCATCTCGGGGAGGTCCGATATGGCTGTGCCTTGACCCAGCGAATCCTTGTATTTTATCTACCCAAGGATTAATTACGACATATCAAATAAACAACACACACATTAACCAAACAGCAACAGAACGAACATCCACAAAGATGAAATACACAAAATCATTAGCTCTGTTCCAAACCCAAGCATCCTCGCTGCCTACGCAGGTGTCTGCCTTTTAAAATTGCATTATAAGTGCCCATAAGAGGCAGACTTGTAAAAAAAGGCAGCTACACAAATAGCATTTGGCATCAGAGACTCGACCCACCGCGTAATGCTCAAGTTTAACAATCCATAAAGTTGCCAACTTTTCATAACAGTCTTTGGGTCAGGAGTGTGCCTATGATGTCTTCAAATGCGCCCTTGGTAGGCAGCTTACAAGGTTTTGGAGCAAAGCAATTGCAACTGATAATGTTGCTGATCAACAATACAAGTTTAAAACTAGAAAAAAAAAACAAAAAAAAGGTATGGTACCCAATTATTACATGGTGTTATCAGTTGCTAATAATTAGCCTGCAGCTAAATAAATACTAAGTATTACTGATAAAAGGGAATACCAAATTTTGTCACATGAGCTACACGAGAGTTACAACTATTGTTATGAATGATGGATTTGATGCAGTGACTTCTTCTCAGGGTCACTAGAGGGACTAGTTTAAACAGATGGAGGCTAAAGGGTTTTCTTAGATGATGGAGAGACGAGGAACAGGGAATGTTTTATGGGTGGGGATAGAGGGTCACACCGCAGTGTACCGTGCTAATATTTTGCTGATTGCGTTTAACTCTCTCCATCTCTGGCGTTTCTGAAATTGATGTTCCTCCTCCCAAATCTTCCTTGTATTGGATCTTTACACATGTAGAGGCAATGAGGTAAAAATAAACAAAAAACAAAGGTAGAAAATTACTTGAAATCTTATTAATGTCAATAATCGTTCAGATATCAGTGTGTAAACCAAAAAGACAAAAACAAAACAAAATCAATGACACATACATAATGCATGAAAACAAAAGTGTTGAAGATGTAAAATGTCAGAATAAATCATAAAATGTCTCTAGCTAGAAAATAAAGTAGGGTAAATAATTTGGTCATATACTGTGAGGTATGAACACTACCGTTCAAAAGTTTGGGGTCAGTAAGACTCTTTTTAAAGAAGTTAATACTTTCAGCAAGGATGCATTAAGTTGATCAAAGTAACATACAGTATTAAGTATCATTTATAATGCTACAAAAGATTTCTATTTTAAATAAATGCTGTTCTTTTGAACTTTCTATTCATCAAAGAATTATGAAAAAAAAAACATATCACGGTTTCCACTAAATATTAAGCAGCTTAATGTTAAGCAGCAACTGTTTCAGCATTGATAGTAATAAGAAATGCTTATTGAACACTAAATCATCATATTAGACTGATTTCTGAAGGACGATGTGACACTGAAGACTGGAGTAATGATTGCCTTCACAGGAATAAATTACAGTTTAAAATATATTTACATTATTTCTATTTTTACTTTATTTTTGATCAAATAAAAACAGCCTGGGTGAGCATAACATCTTACAGACTCCAAATTTTTTTTGAATGGTAAAGTATGGAGACAAAAAATATAAAATAAAAATAAAATAGTGAAGGGGAGCTTTTGGTTTATTTAGGGACGTTTATCCTTACCAATAAGCTGAAGAAGGGGTAAAATGAGACTTTAAAGAATGATAAAGATGAAGAATGAGAGTACACAGTAAAATGTTTAAAGCAAGGAGTCTTCCTCAAAGAGAAAAACACTACCGAGCTGATGTTCTTCTGAGTGTCCCGTACACGCTTCACCTCAGGAAGGTCAGGTATAGAAATGCCTTGACTTAGTGAATCCCTGTATTTAATCTAATACACATTTCAGGTCCATTAAGAGCATGAAAATAAGTGATAAAGTCAGAGAATTTACATATTTATGCAGAAACGGGATGAAAAGGGTAAAAAGAGAGGAGAGGTTGAGTGTTTTTAACAATGCAGCACTAGTTAAAGTCTTGGAACCACTTTCGGATGAAAATGGATAAATATATGGATCATGTTATTATATGTTATTAAAAATGATGAGAGGTGTGGCTATTTATTTAAAATTATTACTTCATATTAGATGGTCTATATTAAAATGAATGTTTGACATTACATTTTTTAGAATGCTGACAGAATTTGGATTAAAATCATAATTAAAGGAGGCATTATGTTGTTTTTTTAGGGGCTCTCCAATGGGAAGGAGGGTGAATGGTTGGGTCACAACACTGAGTACCGTGCTAATAGCCTCCTGATTGCGTTTAACCCTCTCCATCTCAGGGGTTTCAGCTATGGCTGTCCCTTGCCCAAGCTCCTCCTTGTATTGGATCTTTAGAATTGTACAAGAATAATGAGGCATTAACATTTGTTTTTTATCTCGTAGGATAAGTAGCTTTCTTTTGTTTTGTCTGGGGACGCTTCAGAATGTGCCCTCGCAACATAAAAACAGACAAAACATTTGAGAAGAGATGAACAAACAAAGAAACTACAACATTTCAAAAACACAACATTTCAAACACATAAGACACATACAAACCAAAGAAGTCAAATATGTAAATATTAAGCAAAACCAATTGTAAAATGTTTAGAGCTACTGTTTAGAATGAAGAAAGGTCAACAGCATCAAATTTGATGATTACTGTTAGTGGCTTTGCTAGTTTAAGACTAAGTATTAGACTAAGGTCTGTTTAGGATATCTATATTTATATTATATAAAAAGAGCTGGATGTCAAGAAATGTTAACTTGTGGTTGTAGTACAGAAAAAGGAAAAGGTGGTGTAAAGCAAGAAATGAGAACAGAAAAAAGAACAAAAACCAAAAAAAGAAATTGTGGTTAGAATATTGAAAAAACATATACTCATTAGGCAGTAAGTACCGAGCTGAAATTCTTTGTATTTTCTTTAACACGAAGCATTTCAGGAGTGTCCTTTACTGCTGAAACTTTGCCCTTACTGTTTTTAAGGTCAATCTGGTACTGAAGCTAAAAAGAAAAGAGCACAAAAGCAGTCAAAACTGACACAAAAATGCAACAAGAGAAAACAGTGCAACCAAAAAGGTTCCAAAATCATTCAAAATCAAGAGAAGTGTGAATTATTAAAATGGACAACTAACTAAGCCACATAACAAATCTGTCTACTCTTTAATATTTCTCTCTCTCTTTTTTTTTTTTTTTTTCATACAAAAACACATGAAAGACAGGGACCAAAGACAACAAAGGATGCAAATACCACATTTAGGCTAAGATGAATAAACAGGAACATAATATGGACTGAACATACATAATATGAACTGGATGAAAGCCTGTGGAGAAACACTTACGGTGCTGAAGTTCTTCTGGTTCTCACGCACTCTTTGCATCTCAGGAGTGTCCAACACAGGCACATAGTGTGACATGGTCTTCTCAGCCTCCTCCTTGTACTTTTTCTATTAGGTTAAATAAAAAGTTGAATCATAAAAATCATAATAATAAACAGAGCAATTCCAATAGGGTCCTCACACCATTGGTGCTCGGGCCCTAATAAAACAGTTATAAAAACAGAGGCTCTGAATAGTAGACACATCATTATCCATGTATAAGGAAGTAAGTAATAGTAATAGCTAGTAGTAATAGTAATTACTAATAGTAAATAGTAATAAGTGGTGATGATTAACTTTCAGAAACTGATCAGGGGGTCAAACTGAAAAATTATATGAACCGTTTTGTTTTCTATACATTGTTATGTGGAATTTTGCAACCCTTTTACCAAAATGTGTCTAAATACAGATCCAAACGTCTTAATAATAAGAGTGTAAAAATAGGTACATTTATACCAATACACTAGCAATAAACATCAAAAAATTACTTTTTTTTTCTTCAAAGAAGCAACCCTCATACCTGGCTCACAAGGTTCCTGATCTGCTGAGCGTGGAGGATGTCAGGGGTGTCAATGACTGTGGTGTATGTGGCTCTGTCATGCTCAGCATTCTGCTTGTACTTGGCCTGGAAAACAAATTAACCAGCAATCAATGTATTGTTGAAATGTTGGTGCTAGAAGTTGAGGGAATCACCTCTGAAATACTGAATTGATGGGTTGGAGATCATCTGTGTACCTGACTGAGGATATCTGTGGCGTTCTTTGCCCTCAAGAAGTCTGGAGTGTCAGTGGCCAAAGCCAACATGCCTTTTCCCTTGATATCTTGCTCCAGTCCTTTCTTGTACTCTCTCTGCAGGAATTGGGCAGAAATGAGATCATGTCCATATGTTTGTTTATCAGTCATCTTAACATTTACACCAAGAAACATTCCTGTGGGCTACAAACACAAAAGCAGCAGACAAACTTTTTTTTTTTTTTTTTCAAGGAGAATGAGAAGAAAAATTAGATGATATTAACATCAAAGCTGTGAAGGAAAAATAAGGAAAATAAGGGAGACCATTTAGAATTGAAAGACAAAATGACATTTAGTGGGAGTCTCAGTCGGATGAGTTGAACTGCTTTACCAAACCTGGTTAGATGGCACATCATAGAGAAAGACCATTAGCTTGATTAGTTTTCTCATTAGCAAGAGGCAAAATGACCAGTTTCTGTCTGATTAGTGTGATGAGGAGGAAGTGGCGTTGTGGGAGAGGACTACAGGTAAGATAAGTCAGTTTGAGCTTTAGCCATCCTACCTCACACAGGATATGAGTAGCATTCTTTGCTCTCAGTAACTCAGGAGTTTCCTCCAGCACTGTAAGCCCTTTACCCTTCACCCCTTCCTCTAGATCCCTCCTGTACTCTTTCTACAGGGCGGAGAAGAACAGAAATGCTGCAGACACATAGCACACACAGACACAGACACAGTACTGCGCCCACTGACATTTCAAAGTCACCAAGCTTTTGCTCTGGGTTTGAGAGAATGCTTCACACACAGAATATAATCAAGGTGCATGTTGTCCATACACAACAAGTAATTGAACATAATCTACTTGGAGCAAAGGCATTGCTGAGTTTGAAAAGCAACGTGGTAAAGACATATACAATATTTATCACAAATGTCACAGGCAAGAATTTTGACAAAATACAATGTCTGAGACTTTTTAACATGTACATTCGTTTTGCAGCATTCATATAATTTTAAAGCCAAACCAAAATCTAATGAGGTTAAAATCAAATCAAATCAAATCAAATGTTATTTCATGTGCATGATCAGGGCAACTAAATATTCATGGTAACCAATATCTAAAGAGGTTAAAAAAAAAATATATATATATATATATATATATATATATATATATATATATATATATATATATATATATATAAATAAAATGAAATATGTTATTTCATGTGCATGACCAGGGAAACTGAAGATTCAGTGTATTTAAGTTCTAAAGAGGTTAAAATGAAATTAAATGAAATTAAATGAAATCAAATGTTAATTCATGTGCATGCACAGGGTAATAACTAAAGTACAGTGTAAAGAACTGTTTAAAGGAACACTCCGACTTTTTGGGACTTTAGCTTATTCACAGTATCCCCCAGAGTTAGATAAGTCCATACATACCTTTTTCATTTCTGTGCGTTCTGTAAGTGTTATTTGACGCACCCACCGCTAGCCTAGCTTAGCACAAAGACTGGATGTAAATGGATAAGGTAGCATACTAATCCCAATAAGTGACAAAATAATGCAAACATTTTCCTATTTACATGTTGTGATCTGTATAGTCACAGCGTGTACAAATAACAAGGCTATATGAGACAGAGACCATTTTTAATCGTATAAATACTGGGAACTATATTCTCACTAGGCATAAGAGCACAGCTACTTGGGCGGAGTGGCTACTTTGTTAACGGAACCATCAACAGGGCGTCTCGTGTGCTGCGCTAATCACTCCACCCAAGTAGCCACTCCGCGAATATAGTTTCCAGTATTTATACGATTAAAAATGGTCTCTGTCTCATATAGCCTTGTTATTTGTACACGCTGTGACTATACAGATCACAACATGTAAATAGGAAAATGTTTGCATTATTTTGTCACTTATTGGGATTAGTATGCTACCTTATCCATTTACATCCAGTCTTTGTGCTAAGCTAGGCTAGCGGTGGGTGCGTCAAATAACACTTACAGAACGCACAGAAATGAAAAAGGTATGTATGGACTTATCTAACTCTGGGGGATACTGTGAATAAGCTAAAGTCCCAAAAAGTCAGAGTGTTCCTTTAAAAAACAAGAGATTTGACCATTAAACAAATGTAAACATTAATAACAGGGTTCCCACATCTTTTGATCAATGAATTTCAATGACATTTCCAGTCAAACATGAAAAATTTAAATATCAATAAAAATAATTTGAAAGATTGCATAGTGATTTGTGAGATTGCATAATGATTAACTTGGTGACAATAAAACATTTTGTAGGATTAAAAATAAAAAAAGGATTTTGATAATTTTCATAACTTTTCCTGGACTGCAATCACAATTTGGACATTTTTTCATGACTGTTGGAACCTTGTTAAAACCAGCAACAGCAGAAAACACACACACACACACACACACACACACACACACACACACACACACACACACACACACACACAGAGATGTTGGAAGGGGAAGGGAATTACTGAGAGTGTATTACAGCGGAAGGATGGTTCATGCATACTAACCATAACCTACTTGGGTGTAACTGGAAACTTCAAAGACACTCGTGTAAGGATTATAATGTGTATGTGGTCTTAGTATTATTACCAGGATGGAAGGAAGATAATATAAGGGCTTCATGTTACCTCGCTAATAATTTTCGTGGCGTGTCTGACATGTATCATGGCAGGGGTGACCTCCAACCCAGAGAGGTTCTTTCCTTTCATTGTCATCTCAAAGTCCTTCTTATACTCTTTCTATCCACCACAAATATAGAAGAGTGGGAGATACATGAAGCTTCAGGCATTCGGGTCTAGTACACCATGGTCACACTGGTTCCTCAGTCGAAGAGTGTGACAGTTCATATAATGTTTTGAGTATCTTGATGTTAATTCAAAACATTTTCTCCAGTCAGTGTGTTGTACAGTGACACTATCAAAACAGCCATACGCATAACATACATAAATGCCTCCCATAAATCCATGGGTCCTGGTTGGAAATTGTGGTCTCCCAAATACTTACCAGCATTACAATATTTGTATCCACATAAAAGCACACTGTTTGAATTTTACTTAGTATTTCAAAGTCATTCAGACTGGGTTACAAAGTATACTTGAGCTACACACGCTACCATTTTGTTTGGCATTGAATACACTGAGCTTTGGCATCAGTATTTACCTGACTCTGCATATGTTGAGCCTCCTTAGCAGTCACGTAAGTAGGAGTCTCAAAGTCCAGCATGGCTTTGCCTCTTTCTTTCTCATATTTCTCCTTATACTTCACCTGTAGTCAGACAAAATCCCAAAGGTGAATAACATACAAATAGAAAAAAGCTGAACTGATTCATTTAATGGTTTACTAACTAATGATTGCCAGGCAAAGACCACAGATTTGTCTGCAAACTGAATATTTTTGAAGAGTCTAGGCTATAGTTTATATGATTTGATTTTTTATACTGGATATCAATTAATCTGCCATTTTATGTTCCTAAGCACTGAGACTCCTGAAAGAGAGTTTACCATAGGCTCAACAGGGTGGAAAATTCATTAAAAATACAATAGATGTTTATGGTGTTTTCGCAATATAAAATGTCTCAGACTTTATGGATGGAGTAACTCGCTTTTACAACCATGTGCTTACATAACGCATAGACAAGTCCTTATAAAGCAGTTTTACAGCACAAATGAACCCAAACAAATAAAATGTAAATGATAAATAAATCTAATTTAGCTGCATAAGACTGACAAGTTAGCTGAAATGAAATAAACAGGTCCAACATGTGAAGCATCACACACAGAGAAGCAGGTGACGTCAGCTGCAGAAAGCTCCAGAACTGTATGACTTACGTGACTTTGCAGCTCTGAGGCCTCTTTGTGGTGAAGCTGCTCAGGTGTGTCAGCTATCAAATGGTAGTGACCCCTACTCTCCTCAAACTTCTTCTTGTACTGGTACTAAAGAGGAACGCCCAATAAAGCAGCTCAATAAAACAAAATGGAAATCCAGTGTTTCATCTCTCCCATATTGAAAAGGCCGAAATTGGCCAAAAATGAAAAAGAAAGTGGGGACCAAAAAAAAAAAGAAGAAGAAGAAGAAGAAGAAAAGACTGATGGCTGTCATGTACACATAACATAATGACACTGACAATGGAATGAGGAAGATTTATTTAACTTCAAATGATCTAATCATACTAATATTGTTATATCATATTAAATGTTTGGTAACACTTTACAATAAGGTTTCATTAGTTCACATTAGTTAACTACTTTCGCTAACATGAACTAATAATGAACTGTACTTCTAAAGCATTTATTAATCTTAGTTCATGTTCATTTCAACATTTACTAATACATTATTAAAATTAAAAGTTGTATTTGTTAATATTAGTTGAAGTACTTTGAACTAACATGAACAAACAATGGACGACTATATTTTTATTAACAAACATTAACAAAGATTAATAAATACTGTAACAAACATTTGCTCATTGCTCATTGTTAGTTCATGTTAGTTAATACATTAACTATTGTTAACAAATGAGACCTTACTGTAAAGTGTTGCTAAATATTCTAAAATCACACGCTAGAGCCAACATTCCCCCAAAAAACACCTTCCCCAAAAACCTCTTAGACTTCCTTTAAGGTTATCCATAACAATAACATTTTAAATTTTTTAGATAGTTAGATAGTTTTAGATTTTAGATATAACATAAGTGTATATGTTTATATAGAGATTTGTTTAAAATATGTTTAGATAAAAGCTGTGTCAAGTCAACATTCAAGTATTTTCTTTTCTAGTTTATATGCACATATCCCAATGAAAATGAAAAAAGGTAGATGAAACAATGAATAAAAAGGGAAGTGGGTTAAAAAACATGTATCAGGGATTGTTATCAAAGAAAAAAAATGGAAAAATGAGATGTTAGAGTGCTTTTAGAAAAGCACTAGGCATGTTAATAAAAAGAAGAAGAAAAAAAATAGAATAGGGTCAAGTGAAAGCAAAAATGGAGCTAGTGGTAGTATGTTTAAAATCGGATGATGAGGGTCACTACCAAATGATAGCCTGGAATGAGTAAATAGATTAAATGAGAGCTTTCTCTGAGGATGATAGATGGCTCATGTGACATTACATGAAGACGTGATATTTCACAGTTATAGTGTTACAGTGTGTGATGGGAGGGAAATGAAGCCATCAATAAAACTCTTACATCACTGGACAGCTTGCTAGTGCTCAGGTTGTGCTGCATTGACAAAGACTCTGCCATGTCAGTAACAGGTTTGTGAATCTTCTTCAGGTCACCTTTGTACTTCACCTGTAAAAAATATCCAGGCAAAAACACACCATGATAAGCACTCTCAATGTGATACGTGACTGGTAAAATAATGTTTTTAAAAGAGCAGGTTTGAGAGTTTAAAGCACCTCGCTCGCAAGTTCATTGGCATCCTTCAAAGTCTGATAAATCTTGCTGTTCTTCAAGTCATACTGTGGTCTCTTTCCTTTCATCTCCTTGTCAAACTTCTCCTTGTACTTCAACTTTTGAGAGAGGACAGTGACAATGTTAGTTGCTGTTAGTGATGTATTTTCTGTCGTATGAGCCAAAATGCTTGCAAAAGTACAGAGACATGAATCGTTTCATGCAATCATCAGTGGAACGAAAGGGACACTTAAAAGAATCTCGTTACAACAGGGTTTCAGTTGGGTCTAATACAGAACAATTCAGATCAAGTTCACATTGTACTAGCCCCAAATGGGATGACCAACACAAAGTTCAGAACATTCAAAAGCATCACATCCAACATATACTGTTTGTGTGCACATAAAGCTGAAGTGTGTGATTTCTGTGCCACTAGCATCACTGAACCAACGGGGTGCAACAGGGCCAAGACTGACTCGATTACGTCATTTGCAGTGCTTCATGGGAGTGAATAAGCACTAAAGAGTTCTTATGGCGAATTTTCTTGGATTCTCTGATTGGTGGAGTTTTCTTTACAGAATCATGGGTAATGTTTAACAGAAATTACACAGTTAAACATAATTATTAAAAAAATTATTTGGAAAAATGCAGGCTGATGGCTTCAACAAATGCACATATCATTGGTTAACCTTGTTGCTCACAGTAGGTCTGTCTTTAAAGGTTATTGTTAACTTTTTTACTTTAAGAACCCGACTCGCTCTCTATTGCTAAAGAAGTGACTGTGCTCAAACAGGTTTCCTAACACTTCATCTGTTTGCCATTGGTTAAACAAACAGAAAATCCCATCCCAAACTCAAGCTGCTGGTTAAGCCAATGTTACTGTATCTGTCAATGTTTTGATTGTGGCAAAATGTCTTTGTACTTTTCTTTAACGGGTTAGTTTGCCTAAAAATATAACACAAATTAAGATATTTTTATTTAAATCTGAGGGATTTCTGTCCCTGAGGGATTCACTAAAAAATCCATTCACCCAAAACTCTTCAGAAGACTTTGATTAAACCGCTCCTCAATTTATATGGATTACGTGAACTATGTCTATGTTTAAAGCATCAAATATTTAGATGAATGGAGATTCAAAAGCCTTAATTCCATTAAAATATCTTAATTTTTCAAAGATGAACAAATGTCTTATGGATTTGGAACAAAATGATGGTGAGTAAATTATGACAGTATTTTCATTTTTGGGTGAACTAACCCTAATTAAAGAAAAATTACACACTTCAGCTTTAACTGGAGGGAAGGTGGTAAAGAGGTTGAATCTTTTCCCAAAGATTCTGGAAAAAAAAAAAGCTCCAGATCTGTGGAGGAATCAAATTTGTGACATCAAGCAAAGAGAGTCACATGAGGAGTGTGCAGACCAAATAACTGACATCAACAATAAATCATCAAGTGTGTTTTTGGTTTCTAAAAGGTAGCATTTAATTCTATTTAATTCTGTATATAATATAACTGATGAATAATAGTGTTGCTAATTGAATCTGCACACTCCTCGATACAACAGCATGTCAAAGAATGCAACAGCAAACTGGACACCAGTTTTGACGATTTGAACAAAAGATACAGGTCATTCATATGTCCAAAAACATTTTGCATGCCAGACAAATAGTCTGAAATGGGGGGAAAATGCTAGAGATGACAAAAAACTGTGATAGAGTGCTGGTCTTTAAGCCTATGCCTGGCAACAAGGCAAAAGCTTGCATGACAAACACAAAAAGAGACAAAAACAGCAACAAAAAGACGCAAAAAACTAAATGGCTGGGAATGTAAAATTAAGTGGGCAAAAACATTGAAAACCAACAAAGAATATTTCAATGTCTGCAGGGCCCAAAAATCGTATATCAAATTGAGTGCCACTGGAGTACAACGACTAGGTCAGTCCGAGGAAAAGAGAACATAGACACTACACAGACAGAGAAGTGCAAATGTTACTCCCAGGGGCCAGGGGCCCTTCTTACATCACTAGTCAGAGCACTCATTTTCTTAATGTGCCGCATCTGAGGAGTGTCAAAGGAAGCAGCACCATGGAGGGATGGCGTTTCCTCCACCTAAAAAAAGCGCAGTGAAATGGCAGGGTAACATCAATGAGATGGGACAAAACAGAGAGAGTCAGATGGATAGACATGAATAAATACAGGGCAGATAGGTAAGGAGATGAGGTGGAACAGATCACAAGAGACACTCAGGGCTCGCATAGACAATGATGGTATTAATAATGATGGGCATGAGAAGCACTGCTAAGGCGTTCTACCAGTGAATCTACCACTACAGCTATCTTTGAGTATTACTGCATATGATGCAGCTGCCATGATGGTGAAGGTGTAAGGAAACCAGTGTCAAATACATATCCAGTGGTTTCAAACTAAACCCATGTGTTCCTTGCGGATGAATAAAATGAAAGTCTATTGACCACATCATGTCTAGTGTGGAGTTGCTAACGGTATTACCTGACTGGTCAGTTTGGACACCTCAGTGGCCAGGGCGATATCAGGACGGCCGAGGAGCGTTCCACCACGGCTGGCCTCCTGACGAGCTTTATCACGGTATCCAATCTACAAGAACAGATTTTGCAACCCTTACTACTTACAATTATAATAACACCACATACTTTTTTGTCAAGACTTCACTACAGAGGTTTGAATACTAGCCCCAAAAATTAAAACTCTGTCATCATTTACTTTCATTCCACCAAAACATTTAATGCATAAGTGATTAAGGGATTGTAAAAGTATTCATTTAAATTGTGTGGTTTAATACAAGTCTTCTGTTAAGACATGATTGCTTGCTTTATATGATTTAATTTATGCTTGTATTCACATTTAAAGATTTATCAATATACATACATAGAGCACATCAAATATGGTAAATACGGAAGCGCAAATGTGCTGCTTAATGTGCTGCTTAATGTGCTGCTTAATGTGAAACCAATAAGGTTTACTCTCGGGCGTCAAGAAAGCATGGTTGAGCTGCCGTTGACCATGTTTGAAAGTCTTATGGGTTTGGAATGCAATAAGGGTGTGTAATTGACAATATCATACTTTTTTTTTGGGTGAACTGTCCCTTTAAAGTGACCCTCACCTCACTGACGAGCTTAGCAGTTTGAGTGGCTTTCCTGATGTCTGGGCGGTCAGCAACCGAGGTGTATGTCAACTTGGCTTTAGCTTCCTGCTTATAGGCAATCTACACAAGGAGAGACGAGAGATTTAAAATGTTCTCTGTCTGAGACTATTAGTTGAAGCAGATACATGTTAGTTCCTTACGTTGCTTTGGTTTTTGGACACTTCCATGGCATGTTGAACATCGGGAGGAGCAATCATTTGATTGTAATTAGACTTGCCTTTCTCCTTCTCAAACTTTTCCTTGTACAATTTCTGTGGAAAGATCGTGTGAGATTATGATTGGTGATCGCAATACAGTATAATCCCTACAACTGAGGTTTCTTACAATAAAGGGGTGAAAACTGAGTATTTCAACTTACAGCACTTGTCATTTTGGCCATCTCTTTGCTGTGGGCGGTGTCACGAGTTTCAGCAAGTGTAGTGAAGCCACCTGACTGATGATCCTTTTTGCTAGCCGCCTTGTATTTGGACTGCAGAAAAAATTGTAAAACATACATTTATATATGATAAATGAAAAAATATTTTACGAAGCTTTACATCGGTTATTATTACATTATATTGGTGCTATACCTCAGACACAAGATTGGCCACTGATTTAGCATGAAGGATTTGAGGCGTGTCATGGACAGCCACATACTGGCCCTTGGCCTTCTCATACTTCTCCTTATATTTCACCTGAAGAACAGTTACATTTTTCGTTAGTTTAGCTAGTCATATATTTTGATTTTCAAATGTCCTGTATGGAAAACGGCACTCACGTCACTAGCGAGGTCAGAGTTCTTCTTAGCCAAAATAGTGTATTTATCATCAATGACAGACATTACGCAGCCCTTCAGCATTTCCTTATCGTACTTGTACTCAACCTGTGAATTACAAAAAAAATCTGTTCATTAATCTGTAATTATTCTCTCTAAAACTGAAACTATGGTTGAACATGGAGCAGTACGAACATCACTCTGCTGGTAACTGTTCCTAGCGGCATGGAGGAAATCGGGTCTGTCCACAGTCCAGATCCACTTGTTCTTGGTGGCCTCATACTTCTTCCTGTAGTCGAGCTACAAGTAGGAGAAACACAAATAATGAGATGCTGATTCAACTTCACAGATGCTCAGTGTAGATCAATGCAGACTCACATTGCTTATGTTCTTGTAGGCCTCCTTGGCAGCACGGATTTCGTGAGCATCAGGTGCCATGTTGATGTGAGCCTTGTTTCTTTCATACATTTCCTTGTATTTCAGCTGTAAAAAAAAAACAGAAGTTTAAAATGAAACATGGTGACATAAATAGTCAGCATAGTTGAATTCATAGTTCATAGTTGAATTTGGTTCATTTTTGCAAATGTACAGAAGAGTAAACCTACATTGCTGGTGATCTCCTTGACCTTCTTCATGTGCTGGCTCGCGGGAGTGTCATGTCCAAGTGTGTAACCTCTCGCTTTGGTCTTGTTGTATTCCATCCTATATATGATCTAAAGAAGTGAACAGAGAAGCCAAAATATAATGCATTCCCATGCAATGACTGGATTATTAACTGAACATTAGGAATGTCTACTGTATGTATGTATAAATGCTTTTCACATGAAGGTGGAAGGCAGATGGTGATGATACTCACATCGCTGATTTGCTTGCTGCGCTTGGCAACTTGGTAATCAGGGGTTTCCAGCACTGAGGTGTATTTTGACTTGGCACGTTCATATTGCTCTTTGTACTTCCACTACAGGAAGTAATGGATAAGAAATAATAATCACAGACAGCACATTTCCATTCAGATGAAGCATATCTTATATAAAGCTATTACGAAGATAAGGGTGACCTCACATCAATGGAATTTTTACAGTATTACATTTACTGTTATAAGGATCACTAAGTAAGATACTGTGATATTTAAGTTGTATAACATCTCTCAATATCATGCATTACAAGGGAAGGTTTAATCATGACAGACTTAAGTTAAAGTACACTTAAGATGTATAACAACTCAATTTCGTGCATTAAAAGGGAAGGTTTAATCATGACAGACTTAAGTTAAAGTACACTTAAGATGTATAACAACTCAATTTCGTGCATTAAAAGGGAAGGTTTAATCAATCTATTCAGAGGAGCAAATAATTACTTATTTTTAGCAGTCCATAAAGACGCACACATACATACATGCAATAGAGAAGATGCAATGTGCTGTCAAACAAAATGGAGATGGAGGTGGAGAGCAGCTTCAGGCAACAGCATACAGAAAGACATTGACAAGTTACAACTTATTACTACTACTGTATAATGTCTTTACCCTTTATGCTCATACTCCTCTGCAAAACTTTGAACATGGCGTTTTGTCTCTAAATGTTTGTCTCTAATTTTCTTTTTATTAGTGCTTCTATTTATACTTTTTTGTGACATTTTGAACTAATTTTATTTTATTTTATTTTAATACATTTATTTATTTAAACTAAAAATGCATCATTGATTCTTTGTTCATTGCAAAATAATAAACTGATTTAAAGAAACTAAAGGAAAACACCACCATGACACCTTAAAGTAGGGTAGGTTTTTGCTAGTTTATCAATATTTTTCAGAATAAAACGTGTGACAACTTGTTCTGAAAAACTGTGACGACCTGACATTTATACAAAACATAAATAATATTATAATATAGTTTACTTTTCAGTTTCAATCTACTTCCGTTATATAGCTAACTACTGTATGAATGCAGCACACCTTTTCTCCTAAGAGAGTTAAGGAAAGTGATCAGTGGATGTGTTTTAAAAGCAGGCTATGGTGGAAAAACCAAAGTAGTAATAGTTAAAGGCTGGATATTACCATTAAAGGTGATGTTAGGGGTGCATTAATGAAGAGATGAGATTTCTAGGGGGCTTGGAAGAGATGAGATTTCTAGGGGGCTTTGGGCAGATGGTTACCTTACTCCACATGCCAGAGTTGAACATGGCAACGAGAATATCAGGACGGAGCAGCTCATTGCAGCCACTCTTGAGTAACTCCTTGGCCTTGCATTTATATTTTCCCTGTCCATTGAGGAAACACACAAACACAGATGCGCAAATCATGCCACAATTGAAGACAGAGACAAAGAGTAGCTCCCGAAGTCCAGAAAGAGAAGCTAAGTACCAAACTGTGTACTCCAAATAAGCAATTTCACAAGAGTAAACTTAACCTTATCCCACCCCACCTAACTCATGACCTAACAATCAAACTGTTAAGATGGAGCCCTATTTGGAGCACACAGATATGGACCTAGCTGTGCACACTCAAAAATTCCCATTTGGGTTTTTTGAATGGCAAACTAGCAGACACCTAAATCAGGGGAGAGAAAGAGACACAATGAAGTGACGTTGTAGCCATGCGACAGAGCCATCCATTGGATCGGAGACGACCTCATGCTCGGGCCCCTGTATCAGGCGATGGACCCGGAGGGGGCGGCTGGAGCTGGTGGCTTTACCTGACTCAGCTTGCTGGCCTCCTTAGCCAAGATGTTTCTAGGGTCATCTACAACTATGGAGTACTTATCCTTAGACTTCTCATAGCTGGCACGGTAGGACCTCTGCTCAGGATTTCAAAAAAGGAGTTAAAGACAACTGCCTTGAGAGCAGTGAGGATGAACATTCATTCAGGAGGAGAAAATAGGTCATGACAGGTAAATTCAAAGTGAAATTTTAGTAAAGATATGGAAATATATATATATATATATTTCATGAAATATAAAGGAAAATAACAGTTTGAGGTGGTATTAAGCATGTTGCAATAGTTTACCTTCAAAGATGTAACCATTATAGAGGCAGTGGAAGAAACACAGGTTATGTACGCAATTTTTACAGCATTCTTGCTAGCATTCTCTTGCTTCATTACTCAAATTGTATTTAGCATTTAATATACTACAAGATTATGATATGAAGTCTTGCTTCTATTGACTTACATCATTAATCAAAAGGGAAGCGTTCTTGGCAGCCTCAAAGAATGGTGTGTCACATGTGTATTTGAAGTTGGCTCTGTTCTTCTCGAATGACGCTTTGTATAGCCTCTGTCAAAAAAAAAAAAAAAAAGATAGAAGAGAGTATGAGGCGGTTTTTGTTGTATGCCATTGAATATTCATTGTACTTTCACGGTAAACCAATTTACCATGTTTTCTGTATCCACCCCCTATTTTTTTTTTTAAAATCAAATCATCAAATTTTAATCTAATGTGAAAAGGGTCCATAACTGTATTCATTAACACATCTGTAGTAGAAATTAGTAAAGTTGTGGTTGCTCTTTACTTCGCTGTATAGGGTCTTGTTGTGTTCAGCCTGCACCATCTCAGGTGTGTCCCACACATAGCAGCCGATGCCCTTGAGCCAGTCCAGATCTTCTTTGTACTTGACCTAAAGTGGAGAAGAACATGTGACAGTGGTTAAACAGCACTATGAGCTTCTGTTATTGACACTGTGAGCTGATGAATTACAGAATAAAAAGAGAAGGTGGGTTTAGTTATACTCACATCACTGATGCAGTCCCTCACAATCCTGCTGTGGAAGAACTCAGGGCGGTCAGGGATGGACTTCCAGGTGCCCAATGTGCTGATGTACTTCTCCCTGTATTTGACCTGAGAAAAGGAGAGAGTGACTGACAGCATTCCTCACTAAATCACATTTTTCATGTTCAAAGCAAACAAAAAGTCTCTTAGTTTACTAACCTCACTGATGTCATCTCTGACCCTCTTGGCACAGAGAATATCCAGTGCGTCTTTGTCAGCATGGTAGTGTCCCTTAGCAAGCTCAAAGGTCTCCTTGTAGCGCAGCTGGAGAGAAATTATATAGATTGTTAGGGCGGCTCTATAACTGATATTGAACAGGCCAGTAAAGGAAGAAATAAAGCATCTGGTTGACTTACATCGCTGGCATTGAGGTAGGCCTTCTTAGAACGAACCAGGATTGGTGTGTCATGAATGGGAGTATACTTGTGCTTCATCTTCTCATACTGTTCCTTGTACTTTTTCTAAAGATGACACAAAAGATGAATTGCAGGCTTTTCTGCATACACACATGTTATACATTGCTAAAAAGGATCTTGGTGTTACATTTTTTTTTACCTCACTGTACACCACTTTCATGGAACGGGCATGATCCATGATGGGAGTATGTGATTCTGGGGTGAAGAAGGCCCTCTCCTTAGATGCCAGATCAACGTACTGGTACTGTCAAGAGACACCAGCATTATATAGGCAAATCTGGATAGGCAGTTTTTTTTTTCTGGTAAATTGAGAAGATTTACTAGAACAGATTTAAAAACACTAGGCATCATACACTTGTCGACTTTGTTAATGGTTACAGAGAAAAACTGGACTTTACACTAAATGACTGAGGATCACACACTACCACAAACAACCAGAAGTCCATCTGAAATCAACAAACTCACACAGAAATATGTGCTTGTTGCTAGGAGACGCATGAATTACAAAACTGAACGGAATCAAAATCTGTAGCTTGTGACAGATGCTTTCCTTCAGTAAACTGCATGTCTTTGACTGGAAATTGCTTTTGTTTTTTTTTACATCAATTAAATCAGCGAGGGTCTGACTATCATTTGTAAAACCTGACCCATTTAATTTTGAACCCTTAGTATGATCTTTTAATTTGACATATTATAACAAGTCATTATTTATGTTTAATTAGGGTCTGGGCTAAAAGTGATTTACCTTGTTGGTGAGAGTTTGTGCCCACTTGGCTCTCTTAATGTCCAGGCCATCCACAGTGGTGGTGCATTTTGTCTTTTCCTTATTGCCATCAGCTCGATACACCATCTGAGGATAAAAACAGATAAAGAGACATTGAAGGATGTGGATAGGCTTTAAAACAGGAATGATGGAGTTTATAACTGAGATATAAAGCTTGAGGATGCAACAAAATCACTTACATCACTCATGTGGGTCTTGAGTTCAGACACACGCTTGTACTCTGGTGTGTCCAGGACCACACTGAAGTTGGAAAAGTTCTTCTTAGCATCAACTTCATACGATTTCTAGCAAATAGATAAAAAACAAAAACTGAATAGTACCAAAAATCATCAGAATAAACCAGTATGAATGAAATGTGGCATGCATGATAATAAGTAAATGAATAATTACTCTAAATTTGCTGATCTCACGGATTCGGTTCATCTCAGGGGAGTCCACCATAAAGCAGCCAATACCTCTCAGCCAATGCAGATCCTCTTTATATTTCAGCTGCAGGAGATATAAGAACAGTTATTATACCTGAAAATGTCAAGAGGGCAAATGCAACGTTTCCAGTATGCAATGTGTCGCAGTAAATTCAGGTGCATGTATGGGGGACACCTACATCGCTGTTGAGCTCATTGACATGGAAGCAGTGCAACAGCTGTGGGGTGATGGTCATTGGCAGAAGAGTTCCTCTGCTGTTGTAGTACTTTTCCTTATAGCACACCTGTAGAGGAAAATAAACCATCAATAGAGCATCTGATAATCCTGGTGGTATAGTATGAACTCATATTTCACAATAAAGACATACTTACATCACTGATTGCTTGCTGAGTGGCCTTAACCTGTCTGATCTCAGGTGTGTCATACTCAGAGTGGATCTTGTCCTTTTCCTTCTCATATTTCTGACGATACAGCCGCTATGACAAAATTCAACCTTGTTAATATTCTTGTTCATGAGTTAAAAATTCTAAAGTGAAACACTCTGCATGGATATTGTACTTACTTGGTTGGTGACCTTGTTGGCATTCCTGATGGTGAGAAAGTTGACACCTTCAGGATCTAGTTTGTAGTTCCTGGCTTTCATCAGATCATAGGCTTCCCTGTACTTAATCTACAGAGATTGGCACATCAGATGAGAAATCATGTTGTGAGCAATCATAACATTTGACTCTTTTTTTATTTTGAGAATTGAGGTGTTCTTGTACATTGCTGGTGACGATGCTGTTGGCTTTGGCCTGTTTGTTGAGTGGAGTGTCATAAGGCAGAGTGTATCCAGTAGGCATACAGATCTTATTGGCCTCTTTGTAGAAGTTCTAAAAAGAAAGAAAGGATGTGGTTGAAGCATTCTTCAATGGAGAGACCAGTACATATTCTTATGAATTGCTAAGAGACGTCATACTTCGCTCTGGATGTAGTTGGCTTGACGGGCCCTTTCAGTATCGACAGTCACAGCAGGAGCAGTGTTTTTACCCATGACATTTGTGACATAGTCATGACGGTAGTTGAGCTGCAGACATGAATGATATGAGTTAAAAGACTCTGCTTCAATCAAAATGCAATAAAGGCATTCTGATACATGTTTTTGTGGTGTTACCTCGCTCAAGTTCTTAGCGCTCAGCTTGCATGTTTCATAGACAGGGGTGTCCATGACAACAGAGTACTCCTTAAAATGCTCGATTCCCTTAGCTCTATACAGATTCTGAAAGAGAGTATCAAACAGGACAAGAAAATCAGATGTGAGATGATTATGGAGTAGGAGGAGCATGAAAGAAAATGAAATGAGGCTACACTTACGTCACTCTGCAGTTTCATAGATTGCTTGCAACGAAGAATCTCAGGAGTGTCCCAAGCATAGCAGCCAATACCCTTTAACCAGTTGAGGTCATCTTTGTAGAAGATCTAAATTAGATGCAATAATACAGGGTTACAGCAACAAAAAGACCTCAAAACAATCTCAGATAGTGGAACCTAACGTGCTTGCCATTTGCGTATGGCAATACACAAAAATATGAAACGTGTTTGGATGTGTTTGGATAACTCACGTCGCTCAGTTGCTCGTTGACCTTGCGAGCATGTACATACACCTGCATGTCAGGCAGGCAGATCCACTGGTGCAGGTATTTACGGTAGTCGACCCCACTAACAGTCTTCTGAGTATTGCGTGCGGCTACGATGTCAAGCATGTCGGGAGGTACATTGATTTTAGCCTTGGTCTTCTCATATTTGTCTTTGTACAGGCGCTAATGAAAAAGGTGTTACAAAGAGCTTTTAATTGTTTGTAGATTTGGTAAATTACAAAACTGAACCTAAGCTGATGCTTTACTCACATCCAGAACCAGTTTTCCAGCTTTGATACATCTTGCAGTGGCGGGGTCGTCCTCAAGACACTTAGGCAGACTGTACAGGGTCTTGAACTTCTCATAATCTTCCTTGTATTTAACCTACAGAAACCAAGGAAGGTTTAAGGGCCAGTATGTTTAGGACACTCAGGCAGTTCCCTCTATATGGAGGTATAAGTAAGCACTGGAGAAGGGACTGGAGAAAGGACTCACATTGCTCAGGATGACCTTCTGTTGTTTGGCATGGACTAAGGCATGGGAATCGTGAGGGATGTTGTAGCTCTTGGCCTTGATCTTGTCCCAAGCAGCAGAATATGCTTTCTAAATGTACACAAAGAACATTTCAAGAACTGGGACAACAAATAAAACCAGGAACTCAGGATTTTAGAGCTTTTCTCGCAGGCTTACGGTGCTGTAGATCTTCTTCAGGTTGAAGCATCTTGCGTAGTCCTGGGTGTCCAGAATGGTGGTGTAAATATGCTTCTCCTTATGATATGCTTCTCTGTAGTTCAGCTGAAGATGAAACATAAAATATGCAGCTTATTACCTTTTGAACTCCAAAGTATAGAGCTCTTGATAGTACTGATCTGACTTATCAGTTAATGGGAGTACAAACCTCACTGGCCCAAGTGTGGCCCAGGATGGCAGTCACATATACAGGGGTGTCTGTCACAATGGAGTAGTTGTTCCATTCCTTCTTGCCTTCTGCTTTGTATTTAATCTGTGTGGAAAAAAAATAATTAAACCTTCAAACAGGTGGAAACACAATAATGTGTCTTTATTGTAAACTACAAGATGAGTTGAAAATGTTACTCACATCACTCTGTAGCTCATATGATTTCTTGGCACGTACGATCTCTGGAGTGTCCCAGGCGTAACAGCCAACGCCCTTCATCCAGTTCAGGTCTTCTTTGTAGAACACCTGCAAGGGAGAAATTAGTCAGGTGTAGTCATTGAACAGGTCTGACACATTCAAAATATCACTGTAATCATAACCTACATCACTTAAGATCTCATTGGCCTTGCGTGCACGGATGGCATCGTTCTGATCAGGGTGGCATGTCCACTGGTGCAGGTGTGTACGGTATAGCACATCACTTAGGATTTCCTGACATTTCTTGGCAACCACATGGCTGATCATATCAGCAGGAATGTGGAGCTTAGTTTTGGTTTCATTGTAGTCTTTGTGGTAGTCTCTCTGATGGACAGATTGAAAAAAGTCTGGTTGATGAGCAGTTAAACTATAAGATAAGTCAAATGGATATCAAAGTACAGCGATCATAGACCTCAACCATGGTAATAATAAAAACAACTCACCAGATTTTTCATCTTCTCCATATGGCCAGAGCGAACCACCTCAGGGTAGTCAACCAGAGTTGAAGCCAAATAGTGGCCTTTGGCTTTCTCATGGGCATCATGGTACTTATACTGCGGTGTTTCAATACAAGAAAGAATCAACAATCATCCTTCTAAACCAGAATTTAACAGTGTTTGAAGCAAACAATCAATATAAGTATAATATTAAAAAGCCTTTTTTAAACACTGCACTGTCAGTAACTGACCCAAGTTATGTGGCAATAAGGAAAGGGTCTATTTTATTTAATATTACTTCATTTTTGATACTCACATCACTGATCATGTCTCTGGCCCTCTTGGCTATTTGTACTGGCATATATTCATGGTTCAGCTGGTAGCCAGTGGCTTTGCTCTCATCCCAGTTGACTTTGTACAATTTCTAGAATAACAACAACAAAACATCCTAAATGCAATTCATCACATATATAACATCTAAACATATAGAAACATGTCTGGAATGGACTTTGTTACCTCACTGATCATCTTTGCAACGTCTCTAGAGTGAGCCAGCTGTGGTGTATCTTCAGATCCAATGTAGTGACCCTTCTCCAGGTTAAATGATTCTTTGTACTTTAGCTGAGTAACAACAGAAATATCGACCCAATTGATAAGTTAACCTCTTTCACATCAGTGTTCGCCAATGAAGATGAAAATGCCAAAATCTGAGACACACTTACATCGCTGAGGTTGAATGCGTTAACCTTTGCAAGGACAACCTCAGGGCGATCCACAATGTGAGTAAATTTGCTAAAGTTGTCTTTAGCATCCTTCTTATAAAGTCTCTGCGTGGGGAAAAGAAACAGGCATTGTAGTAAGACAATGGAGGTTTTATTATAACAGAGAAGTTAGACAAAAAAAGTGTGGTCAAACTTACTTCGTTTATAATCTGTTGGGCTTTTCGGACTTTGACATGATCTACACAATCAGCAGCCACCCATCCACAACCACGTAACCATTCCAGATCTGATTTGTAGACATTCTGGTGGGAGAGTATTATTACATTACATTACATTACATTACATTACATTACATTACATTACATTACATTACATTACATTACATTGTATTGTATTATATTATATTATACATTATGTTTCATTGCATTACATTACACTATATTATATTATATTAAAATCAATTAAATCAGATGTTTTATATAGTAATTGAAAATGTAAATTTATTCTGTATTTCAATAAACGAGAACAATTATTTTGATTTAAAAACCTCTTCATCCAATACTTACGTCACTGGCTAATTCATACGCTTTACGGGCCTGAATGACATCATTTTGATCGGGCATGCATGTCCACTGGTGCAAGCGAGTTCTGTAGTTGTCATCATTAACTTGGATCTGGCACTTCTTTGCATGCTCAAAAGCTATCATGTCCACTGGGAGGTTGAACTTGGTCTTGGACTTGTTGAAGTCTTTCTTGTAGAGAGCATCACTAGCAATTCTAGCTGAATTCAAAGCCAGCACGAGCAAAGGATCATCCTGGACGCTTAGGGCTCCAATGTGATGACCAACTTGCTTACGATAACCAGCCTTGTACTTGTGCTGCAAAAAAAGAGGAAGATTCATTCGCATACAATAAATAAAATTTAGGTAAAATGGGTTTAGGGTTTAGGATTATTTATTTACTTACATCACTCTGCACTTTACTGGTGTTGATGCATTGTTTAATTGGGACTGCATCTCCGGGCATGAAGTATGATGTGGCTTTGACCTTGTTCCAGTTTTTGGTGTACAAATGCTAAAAGTGATGTTAAAAAAATGTCATTTTTGTTACTATTCAACTTTTTTATTCAACAATTCTTACAGACAATATTTTTTTCTCAAAAAGAAAAAATGCTTTACCGGGTGGTGCATTTTGGCCACTTCCCTAGCTGTAGCTAGAACTGGGGAGTCTGTCAAGGTGTATTTAGTCTTGTCCTGGTGCCAGGCCTCACGGTACTTAGCCTGAGAAGACAAAACAAAGAGGACACTTAGAGAACAGTCATATGTTTGGAGAGAACATATTGCAAACTAAATATACTGTAAAAAGCTCTGATGTTTGAGTAACTACATGGAAAACCAATGCTTATTAGAGGTTCAAGCATGAAGTGTGCCCTAAAAATCTCTTACTCCATTCATTCACTATTAAAAATGATATAAAAAAAAAATAATTTGTTACATTTATATATGAATCTCCTCAACAACCACCAATGTGCAGCATCCACCTGGGTGAAACGACGGCAGCCATATTGCCCCAGAACGCCCACCACACACCAGCTTATTAATGGAGAGGAGACAGAGTGATGAAGCCAATCAGTATGTATGGGGATGATTAGGAGGCCATGATGGACGGGGGCCAATGGGCAAATTTAGCCAGGATGCCGGGGTTAACCCCCAACTCTTTTTTTTTTCCGAAGGACATCCTGGGATTTTTAATGACCACAGAGAGTCAGGACCTCGGTTTAACGTCTCATCCGAAGGACTGTGCTCTTTGACAGTATAGTGTCCCTGTCACTATACTAGGGTGTTAGGACCCACACAGACCACAGGGTGAGCACCCCCTGCTGGGCTCACTAACACCTCTTCCAGCCACAACCTAGTTTTCCAGGAGGTATCCCATCCATATACTGACCAGGCTCAACCCTGCTTAGCTTCAGTGGGCAACCAGTCTTGGGCTACAGGGTGAAATGGCTGCTGGCCAATATCACCCTGTGCCAATATTAAGAAACATTTTAATGACATGGCTTTGAAACTAAAAGTTAAAAAATGTAACATGTATGGAAACTGCTTGCATAATCAGAGTACACTGTTTGATGAATTTAATTGATTTAATTTCTCTTTTCATTAAATGAAAATGTTAAATTAAATTTAAATTTAAATTTAAACGTAATTACAATTTTATCATTGTTTATCATTGTTGTTTTCCTTTGTATGAATGGATGATTGCAAATTATGTCGTAATGCTTACCTCATTGAGCACATCAGCTGCGTTTTTGGAGCACACAAAATCAATTCTTTCAATGGGTGTTGTATATTTCTGATCGTCCAGCTTCACACGGTAGCCTCTCTGTGAATCAGAAAAAAAAACAATCACACCTCTGTCTTGCATAAACTCATTGGTAGAAATAGCTACAGTATATAGTGCCAAAAGACTTACGTCAGCCAGAATCTTTTGGGCATTCCTCACTTTGATAACTTCAACAGACTCATGGGGAATCCATCCACATCCCCTGAGCCACTCCATGTCAGCCTTGTACACAGCCTAAACAACAAAAACAATCAAGTGAAAGAAAATATCACACTATTTCCTAGATTTTTTTCAATGGAACCATTTTAACTGTTCAGTCAAAGCTCAACTTACATCACTACGCAGATCATAGACTTTCCTGGCCTGGACGACGTCATTGGAGTCTGGCAGGCAGGTCCAGTTGTGCAGGTAGGTTCTGTAGTTGAAATCATTGACTTGGATCTGACATTTCTTAGCCAGCTCAAGAGACAGTAGGTCCGCTGGGAGGTTGAACTTGGTCTTGGACTTGTTAAAGTCCTTCTTGTAGAGAGCATCACTAGCAATCTTTGCTGAGTTCAAGGCCAGCATGATCAGAGGATCATCCTGGACGCTTAGGGCTCCAATGTGATGACCAACTTGCTTACGGTAACCAGTCTTGTACTTGTACTGCATTTGAAAGATTTGAAGTATTCATATTTACATTACTCTTAAATAACTGAGGGGAACATTTCAAAGCCAAAATTAAAGATAGCTAATCAAAACCTTTTGCAATATAAGAGAGAGAAAATACTACAAAGTTTAGAAAACAGACAGAAAAAACATAAATTTGCGTTTTTCTTACGTCACTGGCTATGTCTCTGGAGGCTTTAGCCTTGATCACAGAAATGGCATCCTCTTTTATCTGGTATCCCTTTGCCTTTGCAGCATCCCAGTCTTTGGTATAACTTTTCTGCAACAGGACAAAAAGTGGAAAGTGTTACCCAATAGTTTAATAGCATAATAAGCTGCTATTATTCTGCAATTCTGCATGAGTTTGCTTACATTGCTGACAGCAATGGCATTGGCTCTGGACAACTCGATGGCAGGTGTATTTGGCATGATGTGGACAGATGTCTTATCTTTGTCCCATGCTTCTCTGTATTTCCTCTGTGAACAAAATAATTCAAATCAAAAAATCAAAAAAAGGTTAAGGGCTTTATTTGGCACACATTGACGCAAAAACAAAAAAGACACAATTCAACTCACAAGTCTATTACACTAATTTAGAAAGATTTTACATTTCTAATTAACAGTACACAAAATCGTAATTACTATCATTACTACTACAACCATATTCTTCCTATATTTAAATGTTTTGATTAATAATTCTGTGTAATTGAAATTAAAATAAATATAACTTTACCCAGTGTTTGTGCTATAAATTTTTATGTTTCATAATTTTTAAGCAGTCTTCAACTGTAATCTGAACATAAAAATCTGAGTGAAGTACTAAAGGAAAGGCAATAATCTTACATCACTGAGGATGTCAGCATTTTGTTTGGCTAAGACGATGACTGGCAAGTCCACAGCACTGGTGAACTTGACAGTACTGGGAGGCTGGCGATACAGTCTCTCGTTGAGGATCGTCTGAGCATTCTTGGCTTTGATGACATCAATAGATCCTTGCGTCAACCAGCCACACCCACGGATCCACTCAAGGTCAGCTTTATATACAGCCTAGTTTAAAAGTTTACAACAAAAATGTTAATTTAGTAATATAACAAACCAATGTAAACAGCACAGTGTGTAAAACTAATCATATACGTACATCACTGCGCAGATCATAGACCTTCCTGGCCTGGACGACATCATTGGAGTCTGGCAGGCAGGTCCAGTTGTGCAGGTAGGTTCTGTAGTTGGCATCATTGACTTGGATCTGACATTTCTTGGCCAGCTCAAGAGATAGTAGGTCCGCTGGGAGGTTGTACTTGGTCTTTGATTTGTTGAAATCTTTCTTGTACAGAAGATCACTAGAAATCTTGCCTGAGTTCAAGGCTAGCATGATTAAGGGATCATCATGGATGCTGAGGGCGCCAATGTGGTGTCCTAGCTGCTTCCTGTATCCGGTTTTGTACTTGTACTGCAAGGTTTTAATGCAAAAAAGAGATTGAGCACTATCATTTAACAGACTGTGTTTAATGTGTTAGATAAGATCCACAATGATACTTGCATCACTAATGATGTCTCTGGAGGCCTTGGCAGATTTCACTGCGATGGCATCCTTAGGCAGGAAGTAGCCCTTCTTAAGGCTGTCCTCATAGTCTTGACGGTAATATTTCTGCAAGAACGTGGGGAATCAACACATACTGATTTAACAGGATTTGAAACATTAACTATTGTGCATTTATTTCTGATTTATTAGTTACTATGAAACAGTGCTTCTACACTTACGATGCTTGTGTTGAGTTTGTTCTGTTTTCCAAGCACGATCTCAGGGGTGTCTGGCATGACATGGATATGGATTTTATCCTTATTCCAGGCATCAACATATGCACTCTGCAATGCAATAATAATGAAGACAAAAAGATAGAAACATGCATCTATGCACTACACAACCCCAATCTGCAACAGTGATTTCAAACAGTGATTTAATTTTTTTAACCTTTACACATATTAGTGAAATCTTCTAGGAAAAAAAATACCTTGTCCATGATCTTGGCATTGGCTTGGGCAAGAGCAAAAGGTACGGAATCTGTCTTGCTAGTATACTTTAAGGTGCTTGGATGCTGTCGGTACTTCCTTTCATTCAGAATCTCACCAGCCTTTTTAGCCTTCTCTACATCAACTGAGCCAATGGGTACCCATCCTGTACCTCTGATCCATTCCATATCAGCCTTATACACAGCCTGATGGCAGAAAATACAGGAGAAATAGTAAGAAAGCAGACAATGCTGGTAGTGTAGATCAATTGATTACGATTACAAATAAAAATTTTACAGAAACTCACATCGCTCTGAAGATCATAGACTTTCCTGGCCTGGACGACGTCATTGGAGTCTGGCAGGCAGGTCCAGTTGTGCAGGTAGGTTCTGTAGTTGGCATCATTGACTTGGATCTGACATTTCTTGGCCAGCTCAAGAGACAACAGGTCTACTGGGAGGTGGAACTTGGTCTTGGACTTGTTGAAGTCCTTCTTGTAGAGAGCATCACTAGCAATCTTTGCTGAGTTCAAGGCAAGCATAATCAAAGGATCATCCTGGACGCTGAGGGCTCCAATGTGATGACCAACTTGCTTGCGGTAACCAGCCTTGTACTTGTACTGCAAGAGAAGGATAATTGCAGCATTAAAGATGTCTCCTATTTATATTTACATGACAGGGCAATAAGAGAGAAAATGTATCAATCAGCTTGTAATATCAGTGTGACTTTCTAGACAGTATATACTCACATCACTAATAATTTCTCTGGATTTTTTAGCGGCTTTGATGGCGACAGCATCGGTTTTGATGTCATAGCCTTTCCTGAAAATGTCCTCAACTGCTTGTCTGTATAGTTTCTGTAAGCAGAATTTTATTTTGTATTTTATGTTTTTCTGAAGTGAAATGCTGAATTGGACTAATTTGGAAATCAAACAGAATGCATGAATTTAAGAGGCTTAGTTTAACAACTTAAACTAAAACAGAAAATATATTGAAGAAAAAACAATCATTCAAAAGTGATACCTACCCTACTATTGGTAACTGCATTAGCCTTTGAGAGCACAATCTCTGGGGTATCAGGAGGGATATGGATCTTTATCTTGTCAGCCTCCCATGCTGCATGGTACTGACGCTAGAATGAAAAGAATATGTTAGAAACAATTTCAATACTGTGTCAGCTGTAATTACGGACAATAAGAACATCTTGCAACAGATCAAAAATAACATAAAAGAGTCATATATGTAAATTAATGTATACTAAACCTTATGTAGTAATTGAAATTGTGACTAAATTGCTCTCCAGAGATTGTGTTGACATAGTTCAGTTGGATTCCAATCATATTACATTTATTCTACTAACCTGATCCATAGTTTGAGCATTTGCCTTTGCAAGCACCAAAGGCATGGACTGCATGTCTTGTGTATACTTGAATGTTTGTGGTTTCTGTCTGTAGAGTCGCTCGTTGAGGATCTCAGCTGCTTTCTTTGCTTTCAGGACATCAAGAGAGCCAATGGGGACCCATCCTAGACCAGTCATAAACTCCATGTCTGCTTTGTACACAGCCTGAGGTGAAGAGGAAATGTTACTTTGCAAAACTATACAGTTCATATTTGATTAAAAAGTATCTGTAGAAATAATAGAACGCCATTTTAGCTTGACAAACGTACATCGCTACGGAGATCATAGACTTTTCTGGCCTGGACGACGTCATTGGAGTCTGGCAGGCAGGTCCAGTTGTGCAGGTAGGTTCTGTAGTTGAAATCATTGACTTGGATCTGACATTTCTTGGCCAGCTCAAGAGACAGCAGGTCCACTGGGAGGTGGAACTTGGTCTTGGACTTGTTGAAGTCCTTCTTGTAGAGAGCATCACTAGCAATCTTTGCTGAGTTCAAGGCCAGCATGATCAGAGGATCATCCTGGACGCTTAGGGCTCCAATGTGATGACCAACTTGCTTACGGTAACCAGCCTTGTACTTGTACTAAAAATAATAAATAAAAAGGTTTTAGAAAGTAATTGTGATTAATAATGTGTGCGTTTGGCACAAACTATGTTTAAAAAAGTCACTCACGTCACTGACGATATTCCTGGATGCCTTAGCTGCTTTGATAGCAATAGCATCACCGCGCAAATCGTAGCCCTTCTTCTTAGATTCTTCATTGGCGAGTTTATACCTTTTCTAAAATTGGAAAATATTTTACAGATTTAGAGTTATCAGAAAAAAAATGAAAATGTGAATATTTCAAACACATACTGTACATACCTCACTGTAATTTATATTGTTCTGCTTTGCCAATAGAACATCCATACAGTCAGGCATAATGTGGATTTTCGTTTTATCCTTGTCCCAGGCTTCAGTGTAAAGTTTCTAGAAGAGTTGAATAAAATTATGTCAGACATTTAAAACTTTAAGCTATTTGTAAGAGTTCTTGTGTTCAGAAACCTACTGACAAGATTTACCTTATTTGCAATGGTAGCATTATTTTTAGCTAAAACTAGTGGCATGTCTTCAGTAGAAACGGTGAACTTAAAGTTGCTTGGGTGCTGACGGTACTTCCTTTCATTCAGGATTTCCCCAGCCTTTTTCACTTTCTCAACGTCAACTGAACCAATGGGAACCCATCCTAACCCTTGAAGCCATTTCAGATCAGCCTTGTACACTGCCTAATTGCACAGACAAAAAAATAATAAAATAAAATAATAATAATAATAATTATATATATATATGTATATATATATATATATATATATATATATATATATATATATATATATATATATATATATGAATAATTTGACATGATTGTAGCAAAAAATAACAAAAGTCAAGAGGACTTTAAATAGACATACATCACTCTGGATCTCATAACATTGTCTGGCCTGGACGACGTCATTGGAGTCTGGCAGGCAGGTCCAGTTGTGCAGGTAGGTTCTGTAGTTGGCATCATTGACTTGGATCTGGTTCTTCTTGGCCAACTCAAAAGCTATCATGTCCACTGGGAGGTTGAACTTGGTCTTGGACTTGTTGAAGTCTTTCTTGTAGAGAGCATCACTAGCAATTCTAGCTGAATTCAAAGCCAGCACGAGCAAAGGATCATCCTGGACGCTTAGGGCTCCAATGTGATGACCAACTTGCTTACGATAACCAGTCTTGTACTTGTACTATAATTAAATGATTAAAAGGCAATAAGAGTGAATAAAAGACTAGGAGAACATTCTGGACCATGAACTACGAATGACTGTGAATAAAGAAAGGACAAGAGCACTTACATCACTGATTATATCCCGAGAGGCTTTAGCTGCTTTAATAGAAATGGCATCACCACGCATGTCATAGCCTTTCTTTTTGGCCTCCTCATTTGCAAGAGTATATTGTTTCTGGAAATAAAAACAATAGTTAATTTCAATGCCCACAAAATTATTAAGAAAGTAATAAAGTACATTTGGGGAAAAAAAATATAACTTTTCATCATCAGTTCAATGACTTGAACCGAATGACTCACCACACTGTAGTTAATTTTGTTCTGTTTGGCAAGCAAAATCTCCATTGTATCTGGCATGACGTGGATCTTGGTCTTATCCTTTTCCCAAGCTTCCACATAGCTTTTCTATAGTGTAAAGAAAAATAAAAAGAATCAAATATGCAAAGTATCTATACACATTACAATGGAAAAGAGAAGACAATTATGGTACTGATCAAATCAGGCTACCTTGTTCATGATGCCTGCATTGTTTTTGGCCAAGACCAGTGGCATGTCTTCAGTTGTGCAAGTGAACTTGAAGTTGCTTGGGTGCTGACGGTACTTCTGTTCACTTAGGATGTCTCCAGCCTTTTTAACCTTCTCAACATCAATCGAACCAATGGGAACCCATCCGAGTCCTTGAAGCCATTTAAGATCAGCCTTGTACACCGCCTGAAAACAAACATAGCAAAAACATTGTCATTATATGCCTGTATAAACTGGGTGTTTTTGAAAAATCAAGATCTCGCTTTTTAAAATCCTATATATAGCATATCTATGTAGCAGCTTACATCACTCTGAAGATCATAGACTTTCCTGGCCTGGACAACATCATTGGAGTCTGGCAGGCAGGTCCAGTTGTGCAGGTGGGTTCTGTAGTTGAAATCATTGACCTGGATCTGACATTTCTTGGCCAGCTCAAGAGACAACAAGTCCACTGGGAGGTGGAACTTGGTCTTGGACTTGTTGAAGTCCTTCTTGTAGAGAGCATCACTAGCAATTCTAGCTGAATTCAAAGCCAGCATTAGCAAAGGATCATCCTGGACGCTTAGGGCTCCAATGTGATGACCAACTTGCTTACGATAACCAGTCTTGTACTTGTACTGTTTTAAAAAAAGAGTGGTTTATGACATGAGTTAATTTTATGATATGAAATGTTTTGTTGACTTTTTAATGCAAATCAAAATACTCACATCACTGATGATGTCCCTGGAAGCCTTGGCTGCTTTGATGGCGATGGCATCACCTCGCAGGTCATAGCCCTTCTTTTTAGCTTCCTCGTTCGCAAGCTTGTATGAATTCTTAGAAAACATTCAAATAAACAATTATTTTATTTTAAAAATTCACAAAGTAGAAAATAATATATAAATTATTTATCAAGAACATCCATTATACACCATTAAGGGGCTAATGTTGTGTCATACTTACCAGACTGTAGTTGGCCTTGTTTTGTTTTGCTAGTACAATGTCCATAGCATCTGGCATAACATGGACCTTTGTCTTGTCTTTGTTCCAGGCGTCAATATATTGTTGCTATCAAATAGGAGCATGAAATAAAAAAATAAGAAAAAATACCTCACATCCACACATCAACTGTCTACACTTAACAAATGAAATAAATGAGAAAATTACACATGCATATGCAATATCTTATCAGCAGTTACCTTGTTCATAATATCATTGTTGGCTTTAGCCAAGACAATCGGCATGTCTTGAGTTGACATGGTGAATTTGAAGTTGCTTGGGTGCTGACGATACTTATTTTCACTCAGGATATCTGCAGCCTTTTTCGCTTTCTCAACATCAAGAGAACCAATGGGGACCCATCCGAGACCTTTAAGCCATTTTAGATCAGCCTTGTAAACAGCCTAAGAGCATATGTTGAAAGAATACCTGTTAGTGACATCTTATTCATTGGTATCTTAGTAGCTTTATCTCTTTATCTCTTATCTCTAGGGACTCAAGCAATCCCTTTTTCTATTTTAATAACACTCTTGCATACTGGCTACAAACTAAAAAACAAAATGGAAAGTCAATTCCATGAAGATCCAGGAATGGATAAATGAATTTTGCTCAACAGAAGATGGATATCACATACATCACTCTGGATCTCATAACATTGTCTGGCCTGGACGACGTCATTGGAGTCTGGCAGGCAGGTCCAGTTGTGCAGGTAGGTTCTGTAGTTGGCATCATTGACTTGGATCTGGTTCTTCTTGGCCAACTCAAAAGCTATCATGTCCACTGGGAGGTTGAACTTGGTCTTTGACTTGTTGAAGTCCTTCTTGTAGAGAGCATCACTAGCAATTCTAGCTGAATTCAAAGCCAGCATTAGCAAAGGATCATCCTGGACGCTCAGGGCTCCAATGTGATGACCAACTTGCTTACGGTAACCAGTCTTGTACTTGTACTGCAAGGAAAGAAAATATTCTCAGTGTAGCAAATTATATCCTCAATGTGTCATATATTGCCTTATCAGTTTGTTGTACTTACGTCACTAGCAATGTCTCTGGAGGCTCTGGCAGCGATGATAGATATGGCATCACTGCGCATATCATAACCCTTCTTCTTGGCCAGTTCATGGGCGAGTTTATATTGTTTCTGAAGAACAAATCACACAAAATATTTGAACAAACTTGTGGGAGAAGCAGAATATAATGTATCTTTTGTTGTCTTCACATAAAATCAATGTTCATTGCTCTTAATCTGTTTATGTCTCATACTCAATATTTATAATATTTGTTTCAGTTTTACAACTGGAAATACTTTGATATACAACTGAGCATTTAGATTTAAATATTAAATACTGACCTCACTATAGATTACTTTGTTTTGCTTTGCAAGAACCACGTCCATTGCATCTGGCATGATGTGAATCTTCGTTTTATCACTGTTCCAAGCTTCAACATATTTTGACTGCCAGAATGGAGAGAGAATTAAACACCAAAATGAATATCAAAAACAATATTTTAGACCTGTCCCATATGTGTCTAGATATCAAATGTACAGCTACAGTACCTTGTTCATGATGTCATTATTGGCTTTAGCCAAGACCAGTGGCATATCTTCAGTTGTGCAAGTGAACTTGAAGTTGCTTGGGTGCTGACGGTACTTCTGTTCACTAAGGATTTCTCCAGCCTTTTTCACCTTCTCAACATCAATCGAACCAATGGGGACCCATCCGAGACCTTTTAGCCACTTCAGATCAGCTCTGTACACCGCCTAAGAGCAGACATGTGTGAAAAGAGTGCCTATACAAGCCTCATAAGAATGACCCTTCAACCTTATTTATATGTGTATAAAATTGCAGTAAATTCAGACATACATCACTCTGGATCTCATAACACTGTCTGGCCTGGACAACATCATTGGAGTCTGGCAGGCAGGTCCAGTTGTGCAGGTAGGTTCTGTAGTTGGCATCATTGACTTGGATCTGGTTCTTCTTGGCCAACTCAAAAGCTATCATGTCCACTGGGAGGTTGAACTTGGTCTTGGACTTGTTGAAGTCCTTCTTGTAGAGAGCATCACTAGCAATTCTAGCTGAATTCAAAGCCAGCATTAGCAAAGGATCATCCTGGACGCTTAGGGCTCCAATGTGATGACCAACTTGCTTTCGATAACCAGTCTTGTACTTGTACTGTGAAAAGTCCATTAAAACATCTATTACTTTCTGATAAGTACACAGTAATCATATGATGGGTCCAATAAGGAAGACTTACATTACTAGCAATGGCACATGATGCTTTAGCAGCTTGAATTGCGATAGCGTCAGCGCGTAGATCGTAACCTTTTTTCTTTGCTTGTTCATTGGCAAGTCTGTAAAGTTTCTAAAGGAAAATAAGAAATTATTTTTTACTATTATACTTTGACAATTACTACTTGCAATCAGTCAACAATTAAGAATCTGATGGCATCACTAACCTCACTGTAATTAACTTTATTTTGACGAGCAAGAGACACTTCCATCGAATCTGGCATAATGTGAACTTTGGTTTTGTCCTGTTCCCAGGCTGAAATATACTTTTGCTGTAGAAAGAATAAATGGGTCAATTTTAAATTATTAATTTATACTGGCTATTATTAATTATGTGTCACTAAAAAGAAAGTCAGTTGACTAAACATAACAGTCAAGATAATCAAAAGCAAAGCGCAGTGTCAAGTCAAATGGTTTAAATTTTCACCTTGTTGTTGATGTCATTGTTGGTTGCAGCTAGGACCAGATCCATGGAAAACATATCTTTAGTGAACTTGTGGTTACTGGCAGGTGTGCGGTACTGTTTCTCGCTGCCTATCCGGCCAGCAATTTTTGCTTTCTCCACATCCAGAGATCCAATGGGAATCCATCCAACTCCTTTGATGTAATTGTTATACTCAGATTTGTAGATGTTCTGCAGAATGGGAAAGAATGCTGTCATATCCACCATGTAAAATCTAATTGAAAAAGAATAGCATTTTATCAAAGACATTAAAACATAAGAAAATGCAAAGATCCCGACTCACATCACTTGCGATCGTCTGCATGTTGCGGGCTAGTACCAGGTTCATGGCATCAGGCAGAACTTTATTATGCGCAACGATATGCCTGTATCCAGCAAAGGTCTGAGCAGCCGTAGCCTGCTTAGCATGAACAACGCTCAACATGTCCACGGGGGTGTGGTACTTCAGTTTAGACTTGTGGTAATCCTTCTTGTACAGTTTATCACTCTGAATCTTAGCCACCTGCATGTAGTGCACCAGCAAGGGGTCGTCCTGGATGCTACGGAAGCCAATATGATGGCCTCTTGCTTTATTGTACTCCTTTTTGTACTTGTACTGTAATGAAAAGTATTTGTAGAGGTCAGAACTGGTAATACTTGGATAAATCTAGTAACAGAAACATTTGATTATCTATTTTGAGAAACTCACATCACTGGCAATGTTTGTGGAGGTCCGAGCCGCAATCACTGATACAGCATCTGCCTTGAGGTCATAACCTTTCTTCTTCAGGGCTTCCAGTCCTGCTTTGTAGGCTTTCTGTAGTCAAAACGTAATTCTTAGGCATGACTTACCTCATTTCTTTTACAAAATGGCTACAAAATCACCATGATAGAAGACACCAATGCTAAACAGGTAACATTTATTGTCAATAATTATAGGAATAAACAAATATTCCACAAAGAAATATACATCATTATCCAATCTTTAGGCTGTTGCCAAACAAAGTAGCAAAATGGCATATTAATTAGATTATATTTTAGTTAGTTCCAGCAAAAGCAGACAAAGTGTCTGGAAATATTCTGTTGAAAATGTATTTTACTCAATTTGAACTTGTACTACTCAATGTAAACAATTTAAAGATTACACCTACCTCACTCATGTTGATGGCATTAGCTTTTGCAAGAACGATTTCCGGAATGTCAGGCATGACATGGATCTTTATCTTGTCTTTGTTCCAAGCATCTGTGTAAGCTTGCTGCAATAAAATACATTTAAAATATTATTTATTAATGGGACCAGCCACATAATCCATTAAAAATTACATGCAGATAAATCTCAGAATTTATAATTACCATAAGAGTTAATTACAAAAGTGTAACCTACCTTGTCCATGATTTTATTGTTGGCAGTAGCCAATGCGAGATCCATAGAGTCCATAAGTTTTTTGAACTTGTAGTTGGAGGGGTGAGTGCGGTAATTGTGTTCACTCAGGATCTTTCCTCCAATCTTTGCAGTCTCTACTCCCACTGAACCAATGGGCACCCATCCCATACCCTTCATTGTGCAGTTGTACTCACTCTTGTACTCAACCTGAAAAATACAAGTTTCATTTAGACAATTTATAGTGACAGAAGTGGAAGCTTTGCTTAAAAAAAGGACACGTAAAGTTTAAGAAGATGACTCACATCACTGGAGCTGACGTTCATGGAGCGAGCTAACGCCAGGTTCATGGCATCTGGCAGCAGGGTGTAATTATGGAAATTCTGCTTGTATCCTGCATATGTCTGAACCTTAGAGGCATGTTTGGCCTGCACAACACTTAACATGTCCACTGGGGTGTGGTACTTCAGCTTGGATTTGTGGTAATCCTTTTTGTAGTTCCTCTCACTCTGTATCTTAGCCACCTCCATGTAATGCACCAGCAAGGGGTCGTCCTGGAGGCTACGGAAGCCAACATGGTGGCCTCTTGCTTTCTCATATGCCAGCTTATACTTGTACTGTAATGGCAGAAACATGGATTGATCAAAAAAGATTCCAACACATCAAGGATTTTTGCAAACATACAGTATAAGAGCGAGTATACAGTAAGAGCAAGAGGACAATGGCTGATGGGATACTTACATTGCTAACAATATTTCTGCCAAGTTTGGCAGCCACAATCGAAATAGCATCTGGTTTGAGATCATAGCCCTTTTTATACATTTCCTCAAGGCCAGCTTTGTAGAGTTTCTGAAAATACATAGAAAAGGCAATGAAATATACTGCACTGGTGTTTTTTTCTTTGATTATTAATGAGAATATTTTTAATAAATGCAAGTCAGTCTTGTGAATCATACCTGGCTCATGTTCAATGAATTGGCCTTGGCCAAGACAATTTCAGGACTGTCAGGCATCACATGAACCTTAAGCTTGTCCTGTTCCCAGGCAGCATGGTAGGATTTCTGCAAACAAAAGCATTTAAATGTTCATGGATTGACCATTAATCTTTCACCAGTCAAACCAATGAAAATAAACGGGATCTAGGCTTGCCTTGTCCATGATTTTATTGTTGGCAGTAGCCAATGCGAGATCCATAGAGTCCATAAGTTTTTTGAACTTGTAGTTGGAGGGGTGAGTGCGGTACTTGTGGTCACTCAAAATCTTTCCTCCAATCTTTGCAGTCTCTACTCCCACTGAACCAATGGGCACCCATCCCATACCCTTCATTGTGCAGTTGTACTCACTCTTGTACTCAACCTGGGAGACAACAAACAAAATGTTCAATCTTTTGTTAATCCAATTCAATCGTGATAAAGATCACACAAGTTATGATCTACCCCTCCAGGTGGGATGCATGGGTTTTAAAAATTATGGACTTACATCACTGGAGCTGATGTTCATGGAGCGAGCTAACGCCAGGTTCATGGCATCAGGCAGCAGGGTGTAATTATGGAAATGCTGCTTGTATCCTGCATATGTCTGAACCTTGGAGGCATTTTTGGCCTGCACAACACTTAACATGTCCACTGGGGTGTGGTACTTCAGCTTGGATTTGTGGTAATCCTTTTTGTAGTTCCTCTCACTCTGTATCTTAGCCACCTCCATGTAATGCACCAGCAAGGGGTCGTCCTGGAGGCTGCGGAAGCCAACATGGTGGCCTCTTGCCTTCTCAAATGCTTTTTTGTACTGATACTATGATCAAAGAACAATACATTCTAATCAATCCAGTATATCCATTTATATAATTTTTTGGTTTAGATTTTTTGGACCTGCTGAACAGGCCTTTCAAACATTTTAATGCAAGATGCACTTTGCACTTACATTGCTGGCAATGTGCCTTCCATGTTTAGCAGCGAGAATGGAAATAGCATCAGATTTCATGTCATAGCCTTTGGCAATGTCCTCAAGCCACCGAGCCTTGTAGTGTGACTATAAAAATAAGATTTTTTGTTAATATGTACATTATATTAGTCTTTCAAAAAAAAAAAAAAAATGTTTACTTTAATACATTAAATGTAATTAACTGATCAGGTCATAGTATATATATATATATATATATATATATATATATATATATATATATATATATATATATATATATATATATATATATATATATATATATACAATTATAAAAAAAATATGACATGAAAATACATTTAAAGGAAAAAACTTTAAAACACTTCAGTGGTAAAGACTGCATATGTTGAAAAAGTGTTAATGCAATAATTAAGTTAAACTATCAATGAACTTTTATAGCATTTAATTTCTACATACACAATTTAACATTAAGAGGTGTACAGTATATGTTAACATTAGGTAATGCATTAAGACATAAAGTAAGCCAAGATTAATAAATGCTGTAAACATTTTTTTCCATTTTTATTTCATAATATCTAATATTAACACATAGAACCCTACAGAAAAGCGTTTCTCTTTTATTCAATTTAGATTGTATTTTTCCATTACAAGTAAACACTGTACATGCACAGAACATACAAACATTTTGTCATTTGCAGTTCACTTCATTCACCTCACTCATAGTCTGGGCATTATATTTGGCCTGGAGGAACCCTGGGGCATCAGGTGGTAGATTGTAGGTGTGCATGAATTTCTCTCCAGAGGCTTTATAGGCCGTCTAAAATGCAATAAAAATAATTAAGAACTTGTGAGTCAGTTCTATAGCATCATTGTGGTTATCATTCAGAATAGATTATTGAAGTACTCTTACTTTATTTTGTAGTTTTGTGTTGCTCATGGCCAAAACCATGTTCATCTGGTCTGTTAGACTGGAAAATTTCAATGCGCTGGGGTGAATTCTGTACGACTTCTCATCAAGGGCTTTGTTGGCAGTCTTAGCCCTCTCAACATCTATAGAACCTATGGGAACCCAGCCTGCTCCTTTGAAGATGTTGTTGAAATCTGATTTGTACAAATTCTGAAGAGATAAAAAGGGATCTGTTAATTATTTTGTCAAAACATAAGTAATCATTCCAGGTTTACAATAAAAGTACCACATATGCTTTTTCAATTGTTCTTACATCACTCTGGATCTCCATCATGTTGCGAGCCAGTCCAATATGCATGGCATCTGGAAGGAGGATATAGTTGTGATGGTGCTGCTTGTATCCTGCATTTGTCTGAACCTTGGAGGCATGTTTGGCCTGCACAACACTCAACATGTCTACGGGGGTGTGGTACTTCAGCTTGGATTTGTGGTAATCCTTTTTGTAGTTCCTCTCACTCTGTATCTTAGCCACCTCCATGTAATGCACCAGCAAGGGGTCGTCCTGGAGGCTACGGAAGCCAACGTGGTGGCCTCTTGCCTTCTGATATGCAAGCTTATACTTGTACTATGAAAAAACAACACAACACAGTTGTATATACAGTAAGTCAAAAATACACTCAAACAAATTCAATATTAATTGATTAATATTAATATTCAATATTAATTAAATTAAATATATGCTTGCTCACATCACTGGCAATATCCCTGGAGGATTTCGCAGCAACGATAGAAATGGCATCCTGCTTCACTTGATGTCCTTTCAGTATATCCTGCTTGTGTGCATAGGTATAGTATGTCTGCGAAAGCAAAAGAAAACACAAGCTCTCAGCAGAACTAGATTTTGATAACCATCTCAATGTTGTATACAGTATAAGATATACAGCACTCTTACCTTGCTGACATTGACAGCGTTGTACTTGGCTTGCAAGAGCTCTGGTGCATCAACAGGGAGATGGTAAGTGTGCTTGAACTTCTCACCACTGGCCTTGTACAGTTTCTGTACAAAGAAAACAATATGAAAACAATATGACATGATTTAGAAAGAAATGCATTTAACCTCCATTATGGATACTCATTAAGGACTCAAACGACAAAACAACAGAATGCATTTGTCCCTCACGTCGCTTAGCTGCTGTGCGTTCAGTTTGGCTTGTTCCATGACTGGGGTGTCCAGAACGCTGGTGAACTTGAAAGTGTCTGGGTGCTGCCTGTACTTCTTCTCATTGAGAGCTGCACCAGCAATCTTTGCTCTTTCAACATCCAGTGAACCGATGGGGATCCAGCCAGTGCCCTTTACGTAGTTCTCGTGATCCTGTTTATACTGGACCTGAATTGGAATTAAACAGCACATTTCAGTAAAAACATTCACAAAACTATAAACTTTACCATGTCTATTTTCTCACATCTTTATTATCATTATTCTCTGATCTAGATTTTAAAAAATAATCAAAAGCATAGTGAGTTTCTTCAACATTTGATTATAAGATCGTAATTGTTAAAAGCATTTATTGATTTTTAATATGTACAATTATGAATCAGGGGACGGTAATATTTTTTGAAAGACGTCTCTTATGTTCACCAAAACAAAACAATTATCAAATTTTTTTTTTTTAATTTTTTATATTTAATTTATTCCTGTAATGGAAAAGCTGAATTTTCAGCATCATTACTCCGGTCTTCAGTGTCACATGATCCTTCAGAAATCATTCTAATATGCTGATTTGCTGCTCAAGAAACATTTGTTATTATAAATAGTTGACCTGCCTAATATTTTTGTGGAAAACGTGATGTTTTTTCAGGATTCTTTGATGAATAGAATGTTCAAAAGATCTGCTTTCTTATGATACAGAACAACTTTGTAACATTATAAATGCTTTTACTGTCACTTTTGATTAATTTATTGTGTCCTTTCTGAAAAAAAGTCTTTCAGAAAACCTTACTAACCCCAAACTTTTAAACTTAATGGTATAGGGTTTGAAAAATAAGTGTTAAATAAAAAGTATTGCTATAAGTATATGCTATTATTTTCTGTAAATCTAGATGAGAGAGTTTCACACAGAGCTGAGCCAACATGTACTGTATATTAAGATGATAGATTTTTTTCTTACATCACTGGAGCTGACGTTCATGGAGCGAGCTAACGCCAGGTTCATGGCATCAGGCAGCAGGGTGTAATGATGGAAATTCTGCTTGTATCCTGCATATGTCTGAACCTTAGAGGCATGCTTGGCCTGCACAACACTTAACATGTCCACTGGGGTGTGGTACTTCAGCTTGGATTTGTGGTAATCCTTTTTGTAGTTCCTCTCACTCTGTATCTTAGCCACCTCCATGTAATGCACCAGCAAGGGGTCGTCCTGGAGGCTGCGGAAGCCAACATGGTGGCCTCGGTCCTTCATATACTGCTTCTTATACTGAACCTGAAAGGCATCATCATAAATAAACAGTGTATTTAACATTATTCGGTTCCACACTGCACTCTTCCATCCATCACTCTCCTCTATGAAAGGGGCACATCACTTACATCACTAGCAGCATGTCTGGCTGCCTTCGCAGCTTTTACAGGTATGGCGTCAGACTTCAGATCATACCCCTTTGCAATAGTCTTCAGCCATTCAAGCTTATAGCATTTCTGAAAAAGCAGATACACAACAGATAAACAGAGTCATCACCTTTGCAAAAAAAGAACATGCCAAATATCATAAAACACATTAGGGCATTTTCACTTACATCGCTTATGTTGTAGGCATTACACCTGGCCTGAATGAACTGTGGGACATCAGGAGGCAGGGAGTATTTCTGAAGGACTTTTTCTAGACCTTTCTTATAGTGCAGCTATAGTGAGGAAAATATTCACAATTTCACATAAATGTGCTGGTTTGGCATTATTCTGAATAACATTTAACCAAGTTTGGTTGGTTGTTTTCCCTTACATCACTTCTTATTATTTGGTTGGCTTTAGCCTGCAGCTGGAGAGGGTGGTCATCTATAGACGTAAAAGGTACAGTGTCTGGATTCTGCCTGTAGTTTTTCTAAGCAAGAGAAATATGTAAATATTACTTGATTGATGACAACATAAATCCAATATAGATTAAGAAAACTTTGCCTCTTTCTGAAGTACCATACCTCACTTAAGATCTGCCCAGATTTTTTGCACTTCTCAACTTCCAAGGAGCCGTAAGGGACCCAAGGCGTTCCTTTGACATAGTTATCGTAGTCTGACTTGTATTCATTCTGTGGTTACAAATGACGAGAAAAATAAATATCACAAGTTTCACAAAGTATCACAAGTATCACAAAAAATGAAAGGCATGGTTGATCAACTTTTGCTATATAGACTTTTTCTAGTTAATGATCAAAAACATAACTAAAATGGAAAAAAATCTTATTTAGATTATAACTCCAAGTGGCTTCGAAATAGAAACAGTCTGTACATTAAAGACCTCATCAAGTTAAAATTGTGATTTTAATCCATGTCTTGTGGAATAGATGCTCCTAAAAATGATAATGCATAAATGTAAATGTTAATGTAATGTAAGACTTCTGACAAGAAAAGCATGGTTTTCATGGTTAACAGCAGTGATGTTTGGCTATTGGCTATTTTTTCTTCTTTTCTTTTTTTTAAAGACAAGCCTTAAATCTTTAAGGAAAGAAATGAAAACTGCACTTGTCAACACTAAACTTGTGTGTAAGTGTGTAAGAGCTGCAGGGATCCTTACATTACTCTGAATAGCATTTGCCTTCTTTGCCGTGTCCAGTGATATGCTGTCATAAGGGAGGAGGTAACGGTTTGAGATCTTCTTATAGCCAGTCATGCTGGCAATGGCCTGAGATTTCTTAGCAAGAGTCACAAGCATCATGTCCAGTGGAGCATGGTACTTGGTCTTCATCTTCTCATAGTCTTTCTTGTACTCACGCTGTATTTCAAAGGATCAAAAATGGACTGTTAGTACATAAAAAAGCTTTAGGATTGTGTACATAAGTTATCAGTAATGTGCTAGTTGAACCGTACCTCACTTTGGATCTTAGCAACATGTACTGAGTGCATGATCTTGGGGTCATCGTTGATGCTGAGAGCCCCGACCATATGTCCTCTGTTCTTCTCATATTCCTTCTTGTATTTCACCTAACATTAAAGACCATACCAGTGTCACAATGGCCTGAAATCTGTCAGGAAAACAACCCAAATATACCATTTACTTACATCACTAGCGATGTTAGTGTGAGCACGGGCTGCAAGGATTGAAATTGCATCTCCTTTCACCTCAAATTTCTTTGCTTTTGTTTTTTCCCATTCAAACTTGTAACACGTCTGTGAACACGAAATAGAAAACCATTCCAGTGAATACAAAATAGTGTATTATGGTCAGGTTTCAGTTCAAACTTAGGAACAGCAATTCATCAATTAAAAGGCAGACTGAATGAACTTACATCACTAAGGTTATACGCATTAACTCTAGATTGAATGAAGAAAGGGTAATCAGGAGGAAGGTAACACTTAAACTTCTCCTTCTCATACTTTTGCTTGTAGTTGAGCTGTAGAAAAGAAAAAAAGAGAAAAGTGTTAATGATAATATTCTTTATCTAGTACAGAACAGATATATAATAATAATAATAATAATAATATAAGATAATAATATTAATCGGCTATATATATATATATAGCCGATTCTTATATTATTATTATTATTTTTGTACATATTTCCCTAGTAACTACAATGTTTCCATAGTGCTCTATGGTTGTGGTGTTCATCAGAGCAGGATGAGCTCGATAAACACCACTACATGCATGGCTCCTCGGTCTCAAAGGGATTGGTTTTAGCTGTTTGTTAGGCTTTGACTGCCTGCGACTTTCACTCCAAATAGCACAAACAACAGTTCTAATAATATGTCTATGGACTGACTCTATTGTCAACAGCAATTGACAACTGTGCTCTAATGATGAATGAGGTTTTTTTTTCTAGGACAACATTACGATTCAACAAAGTCCATAAATCACCTGGTAAACTTTTCACAGATTTTTTGGTTTTATTCAGTCATAATAATGAAATCTTTTTACGTACATCACTCAACTGGTGGGCGTTGATGGCAGCTTGCAATTGAACAGGTGAGTCTGTCACCTGTGTGAACTTCACCTTGTCTGGATGTTGACGATAAACTTTCTGAAAAGAGAAACATGCAAAAAAAAAAAAAGCATCACCTAAAGTCAGGTTCGGTATTCAACCCATTAAAGGGAGTTTATGTACTTACATCTTTACATTGATTAAGCTTCTTATTGACTTCGTATTCTGGTGTAACAGTTTGAGGGAAGAAACATCTTGTCTTTATGTCCTCATAATCAGCTTTGTAGTTTTGCTTTTAAATGAGAAAGAAAGCAAATGTGGATACACAAATATATTTTTTGTGATCAAGAAGATGAAAATATATGCATTTCCACATTATGGAAACTTACATCATTCTTCATTTCTTCCATTTTCCGGCAGTGAACTGAAAATATATCTTCAAAACTACCAACATAATGACCCTTCACCTGATTTTCATACTTCTCTTTATAACGTGCCTGAGGAAAGAGAACGATACAAACTTGAGATGCGAGGAAATATTAAATGTTTGTTGCAAATTATGAAAATGATCACTTACATCACTGAACTTCTTCAATACACTATCCATCTTGAATTTGGGAGTGTCGCAGTAATTGATGCTGGATCCCCTTGATTTCTCATAACTAGCTTTATATACTTTCTAGAAAAGACAAAAAAAAGGAATGTCAGAAAATAGCCAACAATTTGAGATAAACATGATGAGAGGAAAATGCTTCAAAATACTCAGATCATACAACGTATGTGCCAAACAGTGACAACACAGATAAAATCCCATCCAGTTATCAGGTCTAAAATCAGGGGATTTTTTTTAATCAACTGCATGTTTACACTAACTGAATTATGAAGCTATAATCCATGCCATCATTAACGCATTATTAACACTGTGACACCAAGCATCACCAAAAAAAGACAGGGGAGAAAATCACTTTGGTTTTGTAAATATTTGTATTTCACTAAATAATTTATTTCAGCTGTCTTGTGGTAATATTTAGTATGAGGAACCTTAGTAAAGTCCTCTTAGACCATAAAAATGTCCTGACAAAGCAGACCACTACAGTATAATGATTAAGATCTGGATTAACATACATCACTCAAGATGGTGCCTGCGTATCTCAGCTGTCTGAGAAGGGGGTTCTCTGTAGCAGGGAGAACGTTGTAATCGCACACGGCTTTTGTCTTCTCATAGTCCTTCTTATATTTGACCTGTGAAGGTGGAAAAAAATGCATTTATTAAATGACAAATGATTCTGAAACTGCTGTGAGTTATGGGTTCTTCAAGTGTTTAAAGGACTCAGAAAATTATTTTAAAGACAACACAAAACGTTCACAAGAAATCCAGGAAGAAAAAACTCATCCCCGGTTTGTTTTACACAAGGTTCCTACACATTTACAAATTCAAAATTCCTTACTTTTCCAGACTCAAATTTACAAACCTTTCAGTAGATTTTCAGACCAAATGTAAAATAATATGCATTATATTTAGTATATAGTACAATCATCTGTAAATATTTTATCAGGTTATTTTTCATTGGTTTTCTCAAAGTGATATGCACTTACATAATAAGAAACCTTTATAACCTGCATACATTCACCTCTGACACATCAGTTTGATATTGTAAATGTGGTTTGATGTTGCACCATCTCCAAACAGAAAAGTACAGTCGTTTAGTGAAGTCCAAAAGAAACTTACTTATGGTAAAGAAAGACAAACGGTTTGCATAATGAAAATGTGCACCTTGAATTCATTAATTCGGGTTTTACTGTTTGCCATGAAATCACTCTGCTTGTATGATACATTTATTTTTAGAAATGATTAATTTAATATTTTAGAAAACTGAATAGGGGAAATTGTCTGGAAACACAAATATGTTTTCTTTTTTCCATACATATCCAGAGCTGGAAATTACTCAAATCAAATTCCATACTTTTGCAAACTGCGTGTATAAAAATACACAGGATCTAATCCTGTTTGTTCTTTCATGTCCTCACTTGTGATGCAGCAATGATAAATTAGTAAGCAGGGATCAAAAGAGATAACCAGATCATCAGTCATGTGAATCTCTGGATTGACTCATGATCTGTTTAAAGAGTCATCACGGGAAGGTTGTTTCCATACAATGAGAAGAGGTCTAAAAAAGTATGTCCATTGATATGTACTCTCACTTTTATTTTTAATCAGGAGGCAATGCAAGAATACTGGAATGTTCTAAAGCTAGTCTGAAAATACAGTGATAAAAAGTAAAAAAAACACTACTACTAGTCAAAATGCTATATTCTCTCATTTATAGATAGTGCATCATTTTAAATATTGCTTGTGCACATCATTACATTTCTTTGTTTTAATTTTATAAAAAAAAAAACATTCTGCATATTTCTAGGTTTATATTAAAGAAATCACCAGGTTTTCATATGTATTCAGACTCCACTATATGTGTGAAGAAATAAAAAAGAAAAAGAAAAAAAGAGTGTAAATAAATTCTCAAAACTTACCGAACTTGCAGCTTCGCGAGCCTTTTTATTGGAAGCATACGTTGGTGTATCTGTTTGCATGAAATAAATTTGGTCTTTCATATCTTCAAATTCAGCCGTATATTTTTTCTGGAAAGAAATCAAAGTGTGACACTCAGTTAAAAATTTGTAACATTTGATCTGAATATTAAGAATGTTTTATATTAATAATGTGCATGTTTCACTTTGATAAATATATTTATTTGAACTATTCCATCAGAACATCTGTTTTTGAATAACGCTGAGTTTATGGCACTCACGTCGCTGATGTTGTCCATAACCATCCTAGCAATAGCGACATCAAAGTACGGGGTTTCACACCATTTGCCCTTGACGTTCTTGTTGTAATCCTCACGATATTTAAGCTGTGAAGAATTTAAGGGTTTTATATTATTTCTCACCTTCGGCGAGCCTATGGCTTACAAGCACAATCTATTGTTGCAGGGACAGAAACATTTACCGGTACATTATACACAATTTCTGCTGTTCACTTCGTAAAACACAATATAATATAAAACTACAATATAACTACAAATAAAATGTATTGCTTTGGGATAAACAAAACTTAAATAACTTTGATAGATGGAACTTTGATAGATTGATAGATGGAAACTAAAAAGACCATTTGTGGTAGGACTCGATTTGATTCAGAAGGCACAAAAACCAGGGAAGTCTTACATCACTACGATTGGCAAAGTTTTTCTTTGCCAGTTCCATCTCCGGGGAATCAGCCAGAGACGTGTACTTTGCCTTGCGCTCATCATGGCCCTTCTTGTAGACAATCTGTGAAGATGGAGCACAACATATTTTGGAGACAAGGTATGCAGTAAGAGCATTTGTAATAATTTATTTTTTAGGTAAAATAAATATTTAGTTTAGAGACAAAAAGCTTTTGTTTTTCCATATGACAGTTGAATGATAGTTGATTTTTGAAATTGCACAATTTGACTTACATCACTGAGGTCTTTTTGGGCCTTGGCCACCCTGCGCAGCTCTGGGCTGTCACTGTATGGATAGTACATGGTCTTATCCTCATCCCACGCCTCAGTGTACAATTTCTGATAGGCATATTAAATCATTGTAGAAGGTGAATCAGCCAATAATGTCAGTATAAATTTTATAAATTGTATAAATAATACTAAGATAAGAATCAGAGATCTACCTTGCTGTAATTTGCTGCATTCTTCACAGCAAGAACCAGCTCAGGGGCGTCAGGAGGGAGCAAGTACCTATCCTTGGTCTCGTCCCATTTCTGCCTGTACAGAACCTGGAGAAGGCGTATATGGAGAACTTATTTTATATGACAATAAACAACACAAGGAAAAGAATCGATAGTTGGGTAGTCGTTTGGTAATCTTTTATGTCTTTTCTTCTTATATTCGGACGGGATTAGTTTTACAAGGGTAGATGGAGTAAAGTAATTTTACCACAGGTCGTCTGTAATATTAATGGACAATTGGGCATGTGATAAGAAATCTAAAACTAGCAGAAGTGGGAGGAGTAACTCGATTTACTCACTGCCGTCACCACGTGCGCAAAAATAATCTATAGATATACATAACAGTTAGGTCTGATCGAACGATTGATTAATTAAATTCTGATTGGATTCTGTTGATAGGTACTTAACCAAAGCTAAAATACCTTCTTTTTGATGCGGAAAACACTGAGTTTTGCCACAGACTTGACCCACCGTCTAGAACGCAACTGAATGCTTTTTCAAGTGCCTCAATACTTGAAAAACCGCGGGAAACTACTTTTAAACAGGACATGGCGGAATATTTACATACATTTACAGCTGGTATATTCGCACAGGATTAGTATTAGCCTACCTTAGGTTATTTTTCCGGACCTTTTAATAGAAGGTAAAAGTTGCCGTAATTTTTACTGACATTGTCTGATTACTGAGATGGCACATTGGGATGGGACTAACATTCCTGAGAAGCTCTGGTAAGTACTTTACCCCACCTCTCCATGTTAAAATAATCCAGTCAGAATAGGGCATTAGAATGCAATATTGAGTGACTGACGACTTGAGTTAAAATAAAACAAAACTCTTTACTGAGCAGTATTGCACATGAATTCAATAATTTCAGCAGTGCATTGAATCACTTCGTTCTTTCCCTACAGTGCTGTCTCTCTAGCAAAGCATTATGGGGATGCCTTCTTAAAGCTTAACAGCATAATATCAAGACAGTTTAAACAATTCTGTTATTATTATTCAACTTGATTATTAAACATTAATTAGAATTCACAAGTCTATCTTGACACAAGCACTTACTTTGCTGATGAGCTCAGAGACATGCTTCACGTGGGCAATCTCGCGAGCCTCACCATCATAGAGGCTGGTGGTTTTGGCCTTCAGTCCCTCCATACGGTATTTCACCTGGGTTATCAAAAAATATGTATTGTTAGCGAAATTCACAGCATCAGCTAGAATTTTGAATGAAGTAAGCTATCTGTACATTTTTTATTGGGAGCTTAGACTAAAGAGGTTTCAAAAAGCATCAGCTATATTCAAAAATAGCCCACGTGAACAAGAAGATTTTGCAAACTATATTCTGACAGAATACAGTAATATATGATCCACAAAGGGTACATACCTCACTAAGCTGCTCCTGGGCCTTCTTGATACGAATCATCTCAGGTGTGTCAGCCGAAATGGCATAGGGCTGCCCCTTTGATTTATCATATTCCTCCCTGTATTTATTCTACAAAAGCATACAAAACAATATTGTACTGTGTAAAAGTTTGCTGATTAAGAATTTTTTTTTATTATTATTAAAATTGAAAGTGCTTAATATTTTTGTGGAAACCATGATATTTTTTTTCAGAATTCTTTGATGAGTCGAATAAAAAAGAACAGCATTTATTTAAAACAGATTTTCTTTAATGTAAAAGTCTTTTGATCAAAAAGCATCCATGCTGAATAAAATGATTACTTTCTTAAAAAAAAAAAAAAATCTTATTGTCCCAAACTTTTGAACTTCTATCAAATATCTGGTTTTATTCTGATGGTTCTCAAACTGTGACCTACGGACATGATGTGGTTACATTAATTTTATGCTAATCTGTTTCTGTTGTCTCCCACAAATAATGTAACTCACAGTTATGAGGCTTTGGGATCGTTAACAGTCTAGTTAATTTCAATGAAATAAGAGCAAAACATCAGTCAAGGAAACTTGTGGATTAATAGCACAAAATATTTTCTTACATGGCTGTACTGGTCAAGCATCTTCTGGCTGTGTGCCAGGTAAGGAGTCATGAACTTTGAGGTGTCCACCTTCACCTTCTTCCTGACTGACCGTCTGGGAAGTCCACCTGGTGCGGACTTTAAAAAAAAGAAGAGCAATCAACATTCAAGACAAATGGTGCTATAAATGAGAAACATCTCTAACATCTTTCACATTTACAGTATTTCATCGTTGAAGGCCAAACTGTTTTCGAGAACTTTACATCTCTCTTGGGGGCACAGTTTTGTGGGACCAAAATACCTAATTTCCATTATCATTATAAGCAAGCAATCACAAAGCCTGTTTGGTACATCTAATTTTGTATGCATGGATTTATTCGAAAAATAGAAAATGGATGGGGTAAAGATAGGGTAATTTAATTTTGACATTTAATTTTGCAGCACTTGCCTCCCACGTCTTCAGCAAATAATTTGTTAGTTTAATTTACCATGCAAATGAATACTTGGCTTTTTATAGCAAATGAGTGAAAAGGTTAAACAGCATATTTCAAAGACAGGTCAGTAAATTAGTATTGGCTAGATAGTAATTCAGTTAATGTTTATTTAAGAAAACAAGCAGAAAACTACAGAAAATACTCTTTCGGGACAGTCAAACAAAGTGCTTAAAGCATTAGTTACCGCATACTACTACAGCTTTAAAAAAATATAAACTGAAGTAAACATCACATTAACTCACATAAAGAAAGCTCTATTACCACACCCTCACTGTTCACTAACGCTATGGCATTTGCATGGCTCTGTATCATGGGGGCTATTTTTTTGTAAATGTGCTACTCAAAGAATTTAATTTGGACATAATATTACATTTTTACTGACATATGAATTGTTAAACAAGTGAGTTTGTTTAATAATCCACTCTTTAAGTCGGTACCATTTGGATAGTTCTAATACAAACTAAACTAGTATGTGAAGGAATGGAATAGCCCCCATGGCATGTGGGAGGGACGCAGATCCGTTTCTCCTGGGATGATCATTTACCTCAACACCATGAGACATTGAGGTGGACGTGGTGGTGATTGTTGGACCCTCCTCATAGTAGTACTATAAATATAGGAAAAACTCTGGGCTTTCAAAATGACGATCACACACTTCAGGAAAACACTACAATCTAGAAAAGTGACTTTTTCCAGCTCTGGTTCTCGTAGACATAAAATCCCTTAATCCCCTAAATTCCCCATTGAATGGGGAAACATCAAATTCTCCAAAGCTGTTCACCAAGCTTACGATAAAATTTCATAATTGAAACAAACAACTGTCTCCTAGATTTGGTTTTTAAATGCTCTTATCATGATTTTTTTTTTTTCAGCCATAAGCATTGGCTTTTATTAAGAAGGCGGGACTTATTCCACCATCATTGCACTTTTTCCTATTCATAGTAATATGAGTGCTTCTCTTTGTATATCTGAAGTCTTTCTTAAAATCCACATTTTGACCAGAAATATAATGTACTTGGATCCTCTCTAGGCTTACCGAAGTCATTGTACCAGATATATGTCCTGTTATTCATGTTTACATTAATTACATTACAAAGTCATCCATTAACCAGTCTTGCATAACTTCAGCATGCTAATAAGAAGGTTCCATGTCATTTTTACCATAACAAAATAAGATATAGAAAAATAATCGGTTTGACTGATATTTCTTGCCACTATTCACACTTTACTTTTTCATAATTTTTTATTGAACGTTTAATATCAGGTTTATCAACAAATTACTTCATTTGGTGGGTCTCTGAAGAATCAAAAACATAATTAGACCACTGTGTGTTCAACAAATAGGTTAGGTAATTTACATATTTAAGGTTTTATTTTTGCATAACTTTTTTATAGCCATTCAGAATAAAAGATAAACTTAAACTTTTAAGCTTAACATGCCAAATTTATTTTTAAACTGTGTACTGTAGATTGCAAAGCAACTGTGCATAAATATTATTCCAATAACCATGATAAAATTACATTAAAAAAAAACTGAGAAAAATGGTCCTGATATTAGCTCTGCAGATGACATAAAAAATAATTAAAAAAACAGATGGCCACGAATCAAGAATTAATTCCCATGACTTATTAACTTATGACCATGTAGTACTAATTTGTTCTTTCATTCCCACACTTTAACTAAATTAAAACAAATCAATAACTTGGATTAATAAGTCATGGGAACTAATCCCCACAGAAAGTTGTTTTACTAAATTCTATTTAATTTGCTGTTAACTGAATCCTCCAGTAATTGTTTAGGGAATAAAAATATACTAATGAGGCTTTTTTTTCCCCAGTGGAGCTCTGTCGCTGATTGACAGAGCTGTATGACTGGCCAGTGCTAAGAACATTTTAGCGCCCTAATGACCTCACCACTATTATTATTTGCAGCTAACGTTATTGTCATGGTAGTAAATAGAAACAGCGGGTCAGGGAACAAATTCCAAAACAAACACCTACATACATTTGACTCCCAAACTGTCCAGAGAATAAACTATCCCCTACTGGTATTTAATCAGATATCATGACAGAACTCTCTGAAACCGTCACTGACAACAACATCACAGGGCCTAAGATCGTGTAAGACACCTATATGAAACCAGAGCAGGAAAAAAACACTCCAAATGTATGAATTTACAGGAGCTAGAGGCTTCTTTATTTGGACCAGCGGGCAGCAGAAAATTCTTACAGTATGTAGGTTTTATTAGCCTGTGCATTATATACCATTTTTCTTTATCTTTCACTTAACAGACAAGATATGGGAGATTCAATGAATATACTGTGAAGCACAATCTCTATCTCCAACTCTCACAGGTGTTTTTTTCCACAGGTCCTCCCCCCCCAAAGCATTTTAACAGCATGACGTTAACAGCAAAAGGAGTGTAATTTACAACACGGCTCGTCTCATTTGCCTCCCTGCGAGTCAGCCGTAGATGTCCACTTCTATATTTGTATCTCTTGAAAGAACAACTCAGCCAAAGCTGAAGGCTGCTTTTTCCATTAATGGGGAGATAAGCATGTACAAATAATCCACAAAACTTTTGATATATAGATTTTTATTAGTGCCACATTTATTTATAAAACACTATACCTGTAAATAATAAGTTCTGAAAAAATTTCAATATCATTTTATAGACTGTATCTGAAAAATCAATCAAATATAAAAGAACAAAAAGTGATTCTCCACTGTCCCCAGATCCAATAAAAGAAGCCATCTTAATTAACGCTGATACCTTTCAGGTTCTATTCTAAGTGTAAATGAAAGCAGTAGTGAAATCAGAGCGTGTAACGTCTATAAATCAAAATATTGTGTTGAGATTTCCATCTGCTCAAAATGCAAGATGATGAATTTCCATTTCCTGCATATGTTAAAGGGGAATCCAAAAGCATTTGTTCTTTCAAATTGTTCTTTCAAAAATAAAGCTCTAACACCTAATCAATGAAACGTTTGGTTAATGCAATTGTTTGGTAAACCCCTATAAGATATCTACAATAGAAATGGACATGAAAGTATACAAGGTCTACTTTAACTCTATTTCTCTTGGAAATACTGAATTAAAGTATGAGCCTTCTGCTTTCACTCTTCCATTGAACACTCAGATAGACAAATTTCCATGTACATGTACAGACAGAATTTCAATGAATAACACGACAAAAACACATTGAAGACTGCTGGAAGCTTCAAAGGAGCTCTGATTAAATCTTAAAAATTAGCCCTATTAAAAAAATGACTGGCCGAAATCATATTTAAATAACATAATTTCAAATCAGAAACAAAATCTGTCATGAACTGTCCCAATAAATGTTGTTTTAAGTAAATCAGCCAAAATACCTCCAAATATGGTATATATGCACAATGATGGCAATTGCGCAACCAATCGATTAAGTTTGAAATAACACGTGATTTTCTGCTCATAATGAAGCTTGCAGGTCGAATTAGCTGCTCTGAACAGAACATAATCCCACTGTTAATATAAAAGTGAGAGTATTATATCTAACAATGGTTATTTCAATTCAGGCTTATTTGGTGTGATAAGGAAAACATTACATTAGCATGTTCATTCATAATAAGATCTTATTATCAGATGATGACAAACTCCTGCAGGGGTCATTTACTATCAAGTAAAGGATGGTTTGCCACGTGTGTAATTGATATCTCGTCAAGGTATTAAATTAATTGTATCTATTGAAAAGAAAGCAAAGATACATTTATTACTGGGAATGAAATATGTATTGAATGGAATTTAGTGCACTAGCCTCCAAGGAAGAGGTCATCTGAAATGGGATCCAATGCTAATCATATACGACAAGGCAGCTCATACTGAACTGCTGACGGTGGAGATATCATAGACCACTATTCATAGGGTTCGCCAGTACACCTATGGGACTGAGATCTATGAGGCGTTAATGTGAAAAGCCTATATAAGCTATTCAAGGGGCAAAGTGAAATAACGTAGAGCGGTATTACTGTCACCCTTTCAATGAATGAGGGTAAATAAATGATAAAATATGCATTGCAATGTATTAAATTTGTATCTTACCTCCTCCTCCACAATCTCCTCTTCATACTCTTCTTCTGATGCCATCTTCAAACAGATTTATTGAGTCTACCCAAGCAAATTAAAGACTATCAGACACTAGCAAGTGCTAATCTGTATAGTACATATTTGTAAATATATACTAACTGCATTAAACTAATTCCTGTCACAGACACTGAGAAATAAACAGGTGTTTTTGAATACTTTAGATGCCAAATAAAGCTTTCAAATTCACCAGGACTTGAAGGACACTCTACAAAGAGGCATTAACAACAGGCTATGAATTTCAGTGTTCAAGTTAAAGAACCAAACTAAAAAGTTGACGTACCTTTACTATAGAAGGTTACAGTAGAATTTCAGCAACCCTACAGTAAAGAAGGTGCTCGCTTTCCATCCACTTGTGTCCCAATCTCCTATTCCACTTTATGTATTCCTGCAAACCTAAACAAAGACAAAAATGTGTCAGTTTTCCTCTGACTGAGCTGACACTTTAGCGTGGGTGGATCAACAGAAGCTAAATTTTTATTTTTGTGCTGAAATTTTTCTGCAGGCCTTGTTAGTTGAGAGGGTTTGACACCTAAGACCCCCCAAAACGAAGCGCCTCCTGGCTGAAGCCTTGCGACAGCTGCTCTGAATCGCTCCAGCTATTTGTCATGTAAGCCAATGCTGCGGGCTGATTGGCTGGCTTTGTTTAGCTAGTGGAGCTCCAACGCCTTCTGAGGCTACAGGTTAATTTTAGGTCTGACCACTAACTACCCTTTTTTAGGACCCAACTCCCAGAAAATGATATGAAATAATGCTTTTCTATGCTTTTTCATCAGAAAGATTGAGAGGAATTTGGATGGGACTTTAACAAACTCCTGTCCATGAGGTGAGTTGCTTCAGAAAGTCTTCCAAGAAAAACAAAGTCCAGGAATAAGTTCCAGCTTTGAGTAATTGGTTGTTCCTGCAATGGTGGCCAATAAAGTCAGATGATTTTTATCAGGCTGTGGTTAAAGGACCAGCATCGCCCTCAGCATCACTTCCATCTACCAACAGGCTGTAGAAGAAGGTCAATCCAACAGAGCAGGCCATGCAAAGAGTGCTGGCGAGTAAAATCTGGTGTGCTGTTTGATTTTGTGGTTTTTCCTTTGCTTACCGGTGACTTTAAAGTTAAAACGTTTCCCAAACTGCCAGAGCCTCCCCAACTCTTCCCTCCTGAGAAACGCCGGGCAAAAGCTCACAGCTGCAAAGGCACTTCGGTTATCATGTGCCCCCATCCACCAATCAGTGGGCAGAATTCTCAGGTTTCAAAAGCTAAATATACACTAGCGACCCTTCAGAAAAGTGCACCTGTTCAGCAAATCATCAGCAATACAACTATGAGGAAGAGAAAAGAAAACACTGGAAAATACCTGGTTTCTCTGAATGAGGGAATGTAGGGATGCAACATTCAGCAAGATGTTCTGCGGAGGTCTTGGGAGTAGTGGAGATCCTTGGGGGGAAATTGGGTCTTATCTGTGAAGATGACTAGAGAAACTTCTTGAGGTCACTGGTTTACATCCAAGTGTATGGAACCCATAGGCTGACATCAAGAGTAAAATAAACTGTTGACTTGTCCAATTACAAACCCATCTAGAATGACTCAGGGACAGATAAGGATGATTTGATTCTGTCTATATTCTATCTATAGGCATTATACTCAATGCATGTTGACTGTCCATTATACAGCTAGTATAATGATGATCTAAGGATGAGTCATTATTAAATAGCTTTTTAGAAAGTGCCCTACAACATCTCCCAAGCACTTCTGAGCAGACAGACAGCTGCTGTCTCACCCGAATCTAATCCTGATGAATACCTTACAGTATTAAACTATTCAGGGTCACTCAAAAATACAGCTGACACTATTTTTAAAGCACCCTGAGTGACAGTAAAGGGGTGATGTTTAGGCACAGAGGTATGTTTCCTTAAACCCATTATATCATTGAGTGGAACAGTTTGAACAATACTTTGCTGATACACCTCGAGACACAAAATATACAACAATTTTATCACTGTGCTCCAGCCATTTCCACTCAAAAGTCCTACAGTTCTCCACATCTCCACGGCGGGGCAGCATGACTGAGCTGAACGTGAATGACAGAGGCAGCTGTGACTGTGTCAGCTCAGTGTTTCCCTCTGTCCTCTATTTCAGAACACCAAACAGTGATGGAACACTATAAATAAAGAAGTATAAAAACAGAACAATAAAAATATTGGCCAAGGCAACAATTCTCATTTTCATTTATTTTAACGTGATGTACTAAAATAACTAAAATAAAAATAAATGATTCAAATAAATATTAAAAAAATAAATAAACAAATGACAAAAACACACATCAAAAATTAAAACTTAAAATATAAAAATAAACAGTCATGGACTAACAGGGTGGAAATAACATAAATTCATTTTCTCTATATTCCTGGCTTGGAAATGAATAAAAGATACAAAAATGGGGTCAAACAGGGAGGATATTTGAAGGGAGATGAACTCTAGGTTGATGATTCTATTCAACTACTTTTTGAACATTTTATTGATTTTCCATGCAATTTGCCTAACAGGGTGCATGTATGGGTGACACAAGTTGGCATTAATAATAAAACAAATGTAATACTGATTGGGTTAATATTTTAAAGATTGGACTAATTAGTACAGACTAACAGAGTGGAAAAGCAATAATTTCATCTGGGAACAGAGGAAAACATGGACAACTGTTGACTAAGCTTATGAACAATACTTCAATCCAGTGACATGACGCTTTGAGTGTCATAAAGCTTAGTCACTGGAAAATTGTTAAGTAATAAGGGGGTCTGAACAGCTGAGGATGGGTATTAAAACACTTTCAATGACTCCTGGTTTAAATAAAAGCAACATCTCTCACTCAGGGAAACAGCATTTCAAAACACAAATCCAGATACAGTGCCAGAGAAAACCTGTTTACCATGACTCATGAAATTAAACTTTAAATGTAAGTAGCTAGACCGCAACATCAACATGTTTTGAGTAATAACAACCCTATCAAGTGTGTTGTCCTGATTCAGATGGTTAGACAAATAACTATCAAGATAGTTGTGTTTTAAACAGCATTATGAGGCACTGAAGTTCTACATGAGATCATCTTATATAGAGAGATTCCAAAAAGAAAAATCTGTCAAGGTCTGTTCACTGTGATGATCCACATTACCGATTACCAATGCCTAATCTAAAGACAATGCAGTAAATAAGGCATTCTGCATACTCTTTGACCAGTTTAAGCACTAGATTTAAAGTGCAGTTTGCCACCAGTGACACAGAATTCAATAGCAAAAAATCCATAGACATAAAAATATAAAAAAAACACTTTCCCTTTACAATGTAAATGTTTAAACAGTAATTATCTGTACTGTGCAAATAATTACAAAATTAAGTCAAAATTCTGTGATAATATTATGTGTATGGTCTACTCTGTGATATGTATTAAAATGCTATCATTTTAGTACACAAAGTTCTTTCCAGATGAAGTTCAGATCCAGAGCTTAAACAAGTACGCTAATTAAATTCATTTTTAAAAAGAGACACTGTCCTTTCAAACCATGCAATGCCCCCTAGAGGTGGCCAAAGAGCTGTGGAACGTAACCAAATACTTCAACGTTGTACATTTTGAAAAAAAGGACAATCAGTGAGGGGTATTGAGAAATAAAATGTGAAACATCTGTCATGACAGATAAAAACACTTTATTTAGTTGTATTTTACATGAGTGCAGTCTCCTGTTGCATGGTAATGTGTCTCCTCAGCCCAGAGGAGACAGAGTCAGGTGCAGGCACAAGGTTAATGAAAATACTGGACTGCACACACTGGGCAACACCATGTCAGGTAGATGGGTAAAGCAGCGAGGCCACTCCAGGCAGGGATCCGCTCAGCTAGAGACAAGTTCTCTTAGTCCAAGGTCTGTGCCACCCTATTCCTCTTTCAATGGCCATCCGTGCAGAAAAACACTGGGTTTATGCTGTTTTGCAAGTCCTGACTTATTTTAGTGAGTTAGTTACAGATTGTTCATTCACAGTTCTCAATAATCTGTAATAAATTAATCAAACGAGTTCTGGTGACGTCGCTGAGTCACCTTCACAGTGAGCGACACCCGGTGGGAAAGACAGAGAGAGCACACTGCTATCTGAGGTCTGAGCCTGAGGTCATCTTACTCGCAGCCGTGACATCATCCATTCTAGACCCTGGCAGAGCCTGCGGACAGGAAAGAGACATTCAGCTCGGGCAGTTAACAATGCTCCTATTTTCTTTCTTTCTCTAAAGAAGACAAAGAAAGACATTTGTGCTTTCTGCCTGTTAGTCAGGGAAAGGCCTCTGAACTAATGACCTTGGCCATTAAATGAGGTGCATTTTAGTCTTTTCAGTAAACGTTAATGACCGCTCATACATTCCATTATGAAATCTACAGACTTTCTGAATCATATTATGGTGATAATATTTTTTTTTTAATGGCAACATATAAAATTTTTTTTTTTTATGTTTTTTTAATGGCAACATATTTTAAATGTTATTTTCTGTGCATCCAGGTCTCTGTATGCATCTACAAAGCAGTCAGAATGGGGTTAGAAAGGTACAATTTGAATTTGCTTTATTGATACATTGTGAAATTCTGAATTGGCCAGCATGGGTGGTCTATGAAAGCACATATTACTGCCACACGAGAATATGCTTTGGTATATCATAATTATGAGATTAGTCAAAATTATGAGATAAAATCATTATGACACACTAAGTCAAAACGATCTTCTTTGGCATAATTATTACTTTTTATTTCAGAATTTTATGATTGCAACTTATTGTCATAATTATGACTTTTTTTATGTTTGTCATAATTATGATGGAATTTGAAATTATGAGATACTTTTTTCTCATAATTTTGAACTTTTATGTGATAATAATGAGAAATAGTAAAAAAGACAATAGCAACACAAATTCAACATTGAATGTTCATTTTTACTTATGATTTACCAGTTAAATATTTTTAACGTATCTAAAGCTCAACACCGATGCAAAAATCGCACATTCGCAGATGGTCAGCAGCCCACGCAGCCCCTGTGCAACTCTCCATTACAAATGAATGACTTCCGGTTCATCGGCTGTTATTTGTTGAGTGCAGTGGAAAGGCGGCTAAGGATGGAATATTCTTGATTAATATTAAAAACAAGCATGGACTGGAAACCCAAGGACATGTCTGCATTTGTCTGACAGCAATTGCTGTCTATGCAACTTTTAGACGCCTAATGCGGATTCATCACTTCTATCGTTGCTAGTTCTATATTCAGCCAAAATGACTAGAACAGCAGACGTTTACACAATCTGTGACTCATTACATCATCTCGACTGAACATAATATTGAACTGGATCTTTGAATGTACATGTTTGTCATGTGGCTCTGCTGTAGGTTTTTGTGGCCTTACCCTTCTCCAGTGAGGGCACAGCAGGCCTGGATGTGCCACTGATGGTCTTTGATAGAGGTAAGCTGAAGACTCTGGGAAATCTCAGCAACAGTCATACAACCCTTCACATCTTGCTTGTTGGCGAAAATCAACAAACCAGCTTTTTTCAGATCCTAATAAAGAGAAAAGAGGAAGTGGAATCAGGAAGTCAAGGCACAAAAGAGCGAACCAGACAGTCTCAGTACAGCCTAGGGGTGGGCGATATGACCAACATCTTATATCATGATATGAGTCATTTTATGTCACGATAATGATATACATCACATAAGTAACTATTGTGACCTATATCATTATTGTGATGTATATCATTATCATTATTTTATGTCACGATAATGATATACATCACAATAGTTACTTATGCTTTAAAAATGTTATGATATAAAAAATGTTGATAACATTGAAATTCCATAATTCATATCACCAAGTAAAAAGTGATGAACAAAGAAACTAAATACAAGCATATAGGAAAACAAACTACAAAAGAACAAACAAAGACACAAATGAAATAGATCTCCTTGAAAAACTTCAAGCACTAGAAATAAGAAATACTAGACCTACATGAATTATATGTACAAAAAACACTCCATAGTCTTCACTGTGTAAATTAAATATACATTTATTCTTATTATGGTTACAAAAGTGATTCAGTCAAGAGCAGTGAGAGATTCTCTTTTCTGTTGTTCGATTAACATTAATGACAGATGACGGCAGGTATATTTGGATCCAATACACTTGTGTTTTCTTTCTCAACTGTTTAAGTTCAAGACATAAATGACTGCGTTTACGTGCAAAGACGGTCATTTTGACATATGTTGTGTATTTAATGTTAATGCCCAATTTCATGGCAAAAAGAACTGTTCAGAACTCGCGCATAAAGAGCATCGGCTTCATGTGCGCCGTCTCTCAGAAAGAGCTCAGAAACCATCTCTCTGACAGCGCGCAAATATAGCGAAACGTTGTCTTTCTCTACTTACTGAACGCATCCAAATGATAAGCTTTCGTGACCGTGCAGCATAGCAATGTCACGTGAGCGTAACCGCGATAGAGACAATAGTCCAAAATCTCTACCAGTTGACAAATTTCTACCAGTTAATCGTGCCTACCGGTATATTGCCCACCTCTAGTAAAACCCCTTTAGCAAATGTGTGTATGAACACTCATGCAATGCCAGTTCTCATACTGACATACATATACTCGCCTCATGGGCTAACATCCTGTAGAGCTCCTCTCTGGTCACTGAGATTCTCTCTCTGTCTGTGCTGTCCACCACCACGATCACAAACTACACAGGAGAAACAAGTTAATGCAACACAGTCTTTACGATTCAAGGTAACTTTACAGTTGTCTTAGGTCGCTACCTCTGTGTTAGTGTAGTAAGTGTTCCAAGAGGAGCGCAGTGATTCCTGTCCTCCAATGTCCCACATCAGGAAATGAGTATTATTGACCACAATCTCTTCCACATTGCTGCCTATGGTGGGTGAAGTGTGCACCACCTCATTCATAGAGCTGGAGATTACAACAACGACGTGAGCACCAAATGAACAACAAATAGGACAACACCATAAATATGAAAGCACTATAAAATAAGGCAGTAATTTGCAAGATGTAGTCACATTATCACGTGTAAATATATAAAAGTGACAGTAAAGACTTTTTATAATGTTTAGTGGTCGACCAATATAGATTTTTTTAATAGCCAATACAGATGCTGATATCTTAAGCCCCTTTCACACAAAACGTTGATCCCAGAAAATTGCCATATAATTGTTTGAGTGCCTTCTGTGCGAACACAAACACGTCCCGGGATTAATCCTGGGATTGATCCCGGGATGGGGACCTAGTAACATTGCCAGGATCAGTCCCGGAAAATGAACAAAAGGCAGGATCAATGCCGTAAGGGGTGTGTCGCAGTGATGACGCTAAAGCGGAGCTCTTTCGCCAGCTTAGTGGAACGATGCACTAGTTATGATCGAGTCAGAAAAAAAATGCAAGAGCGTGATCGCAGATCATAATCGCAAGATTGCAGATCGCAAAATCGCAGATCATAAGCAAACTGAAGACGCATTTACACGTCACATCATGATGTCATGTGTCTTTAAGGGATCTTCATGTGACACACAAATCCCGTGACACATCGGTGTACTTTCCGGAATCTCTGTGTGAAAGGGGCTTTAGAGTGCAAGGTGGCCGATATATAATATATATATATATATATATATATATATATATATATATATATATATATATATATACACACACATCAAATTTTAATCGCTTGAGAGCCCCTATATACAGTGTATGTGTATGTATATATGTATATATATATATATATATATATTAGAGGTGGGCATAGATTAATTTTTTTAATCTAGATTAATCTAGATTAATTTTGAAATTAATCTAGATTAATCTAGATTAAAATGGCTCATTTGAATTCTGCCGAAGGCATTCAGAATATGTGTGCTACCCAAATAATGACTATAAAAGTAGGCTAAGTCTTTGAGAACGGGTTTCTCAAGCCAGGTGGCGCATTAGACCAGGGGCTCATCTCCTGTTTCCAAAATGCATCACAAACTGCTTGAGAAAGCTGTTCTACTCATAGACTGTAAAAGGTTACTTCTGTACTGTTACCGTCCGTAGGCAACATTAGGTAGGCCTATGTTATTATCAACTACTATAGGCTATCAATAAGGGATGGGCGATATGGCCTAAAATCTATATTGTGATATACATTGCAGCCTCTTGCGATAACGATATACAGTATATTATAATAAAACCATTTCAGAACAGGTTACACAGACCCTGCTAAACAACTGCTAATTTTTTTTTTTTTTTTAAAGGGTATATGTAGTTTTGAGAACATACTGTGCAAAACTGTAAGTATACAACATAATTTTGCAGATAAATAAATTTTAAGTACACTAGCTGCAGAGATCTTAAGTAGGTCTAATGTTTATTATGGCTTGGAGCTTATGAAACCCCAAATTTAAAGTTATAATATTGTCTAACTGATGTCTTTTCAGTTAAAAAGAAACACAACAACGATTCTTTAAATCGGGCGTAGACAGAGATTATGTGTTAACGTTACACCACTAAGATATATTAGAATGAGAATAATACGCGCGCGCTGCTATTCAGTGATGTCATGTTTCGTTTTGAATTTGAGGTGGTAGAACGGATTAGTCGTGTGTTAACTTACCGAACCGTTACCCCACCACACACTCGGATAGTTTGCTGCTGTTTGTCGGACGGCTTAAATCCGAACCAAGTCCAAATAATGGATGTTGCAGTTCTCTTACGAGAGGTTCTCTCGTATTGCGTAAGTAGCTTACGCATCGGGAAAGTCTTCTTTCTTCGAGATCTGAAGCCAAAAAATTATCCTTAATTTTGTATTCATTGTCAACGCAGTGCAGCAGCCGACAGACCTAGGCAGGCTGTATAAGCGTGCTCATTGGCTGCTCGGCTGCAACTGCTTAAGCCTATCGGTGAGCGCTCTGAACGCGGCAACCAATGAGGGCGCTTCGCGCCCTCCACACCCTTCTAACCGTCAGAATGGGCGTGGCCAGCGTGTATATATTCAGCGCTCACAGGCTAAAATTCTGATTTTCTTGTCTTCAGCGACGCTCTTCGCATCGCTGGATCTTGAGAGCCGCCGCCGTTGAAACCAGCGACCAGCAAGCTTAGGACAGCGCCTGAGGAAGCCGGCCGTCTTCGCCGCCTTCAGCCATCCGTGCCTGCTACGCTATCCGGCGACATATCCTTTACATTATTACTATTTCTGTGTGTACTCTAAAAGAGCACGAGGCGTTTTTGTAAAAACGCCTCGTTTTTGCGGCTCGTGCCGCGCCCCGCTCAGCAACGGAGACCGCCACCTCTCTGCGCTCTCCGCCTGGGCCGCGGGCACGCCGCCACCGCACTCTCCGAGTGCGAAGAGCTTTCAATGTCGACCCTGCGGGCTCGACTTGAAGCTTTCGACCAAGCTGTCGCTCCGCCTGTCCCTGCCGGGCCGCGCAATAAGAAGCGCCGCTCGCAGCGACCACCGGAGACTGTTGTGACTGAGGAGCTCGCCGGAACCTCTCCCTCGAGCTCTCTCTCGCCCTCTCCCTCCCGGCCGCTCAACCGCCGGCTCTCGCCCGCGCCGCCGCCGCGTTAGGAGATGAGGCGAATGTGATAGATACCCGTACTCTCCCTCTGTTCGAGCCGTGCAACTTCGCCGCTCACAAGGGATGGCAGAAGCGGACGGTCTCGGAGCGAGTTTCCTCTCCCTCTGTTCGAGCCGCGCAAACTGAGCCGCTCACGAGGGATGGCAGGAGCGGACGGTCTCGGAGCGAGTTTCCTCTCCCTCTGTTCGAGCCGCGCAAACTGCGCCGCTCACAAGGGATGGCAGGAGCGGACGGTCTTGGAGCTCTCTTTACGTTACAAGAAAGCTACTCCGTCCTCGCGCGTCACTCACCGGTGAAAGGGGAACAGAGTGTTTTCGTCCCGCCGTGGCCTGGACTATAACCTCCATTTCTCAGTCCCCTCTTAAGTCAGGCGACTGGAATTGTTACCATTGCAGTATACGAGCCTGTTATAAATACACGCTCGCCTGCAAGCAAACGCCGTCACAAGACATGATGACGCTAACCGAGTACTAATGTATTCTCCCCTGTGGCTCAGTGGCGGAATCCTAGACTGTCAAGCTAGAGACCGGGGTTCGATCCCCGCTCTCGCGGCAGTTAAAGTTTATGCTGTTCGCTTCTCCGAGCTCGCGGCCAGTTTTTCTTACATACAGAAAACAAGCCCGCTCTCTCCCTCGTTGGGCCGCGCAGATTGCGTTGTTCAAGGGATGACAAAGCGGACGGTCACGAGCAGCGTTCAGCGTGCGCGCCTCACTCACCGGCGAAAAGAGAAGAGAGTGTGTTAGTCTCGCTACGGCTGGACAACCGCCAATCCTCACACATTTCTCAGTCCCCTCTTAAGTTCAGGCGACTGGAAATATTACTTTTGCAGTAAACGAGCCTGTTTTAAACACACGCACGCCTGCAAACAAACGCCGACGCGACACATGAGGTCGCGCTTACTGAAAGCTTATGTGTTTTCCCCTGTGGCTCAGTGGCAGAATCATACGCTTTCATGCGAGAGATCCGCGTTCGATCCCAGCTCTCGGGGAAGTTAAAAATTTATGCTGCTTGCTTCTCTGAGCTCGCGGCCAGTCTTTCTTACTTACAGAAAGCGAACCCGCCTCTCGCACCACACCTTCTCAGGGTGCTCGAGTATTTTTGAGCGTCTAAACACGAGAGAAGAAAAGACGGTTAAATCCCGCAGCCCTGCGGCTGGACCACCGTCGAAGCTTAACGCTCTGTCAGTCCCCGTTGCCACGGCTACTGCAGCTGTTTACCCCGCAGTCAACGAGCCGGTATCTACCCGCTCGCCTGCGCGCATCCGCCGTTCTCACGGCAACCCAGAAAAATTTCAAAAGAGCATATGTCTGGTTGCACGGCTGACGCCGTATGTGTTTCTAGTACAGTGAATGTGCCCACGTTCTGTGCTCACCCCTGTACACAAGCACTATACATCCCGTGTCTCTCACAGAGCCCACTCCCATGAAGCAGGCAAAAGCCGCTTTAGTGTTAAATGTAGGTCACGTGTCCACTTCTCCGTGCCCACACCTACTCACTGCCCGCTCTGTCACACGGCCTCCGCGACCGGTCATGTTTTAAATGTAAGTCCTGTGCCCGCCCTCGAGCGCTCACACATACTAACTACATTTTCGCCCCGACGCCGACATCGCGCGTCGCGCCTCACCCTATATGTTCCCCGTCCAAAGCCACCGGGACACTGTGTGTAAAACGGCCAGCTATCGCTACGTGCGATCCGCCGTATCTAACCACAAAGAGCGCGCGCGCCGCGCCCGCCCCTGAATGTATGTCCTGTGCCCGCCCTCAAGCGCTCACACATACTAACGAACATTTTCGCCCCCGACGCCGCCATCGCGCGTCGCGCCTCACACTTTATGTTCCCCGTCTAAAGCCACCGGGACACTGTGTGTAAAACGGCCAGCTATCGCTGCGTGCGATCCGCCGTATCTAAGCACCAAGAGCGCGCGCGCCGCGCCCGCCCCTCCGTTTCGAGCTCTCGAGCCCGCGATGCGCGGCGATCGGAGCCCGGAGGCCATTCTGCACCTGGCTGCACACGCAAAATCGTGGGAAACTATTCCAGGCGCATCAGAACGGGTGCTAAGCACAGTAAAACAGGGCTATACTCTGCAGTTCGCTCGCCGCCCTCCGCGCTTTCAAGTGCGTATCGAGACCAGAGTGAATGGGGAAGTAGCACATCTACTTCGAGCAGAAATAGCTACACTTCTGTGCAAAAGGGCTATAGAACCGGTTTCCCCTTCCATGAGCGAGTCGGGCTTTTACAGCCGTTATTTCCTCGTTCCCAAGAAGGACGGAGCTCTCAGACCAATTTTGGATCTGAGACGTTTGAACAAGGCTCTTATGAGAAGACCGTTCAAAATGCTCACAACCAGACAAATTCTCGCGCAAATTCGCCCGAGGGACTGGTTTATATCTCTCGATCTAAAAGACGCGTGCTTTTCAGATCCTGATAATACCCCGTCACAGGCCATTCTTGAGATTCGCCTTCGACGGTCAGGTATATCAGTACACGGCCCGCCTGTCGACACAGCGCGCGCGCTGCATTCGATGCCTGGCCGCGTCCCTCCGGCCGGGCAGCACCGTACCTCTCAAAATATTTCAGAGGTTACTAGGTTGTATGGCCTCAGCCGCAGCAGTGCTTCGGCTGGGTCTTTTACGAATGCGCCCGCTACAACGCTGGCTGAATGCCCGAGTGCCTCACAGAGCATGGGCTTCCGGCGGTATCCGCATCAGAGTGACTCAGAGCTGCGTTTCAGCTCTGAAGCCCTGGTTAGCGGCCGACTGGTACCAGCGGGGAGTGACAATGGGAGCTATCTCACACCGCAAAGTTATCTCGACGGACGCTTCCACCTCAGGCTGGGGCGCTCTGTTCGAGGGCAAACCGGCTTTTGGCCTGTGGTCAGACCGGGAAAAATGCCTCCACATAAACTGTTTGGAGATGATAGCGGTCGAGAACGCGCTCAGGCGCTTCCTCCCATTCATACAGGATCACCATGTGCTAGTCCGCTCGGACGACATGTCCGTGGTATCCTATGTGAACCGACAGGGCGGTGTCAGATCCAGGAACCTGTGCAGGCTGACAGAACGCCTCCTCGTGTGGGCTTACCGCTCGCTGCGCTCGCTGAGAGCCGCGCACGTGCCGGGCCACCTGAATGTCGGTCCAGACAGACTGTCCAGGGACAACATTCCCCCGGGAGAATGGTCTCTGCACCCCCAGACAGTCCAGTTTCTCTGGCGCCTATTCGGCAGAGCGGAAATCGACCTCTTTGCGTCGAAAGACAATGCTCAATGCCCGAAGTTTTATTCGAAGAGCGAGGACGCGCTGTCCCAGACATGGCCCAGCCTCCCGCTGTATGCTTTTCCTCCGATCTCCCTGTTGCCACAGGTCATTTCGAGGATCAGAGAAACGCACCACTCAGTGCTGCTTATAGCCCCGCGTTGGGAAAACCAAACTTGGTACCCAGAGCTAGTGAGGCTGTCGCACTCACCCCCATGGCCGATCCCGGTGAGAAAGGATCTCCTCTCCCAAGCCGCTGGATCGATCTGGCATCCCCATCCAGAGCGCTGGTCGCTGCATGCATGGGCGATCAACGGATACCCGTTGACCTGTCAGAAGAGGTCGTGAACACGATCACGCAGTCTAGAGCCCCCTCCACGAGACGGCTCTACGCGTCTAAATGGTCGGTGTTCTCTAAATGGTGCGCTACTCAAAACCTGGATCCGCGCGCATGCGGGGTCCCGCGGGTGCTCTCCTTCCTGCAAGAGCTGTTGGAAAAGGGCAGATCCCCTTCCACGCTCAAAGTATATGTGGCCGCTATTACAGCGTTCGCTGAGACGACGCTCGGCCGGGCAATGGGAAGGAATGAGCTCATTATCCGCTTCCTCAGAGGAGCTAGACGGATGAACCCCCCGCGGCCCCCCTCGGTTCCCTCGTGGGATCTGTCCTTGGTCCTGGCGGCCCTAAAGGCTTTTCCCTTTGAACCACTTGAATCCGCGGATCTAAAGTATCTGTCGCTTAAAACCGTTTTTCTGATAGCTCTGTCTTCAGTCAAACGAGTGGGTGATTGGCACGCGCTATCTGTTAGCCCTGCATGTCTCGAGTTCGGGCCGAATGACTCGAAAGTCATTCTCAGACCGAGACACGGTTACATCCCCAAAGCGATTGGAACCCCGTTTAGGGCACAAGTTATTTCCCTCTCGGCTCTGCCAGCATCCGATAGTGGGGACAGTGATAACCTCCTATGCCCTGTCCGGGCGCTGAGAGTTTACATCACGCGCTCCGCCGCTTTCAGGCGTTCAGAGCAGCTCTTTGTTTCCTTCGGCGGACGCACCAAAGGTCTTGCCGCCTCGAAGCAGAGCTTGTCCAGGTGGATAGTGGACGCGATAGCAGCAGCTTATGCCTCCAAACACCTGCAGTGCCCTCTGGGCATCAGAGCCCATTCCACTAGAGGCATGGCCTCGTTGTGGGCCTGGTCCAGCGGAATTTCTATCCACGACATTTGTATGGCGGCGGGCTGGGCCTCCCCGTCTACATTCGTGAGGTTTTATAACCTGGAAGTTCCTGCCCTACAGGCAAAAATATTGTCGGTATAAGTGACATGTATGCTCTGCCCAGCTCCCGTGTGCAGACTACGTTCATATGCTGGCGCTATTCTGGTAACTACTCAGGGTGAAGTGTTTGACTCAGACCGGCTGTTCCGTTCTGTTTCCTATTTCCCGTTACGCGCTGTTATCGGTGCTGGCCCGCGCTGCTGGCCGCCCGCATTTATTTCTGCCGCACGGGAATTTTTCTCTTCATGTGAGACCGACTATGTCGTTTTCTCCTACCCTTATGAGTGCTTATGTACTGTATGGGCTCGCTCCGCCGGCCCTACTGTTTGTACTGCTATGTTTATAGACCGGCCGCGCCGCTCTATTTCATATGCTGCATGAAGTGCATGTACTACGCTAGCCCGTCTCTCCGACCGGCCACATTTCCCAGCAGAGTGTTTTCCCCGGTTCCCCTGGGATTCATGGGCTGGATGCTCGGCGCACACGGCGTTGACAAAGGGTTCCCGATGCGTAAGCTACTTACGCAATACGAGAGAACCTCTCGTAAGAGAACGTACTCGGTTACTAACGTAACCTCGGTTCTCTCTAGAAGAGGGAACGAGTATTGCGTAACCTGCCGTGTCGCGCCACGAGCTTTTGCGCTTCAGACTGCGAAAACCAGAATTTTAGCCTGTGAGCGCTGAATATATACACGCTGGCCACGCCCATTCTGACGGTTAGAAGGGTGTGGAGGGCGCGAAGCGCCCTCATTGGTTGCCGCGTTCAGAGCGCTCACCGATAGGCTTAAGCAGTTGCAGCCGAGCAGCCAATGAGCACGCTTATACAGCCTGCCTAGGTCTGTCGGCTGCTGCACTGCGTTGACAATGAATACAAAATTAAGGATAATTTTTTTGGCTTCAGATCTCGAAGAAAGAAGACTTTCCCGATGCGTAAGCTACTTACGCAATACTCGTTCCCTCTTCTAGAGAGAACCGAGGTTACGTTAGTAACCGAGTACGCTTTCACTTACAGCCGTGTTTACTTAAGATGACGACGAATATGCGTTGCAGCCGGGTGTACCTCGCGGCCGCGGGTAGATTGCGTCATCATAGCTTGTGTAGTAGAGCCATCTCCCAACCCAACTTGGAGAATAGATTAACGGCGATATTTTTTTTATCGCGCGATAAGAGTCTCGCGTTAACGCGCCGATAACGGCCCACCACTAATATATATATATATATATATATATATATATATACACACACACACACATGAACACACACACAGAGTACTGTTCAAAAGTTTGGAATCGGTTAAAATGGTAATATTGTGAAATATACATATACAGGGTTAGGGTATGTGCCATGTTATGATGAAACCAAGCAAATTACAGCCATATTATGTTACATTATAATATATTCTAAAATGAAGAATGAACTGTTTGCAATACTTACAACTGATAAAGTATGGTGGTCTTTCCTGCATTGTCCAGCCCAACAATAATGACTTTGTGCTCTGGGGGAACAACAGAAAAACTGTTAAATATTTTAGTAAACACTTTTCATCATACCCAGCATTGTAGACATTCGTCTTTGATTCTGAATGTTGTCAAATTAGCTAGAATATTTAACACACAAACATATGCATGACAGGTATTTGAATGTGTCACTGAGAAATGTGCCATCCTATACACTAACAATAGCAAGGAACTGAGCAGGTCTAAAGAACAGAATAATGACCAAACCCACATGTAGTAAAATATGCATGTGTCAAACTTGTTTTAGGCTGGAGACCAATGGAGCCAGTACTGCCCTTACAAGCACGTTTTACTACCTACATTATCACAAACAGTGGTGCATGTGATAATACAGTAGGGGAGACCGGGGACAGTTGTAACAGGGGATGGTTGCAACATGTCATTTTTCTCCAATCAGAAACAAGCTAGAGTGATGACACTCATACTGAACATGCACAGTTAGACCCTCCACCCACCAAAAAGACAGTAGACATATTCAACAAATGCTGCTGCATTTATTGAACAAAACTTGTTTTGGAGGTATGAAAGTAATTTTTTTCATGAGATGTATTTTTGTCATACTGTTCAGACATTTTGTATGAATTAATCAAAACTTACTTAGTTTGAATTATTGTTTTGTTGACTTCTAAGTGACATGGTTAGCATGTGTCAAAGTCAGTGTGTCTAGCAGGAATATGATGTTCTGTCATGGCTGATAGGGTTGGGGACGGTTGCAACAAGTTATAAATTGCATGTTTAATAAAGGTTTGTTGCATTGCAAATTGTTAAATTCTTCATGTCTGACACTGAAATATGGAGAGATTGAATATCATCTGTAATTTCTGCACACTGAATCTATGTAGGCCTATGTTTTACACAAACAAAACTCAACTGTTATTCGATAAATATGACTAAATAAATAAATTATAGGCTACAATAATATTATTGAAATACATAATACTATAATATTATAGTAGGCCTAAAACAGTTAATATTTTCAGAATTATATGCTCATTGAGACAAAAAGCTAAAATTAATTAGAGAAATTTAAGGTATTTTTAACGTGTTACAACCGTCCCTGGGTTGTGTTGCAACCGTCCCCTGGGTCGGGGTCAGTTGCAACATCTGACTTCTTCCATTCAAATAAATACTGTGAACGATATGTCATATATAATCATCTTTAAATGGTATGGGTAATTAGCAGACAGATGCAAGTTTAATATATACAAATTTGGTTGGTCTACTCCAAATAGTCTCTGAGTAACTGAGAGAAATACAAAAAGTGTTGCAACTGTCCCCGGTCTCCCCTACACTTTCCACATACGGCCTCAATTCAACTGAGCTAAACAATTGTGAATTTGACAGAAAAATGCTTATTTTGATCATTCGGATATAAGGATAAATATAATAATAATAACAACAACAACAACAACAACAACAACAACAACAACAACAAATAGGCTAATAGGAAGCAATTTACAAGTTGTGAAACCTTTAATTTTGATCAAAAAGGTTTTCTACTGCCAATATAGTGTTTTATAGACTACTGCCATTAATTAGACTAATTTTCCCTAGTACAGTAGAGCTGGGCGATTTTTTCCCCTAAAAAAATCTGCGATTTTTTTATAAAAAACTCGATTTACGATTCGATTCGATTCCCCCCCCCCCCCATTTAAAACAAAATAACTGCGAACTGTAAATATATTTTAACCTGTTAACTGTCACCCCCCTTTTTTTGAGAAGACATGAAAATGCACATTTCGAACTTAAATGGTTGTAATTAAAGAATGCTTTGGAGTATAGATATACAATTGGTCTTGTTTTAAAGAAGACATTTGGCAGATTTTTGTAGAAGTGAAATAAATTAAGAAAGTGAAACAGAAAAAAAGTTATAGCAGTTTGAGTTTATGGAAATGTAAAATGTAAAAAAATTAATTATTCATATTTTATATAAAATATATATTTTTAAAACCTGGGTGACTCTAAAACTGCAAAAAAAATAAAGTCAAAAATCTGAACAAGTTGTGTTTCAAAATTTAGGTTGATATCTCAAAAAATGAGCTTTCAGTAAGATTTTGTTTGGGCGCAGTACCAAACATTTTCACTAGGTGACAACTAGACTCCATTACTGCCCATATAAGGACGCCTCTATTTCCATATGTGGTTTGAGTGATCATCTGAACCATTATTTCCACAATTTTCATACAATTTATGAAGTAGACATTCTATTCAGAAGTAATATGGGAAGTTTGGCAGATTTTGATATGAATTCAACCTCTAAGAATCACATAAAAATGTTCATTGCTATTTCAAAATAAAGTTCTGAACACGCCTTAGGAATATGAAAATTGTCTTGTTGCAAATTGATAAATTACGGCTCCTCTGTAATTTATTTTGAAAATCAGTCACCAAATATGAAAACTAGAGATTGTAAGCTTTCAAATGATATATAGTATGTCAAGATTAGTTTAGGTTTAGTATATGATTTTACTGTTTTAAATATGTAATGAATTTGGGCCCACCGGTGGGCCCGTGACAGTTAACAGGTTAAAAATATATATTTATTGTATTTAATTAAAGTGCATCACCATAAACAAATTTTTGTTTGTCTGTTAGGATAGTCACTGTCAAATTACACGATTTTGACTCCTAAAAATCTTGTCATGTCGTGGACAAGAAACATGTCAGACTACACGTTGTTTTACGACCAGTCATCGCGAGCCGTCTCACACACTCATTCACTCGCACATATAGGCTACACAAGCTCACTCACATAGCCTACACACACACACACTCACTCATTCACTCGCTCACATACAGCTCTCTCTCTCTCTCTCTCTCTCTCTCTCTCTCTCTCTCTCTCTCTCTCTCTCTCTCTCTCTCTCTCTCTCTCTCTCTCTCTCTCTCTCTCTCTCACACACACACACACACACACACACACTCACACTCACTCACTCTCGCGCGCACACACAGTCACACTCACTCGCTCACTCACTCGCGAACACACACTCTCACTCACTCTCCCTCACTCACTCACTCGCGCGCCGTCGTCGTGGAGGACCGTTAAAAAATTAAACATGCTAGCCTATATTTTTGTCGTGATGTCGTGAAGCATCGAGGGCTGCGCCACAGGGAGCGTTCTACGGAAACCCTGAAGGAAGATTTGGCGAATGCAAAGTATTGCACGCTATATAGAAGAGGGGGAGAAAAAAAATCTAAAAAATCGATTTTTTGAAAATATGAATCGATTTGACCTACCAACTCGATTTTTAAATCAAATCGATTTTTTCCCCAGCCCTATAGTACAGTTAAACATACAGCTGTATAATCTATAAATATTAAGCAAACTGAATTTATTGCTTCAAACCACACACTTTAAAAATGAACTCATAACCAGTATCTTGGCAATGCATCTCTATTTTAATATTATGATGATTATGCTGCAACCCACTTTCACACTCTAACCTATAACAATTCAAGCTGTAACTGACTCCGGATATGAGTGTTTGCACCTGCAGACACGTCAAAGGCATTAGAGAATAGGTGACGTGGTAACACTTATAAGTGTGTGTAAAGGTGGCCAAATAGTTTCCACAAGAGAAGACAATGCTTAGTTGCAACAGAACTTTGCATACTGCAGTTTCCTCATGTATGACAATGGATGACAATGCAAATATCTCAATCTAATTTAACTGACTGCCACATGCAAAAAAGCCAGCACTTTTTTCAGCCCCACTGTCCACAAAAAGGCCCAATAGGTTTAGGTTTGATATAATACATATATCACACACCTTTTTGTCTTTATTTTGTGAAATTCAACACTTATTTAGCTAGAAATAAACTCCAGATAATTGATGCATGTACAATTTAAAAAAAAAAAAAAAAAAAAAAAAACATTTAAAAGAAAAAGTGAAATTAAATCAGAATTCACTAGGGCAATCTTCCCGAAACTTCATATCACAATCTTATAACAAAACATACACAAACCACGATCTGAATTGCGTGCTTTCCGAGCCAAGTGCGTATCTATTAGCCTGACTACGTCAGACTTCGTACTTCCGCTCAATTTCAGTTCGCTTCCGTGCTCAGTCTGAGATAGCGACCTATCTCCCAGTTTTCCTCCGGCCTCAAAACAGCCGGCCAATCAACGAACAGAGGGCGGGCTGAGAGCCGTGACGTAGACGCTGACTGTACCGTGGATGCGTAGATTTATTACTTCACATAATCTGCAAAAGTCGTTCACAGCCATGCTCACTCCGGTATTTCCCTCGATGGTTTTGTTTTCGCATCATACATGTGTTTACAGTGGAAGTTCGATGCAGCTGAGCTTGCGCATAACACACGTCATAACCAAACGTTATGTGATTGGCTTACGGGTAACCAATGATTTTTAACTTCAGACAAGCGCTTTAAACTTTAAAACACTGCATACACTGATCATAACTGACTATATGTAAAATAAAATACTCGCCAAGACGGACATTTTGACATATTTTATGAAAATACACAAACACTATTTTATGTTTTTAATTTATTTTAATTAAAAATTTATTTTATTAATATGTTTTTGTGTATTTTAATACACAGATTTTCACAATCTGTTTAGTCTCTGAATAATGAAAGGACTGACATAGATTTGTATAAAATGTATTCTGGAACAATTGAATGAATCAGTTTAGAAATATTCTTATTTCAGGTAATAAAGCAACTCCAGAATTATTGGCACCCTTGGTAAATATGATCAAAGGGGGCTTTGAAAATAAATTACATTGTTTGTCCTTCTGATCTTTCATTCAGAAATTCACAAAATTCTAACCTATCATTAAAGTGAAACAATGAAAAGTGGGGGGAAAATCTCATTATGAAATAAAGGTTTTGTCTAGTTCACATTGGCCACAATTATTGGCACCCAATTATTGAAATGTCCTTTTCCTAAGATAACAGCTCTGAGTCTTCTTCTATAATGCCTGATAAGTTTGGAGAACATCTGACAAGAGATCAGAGACCATTCCTCCATACAGAATCTCTCCAGATCCTTCAGATTCCCAGATCTAGCCTATGTTGGTCCTTCTCTTCAGTTCATCCCACTCATTTGGGAACTTAGGACGGCCATGGCATAAGCTTCATTTTCTGCTCAGTGACACATTTTTGTGTTGATTTTGATGTTTGTTTTGGATCATTGTCCTGATGGAAGATCCAATCACGGCCCATTATACAATTTCTAGCAGAAGCAGACAGGTTTTTCTTCTGTTGGTATTTGCTAGAATCCATTATACCATGTTTCTGAACAAGTTGTCCAGGAACTCCAGCAAAAAAATAGGCCCACAACCACTGATCTATATGTCATTTTATATAGATCAGTGCCCACAACATTAAAGATCTAGCAGTAGCCTATATTAAGCCATGGACATCGGGTACTGTTTATCCCTGTTTGCACCAAACCCATCTGGTGGGTTTGCTGTCAAAAAGCTCTTTTTTTTGTTTCATCCCTTTGGAAGATCCAGTCGTGTCTGACAATATGCTGGAGTTTGTTTTGGGATGAGCAAGGAGGATTTTTCTTCAAACCTTCCCAAAAAACTTGTGGTGATGTAGATGCTGTTTGATAAAAATTCTAGGCTTTCTGACCCCAAGAAAGACTCAACTAATCTCTACAATTCTCCAGCTGTGACCCTTGGAGAGTCTTTGGCCACTCAAACTATCCTCCTCACCGTGCATTAAGACAATATAGACACATGTCCTTTTGTGTTTCCTCACATTTATACTCCCATGGAACAGGAAGTCATGGCTGGACAATTTCATACTCCTAGTCACCCTGGTGTGCTAAAAATAAACGTAAATGAAAATATAGCCTACTTTCTAGGGGTGCCAATAATTGTGTCCAACATGCATTGGAGAAAAACATTTATTTATTAATGTGAGTTCTCCCCCACTTTCAATTGTTTTACTTCAATGAATTTTGTGAATTTTTTTAATGAAAGATCAAAAGGATAAACAATGCAGATTTATTTTCACAGCTGCCTTAGCTCAGTCAAATAAAAGTATTCTGAAAAGAGATGCTTTTCACAAAGACACTTTGAAACTGATGACACTCAGAGTTTAAAGCTGATATAATCATGTCAGCTAAGCATTCATTTGCCAAAGAGGCTCCAAAGTTCAAGGTGTATTGTAAAGATGTGCTTTAGCACTTCAATTAAATGTTTTCTTTTTCTCATTCCTTGTATTCACAAGAAAAATAGCCTGATACCAAGTCCTTGTGGCAAAAAAAAAAAAAAAAAAAAAACATACATAAGTATGAGTTGTATCACATTCAAATGTACAGTTGTGCTGACATTTAGATTTAAAGAGGTGGCTAAAAGTCACATGGTTCCAGATCTCTCTTTCTCTCTGAACTCAAAGACAAGTTCTCAACAATAAAAGTTTTTTTTCAGTACTTTTAACGTTCACAACCACACCACATTAAATAATCTTAACAATCTCTTCACAAAAACCAAACCAAAACACTTTTTTAATAACAATGATATCTGTAAATAATACTGCTTTAAAATAAGCCTTTTGAAACAGTAAAAACAGTGGAATACGATGTGTATAATTTTCAGACCATTCTATTTTGCTAACAAATATCACAACAAGTCATTTGTGCAATTTCAACTAGGCCTAATCATAACCTATGTAACCGGCCAGGCAACTTTAATATTTGACATCAGATTATTTGTAGAAGTCACAGCACCAATTTTCAATATCACATTTTTTTTTTTTTTTTTTGCAAGGCATAAACACACATTGTGCATGATTAATGCATGTATTACAAAGTGGCAACACAGTACAAAGTTGACAACTAAAACAAAAAGACAAAATAGCCGGTTCATCACAATGTGGGTTTGCATTTACAGTGTCAACTTTCAAACATTTAACCTAAAGACTGAGAAACATTTCAAAGACATTCTTAAACTCAAATTCTCAAAGTTCGTTCCTGGAAAGTTGAATACTAACCTGCACAAGAAGGGACATGAAACTGAGGAATAAAAAAAAAAAAAAAATCGTGTATGAAGGTTAGATTCTACCCATTCACAGGCTCTGATTATATCATCTTATCAGTTCTGTCTATTCCATGAAATGTTCTGAAAGAATCTAAGCAGTGTTGTGTGATGCAGAAACAGTCAACACAACAAAAAGGTGAAACTACTTTAACATGGATTTAGGGTGAAAATATTTTAGCATCTTAAAAGTTTGGGGTGATTAAGATTTAAAAATGTTTTAAAAATAAATTAATACTTTTATTCTGCAAGGATACACTAAATTAATCAAAAGTTACAGTAAAGACATTTAGAATGCCACAAAAGATTTCCTATTTATATATACATGTTTACTGTATATATAAAACTGTTTTACTGTATTTCAATCAAATAAAAGCAGCCTTTGGCCTTGGTCAGTATATGAGTCTTCTTTCAAAAACAAAACATTTTTTTACTACACTACATCTAAACAAAAAGAATTAATACAGACTGGTGGTACCGCATCTGACTGCAGGCAACAATCTCTAAACTCTCATGTTACACGGCTCACCCATATCACAATGATCTATTCTGCTAATGAGTAAGGTGAGAAGAACCGAAGAGAAATGTTCCACTGGGTTATGTTGCAATTTGCACATGCTCAGTACCTCATTCACTGATGTGCAAGTCTTTCAAACAAGATTATGCTTTATGAATATCCCACACCATTTATTATAAATGAGAGACCACTGGCTATCACATGGACGTTGAGTAACAAGAAATGCTGACACAAACTCCAGCGCTTTGAGGATTAAACCACTGTCAGAGACACACAGGCTGACCAGTGTTGCAAAATGCCCAGCATGCACATATCACAGAGGAAAAAGGCACAAATGATCTAGCTAAAAAAAAGCAAAGAGTGCTGCAATGGGTGTTTCACTTTTGAATTCATACTACTGGTGCAGGTTAATCTATACTCAGTGCTGACATTTGGTTTTCACATTCACTTTATATTGATATGTCCTCACTGGTGAGTTATGTTTTATCAATACCAGACGAAGTACATAAAACCAAACACGTATAGGGGAATATAATATCAATATTTTACCCACAGCAACGGTAAAATGCGAACAAATACATTTCCTACCAAATTTATATTAATCTTACACGAGAATTACATAAGCGTATTACAGTGCTTGACACGTCACTCAACAATTATCTATTAGTGAAAAATAACGATATCAGGTCTCCATCCTACACAAACACAGAGACTGACCCTGACAGTAGAGTATCTGTCAACAGCCAGTCTGAAACCATATTACTGCTAGCCAGTTTATTGAAGCCTTACCGGCTGTTTTAATGTAATGACAGTCGTTCACCACAGAATATTTCTACCTTGAAGAATGTACAACATGTTTATAATTATTTAAGTCGTATAAGCACCAGCGTCGCTGTTTTAAAGCGAAACTACAGTAGCAGTTTAGCAAATACTTGCTAGCTAATAAAAACCCACATAGCAAGTCAATGTTAAAAAATCATCGAAATATGTTTTAAAATATACTGCTTGACGTACCTTGGTGGTTAAAAAGCCTCCATAACTTTGTAAAAATGATTCCCATCGCTGATGTCCGTCCTCGGGCAACACCACCCAGCAGCAGCAGAGACTGAAAATCTATCTGCTAGCCAGCTAAGCTAACAATCCGGGGCAGTACAAAATAGTGCTCACGGTAACAGTTATTCACTCCTTTAATATTCTCCTGTGGATGTTATCCATGTCTCGTGAGGATGGGATATCTAAATGCTGCATCATTTCAGTGCTGTCATGTCTGGAGGTAAATGAAACGAGGGCGTTCATTTGGCTCTGCCGCAGAGGAGCGTCTGAACCTGAAACGCTGAACTCAATCAAAACAGTTTAGAGCCACGCAACACTCACCGGAAGTCTCGCTCGCGACCTGTCTGTCTCAAGAGCTAGTGCGGAGCCTAGCTGGACAGCACACTAGTGACTAGGGCACATAAAACGCTAAAATGCGGCACTTTGGGGCTGTAAGGGAATGATGTCTAGATAGGCAGCTCACTAGGTTTTGAGATACAGTCCCACTCTCACTGACAGCATAGTGGACTGAGATAGCATTACTTGCGTGCATGTATAATAAATACGTGACGAGACAGTTGATCTGTGTATAAAAAAAAGACAACAGATGGCAAAAAAGGCACAATGTTTGGCTTAAGTCTGTAGGCTCTAGTCTTCATAAATAGCATTTTTATTATAAAATCAGTTGCGCAACTCCTAGGCTTACATTTGTAAAATGAATGAATCGGATCTTTCAAAACTGTCCTTTGCTGCTTCAAGTTCTGACTGAGTAACTGCTGTCATTTATTTGATTTATGAAGTTAAAATATTAATTTTTTCCCCCGACTTAGCAACTCAGCAAGTTTTTCTCAAAAAGTCAGAAGCTTAATTATTTTGAGAAATAAATCTAAATAAAGGAAAGCGTTGGATTTGAGCAAGGCCAGTAGAGGGCGTCCAGGAGACAAGAGAGACGATCATTACATCATTATCATGCGACGAACTGAAGAAGGACGGATGAGAATGTACATGCTGATTATTTGAATTATAACCGCATGCTGTTTGGTTCGCGAGGAAGACAATTAATAAATTGTCTCTGTTTACATCTTAACGTTATCTGAATAGTGTACATTTGCATCATTACAGTATATAGCTAAAGCGCACAAGAAAACACATTTGAAGATGTCTGTAACGGAGATGTTTACCTATATCCAAGGCTTTCTGAGCGCAGATCAAGATATCCGAGAGGTAAACAACTGCACTGACACATAAACTGGCAAAATTACTATACTAAAAATGAATGGGGTTTTAAGTAGCAATGTTAAGTCCGTTTGGAATTTCATGTACTGTCGCAAAACCTCTGAATAAATGATTGCTAGTGTTATAATATGCCCTGTCAATCATATTATCAGAGGATTTGTGACTTGTAAATGAGACTTTATAAAATGCAAAAGCTATCAAAGTCTTTATAGAAAGTTCAGCGGATCTCTTCATGTTTAATCCACATGTGCTTTCGGCTGACTCATCTTTCCATGTTCTTCCTTTAGGACATAAGAAAAGTTGTCCAAGTTCTGGAGCAGACGGCACGAGAGATCCTCACTGTTCTTCAAAGTGTCCATCAACCAACTGGATTCAAAGACAGTAAGACATTTTTAAATTCTTGATCTAAGTCTATTGATTTACACGATGCCTTTTATAATGCGTTTTCATTCCCTCCACCAGTTCCCAGCAAGTGTTTGAAGGCCAGAGAGCTGTTCTGCACTGTGAGAAATCACACTGGAGAGCTGAAAACTAAGTTCCCTGCGGAACAGTACTATCGGTTAGTGCAGATACCTCTTGAGCAATTCCCCCCAATTTTTTTTCAATTTCAAGATTTACACGTCCTCACCTTTCCCTAGGTATCATGAACATTGGAGATTTGTTCTTCAACGACTTGCCTTCCTTGCAGCTTTTGTGGTATACCTGGAAAGCGAGTCCTTGGTTACACGTGAAGAAGTGGCAAAAATACTTGCCAGTATGTAATGTTCATGTTAATTTATACATTTTCTATACTTGTGTGAGACTGTTGTTGATTCATTTTACTTTGCACATATGCAGTTGAAGTCGACAGAGAAAAAGGGTTTCATTTGGATGTGGAAGACTATCTAGCAGGAGTTCTCATTTTGGCCAGTGAGCTGGTAAGTTTTTTTTATTTTCCCTCTCAAGTTCATTCAGACTACCAATCTTATAACCTTTATCAATAATGTTATACCCGTTACTGTTTTTAAACATTTAATTTAACATTAAGGAATTTGAATTAAGTGTCAATGAGTGATTACATTGACAGTAATTTGCAGTGACAAATTTTCGTTTAGTTTAATTTTTGTAATGACCTAATTATGCAAAAATGACTTTTTGTTTGAACATAAATGTGTGTCGGCAGTGTGTGTACACAACCACCCCATATATTATCCCCATAAATCATAAGCAGTGTCTCAGAACAAGCCATTTGCAGTTTATATGCAATGCAGTGCATTATAGTGGATTTTGTGTGACCTTCTTGATGCGAAACAAATTAAAAACACAATGTACCTTTTGCATTTTCTTCGTTTAGTCCAGGCTGGCAGTGAACAGCGTGACCGCAGGGGACTATGGACGTCCGCTTAGGATCTCCAACTTTATCAATGAACTTGACTCTGGCTTTCGTTTGCTCAATTTAAAAAACGACCCTCTTCGCAAGCGCTATGACGGCCTCAAGTACGATGTGAAAAAGATAGAGGAGGTGGTGTACGACCTTTCCATCCGAGGCCTTGCCAAGGAGCAGGAGACTGGAGGAGAATAAGTAGAGCCGTGGCTGGGATTCTTCACGACTGGAAGAATGGTTAAACCTGTCAGCGTGGTCAGAGTGGTCCGAGGAAGAGGAGGAGGAAAGGGATGGAGGTTTTGAGGCCCCGGTATTTTTTAAGCCACCTGCCTACCAGGACAGAGATCAGTTCAGGTTTTAGTGGGGAAATCTTCTGTTTCTCACTTCTGTTCAGAGATGTTTTTATGTACAGATGCATTTGTTTGCCTGTTATTTTTGATTGGATGTTTTTTTTTTTACTAGTTTTGATTCCTTTTGTCTCGGCCATTTATCTTGTGAATCATTGTACAGTCAAACAAGAAAACATTGTTTTGGGGGAGATATTTAAGAATTAATACTGAAATATTGATAAAGAGAGGGAAACAATGGTAAATGCTGGTAGAAACAGAAGTTATGTGCCTGTTTGTTGTTTTCTGACCAGTAATGACATCAAGACACTATCTTGATGTTGACCTAAACAAATATAAGCCTTCATGTGACACGAACGGATTCATTAGATTCGGTTTTCTACACTCATAGCACTTTTCTTGAATGTAACTGACTAAATCACGTTAACTGTTTCTTGCTAAGGTGTACATGAAGGTAAAATTGATAAACCTGTGCCAAAATGTTTCATACTGTAAAGACATCTTGAGTTTGTAGATCATCCGTTTCTTAAAGCGCCGGCTTTGGTGCCATATTTACACTTTGATGTATTTCTCCATTAAAGTGAGTGTTCATCCAAGAATAACAGTTCCGTCATCATTTACACACCCTCTTGTCGCTCCAAACCTGTTTGACTAACATTTGCAGAACACTGAAGAGCATGCTGAATATTTTTTGTCCATACAATCAAAGTCAAAAGCTTTTAAGTTTTGGACCCCACTGACTTTCACTATATGAACAAAAACAGTGGAAACATTTTTCCAAATATCTTTTGTGATGCACAGAAGGAAGTCACACAGGTTTGGAACAGCACAAGGATTAGTAAATGACGACAGAATTTTCATTTTTGGATCAATAAGTTCAAAGAGATGTCTTGCTGTTTATTTTTGACCACCTGCTTATCACTTCTACTTTTCAGTTCATATGTTCCTTTCCCTGTTCTGGATGTTGTTGCATGCTGAACTCCACCTGCAGAGAGTGTCGTATCAGGAAGAGCTTTGGAAAAATAACAACAAAACTTTCTAGCAAATGTTTTAAAGGGCAAACTGACAGTGCATTCCTTTGTAAATATTTATGGACATTTTTATGTTCCTCCCTATTTGGTTTGTGGATTCTCAGTGCATTGACTTTTTTGTTGCTCTTCTTGTTGTGTGTTCTTTGTGGGTGCATGTTTTACTTAAAATGGTTCCTAGTAATTTTCAACAATAATGCTTTGTTTCCTTATTGTTTCTCCCCAAAGATAGATTTCTATCTGACAGTATTAGCATTTGAAATGCCTGTTCATGTGGTGGTTCAACTGGAAATCATTTGCTTGTTCAATAATGCTGTGTAATAAAGATTGTCATTGGGAATAATGTTCTCAGAAAACATGGAGTCAGTTGAGAGAGATGGATACTTGTCATTTTTAATTGTAATTCACAATATTTTACACAACAAAAAATAAAAATATTAAATTAGGATTTTTAAGAATGGAAAAAGTATTTAACAGCTCGATTGGTCTCAGTTAAAAGTAACATTTCTGACAAAGTCCTCTGGCAGGTTCAACTCCTCTTTTCATTGTGTAATGTGGAAGCTATGGTATTTCTAACAGTATCAATGCCGTTGGAAAAACAGTAAATATTCATGTTGAAACCTAAATGCCAAGATCCAGTGATAGCGACATATCTATCCATTAGAATTGACTTTAAACACAGAGAGAGACCAGGGTGAATGTGGTTGATTGCTATTGCTCAAGTCAACTGTGGTTCATTTTCTTTTAAAGCTCAAACAATCTTTAAAACAAAGTACAGTAAAGCTTTGTAAACTGCAGAACAATGTCCTCGCTCCAGTTTTATGACCTTCATATTAAAGTGCATCAAACAAAAACAGGTAACATTTAGAAGGTTGTCATAAAGCACAGTTCGTATATAAATGGGAAAGTTGGAATAGTACAGCAGCTACTGAAAAATAATATTTTTCTCAATAATTTGACATAAGGCCTAATTTTTAGGTAAACGTAGAAGGAAAACTTGAACGAATAGTAGACTCATTTAGTATAAAATAAACAAAGGCACGTATTTTATCCGCCTCAAAGATTAAAGGAAAGCAACATTGTTATAAACTACAAATTTGAGGGGGGGGGGGGGGGTAACATCAAACTGACATTTTCTAATTCAGGATCAACCATTAATGTGGCAATACTTGATGTTTAGACTGATGCTACACCCTCATTCATGGAGAAAACAGACCAAAAATGTTTTGTTACATCATCGATCACAAGGATACCAGCTTTACTGCCGCTACATAATACAATGAATATTATTGCTGTTTTGTAAACCAGCACAGTGATACAAAAATGAGAACTGCTCCTGGGCGGCAGTGGAAATAGTTGCTAATGGAAGAGAGAAAGAGGAAGTGGGAATTACAATGGTCCGAAAACAAAACAGCTTTACCTCAGTCTTCACACAAAACACAGGTTTTCCACTCTGTAGTGCATACTAAAAAGTCCACATAAGGTCCATCCAATCAAAACATGTTCCCTCATGCTTATCACAAAAACCATTTCACAACTGAAAACGTTTCTTCTCAGTCGCAAACTAGTTGTACAATCAGTGTTTTACAAGTGCAGCATTGAGGCACCTAAGAAGGCCCTCATTTTGGTATGCCAAACGGCATTACTTTTTGCTTGACAGTGGATTTTTCCTCTTCCCAAATGTCATTTATTTGCTTTCCACTCATACAAAGTGCCCCTTGAGGTCTATATTAATATTCAGTCTTTTAAATCACAGTAAAACCTTGCAATTTAAAAGTCCATTGGTGGAGGAACATCTAATCAGATCCGATTCCCCCACACAAATACTGTTTTCTCAACAAAATATTCATTTTTAAATTATTGTTTACATCAGAGTTATGCTGGGAAGGGACGAGGGATGTCTCAGGACCGGCTCTGGGTCGTGTTAATCATAATATTAGGGAGAGCATTACGTCGTTTTCTCCAAGATCCCAGATCACTAGCGTATCTCTTTATCTGTCGAAACCACTGCTGAGTGCGAGGTTTGTCGGAGGCACGGAAAACGAAGGCCTCGCGTCGGATGTCCAGCACCTCAAAGGTGTCTTCACAGTCGGGGTCGTTGGACACCACGGAGTTCGCCAGACAGATGGGCTCCCGTAACACAGTGAACTTCCCGCTGCTCTTGTCCTTGATGAGCACCAGTACACCGTCCTGCACCGTCTCTGAGGTCTCCAGACTCCCATCGGTCACCACCTCTGCGGTGCGCAGGGAGCGTACCATGAGTAAACCCTGAACGTTCTGGAATTTGAGGGATTTGCTTCCCTTCTTAAGCCACTGGCCATCGGCGGGCTGCGCCAGCTGAAGCGCCCCCTCCATGATGAAGCGCGTGCTCTCTCGCGTCCAGCCCACCGTCTTCATCGACAGCTCTCTCATCTCGATGTTGATGACCTCTCGGTTCTTGCGGCTGTCACGCCGGAAAGAGCGCAAGGACCACGTGGCGGTCCCCTCCTGTTTAGTCTTCATGTTGATGTGCTCTAGATGGGACTCCACGCGGCTCTTGGCTTCTTTTAGGCGGGAATAGTCCGGATGACACTCGTTGGTGGCCTTGCTGATGCGACTCAGCAGCAACGGGTACTTGGTCACACGCTGAAGCGGCGCCATGAGGAAGGAGCGCAGGTTCATGCGCCTGAGCGCAGTGTTGTCGTTCTGGGACACGTCGAGGAATATCCTGAAGGACGCAAGGGAGGAAACATAAACGTAACAATTAAGAGAGTTCCTTAATGGCATACGCTACTGTTGTATTCATCAAATAATCCTGAAAAATACAAATCACTGTTTCTACACAACTGTTTTCAACCTTGTTAATAATTAGACATGTTTCTTGATCAGCAAATCAGCATATTAGAATGATTTCTGAAGGATCATGTGACACTGAAGACTGAAGCAATGGTGCTGAAAATTCAGTTTTGCCACCACAGGAATAAATTAAATGTTTTGATACATTTTTACATTTACATTTTAAATTGTAATAATATTTCACAATATTACTGATTTTACTGTATTTTTAATCAAATAAGTGCAGTCTTGGTGAGCATACAAAACTGCCTTAAATTAAAAAAAAAAATCTTACCAACTCCAAACTTTTAAACGGTGGTGTATATTGTATACATAAGATTGGTAACATTTTCAATAATATATATGGGCTATGTCCTTTGTCCTATGTCCAACTTTTCTCAAAGTAAAGTTGTAAAAACTAATGGAGGAAGACTTCTCGCCTAATTCATTGGGAGATTGCAAACATTAGCAGGGCACAACAAAGTATGGGCAGATGGCAGAGTAGCCAGTGTGCCAATATTTCAGGCAAGTTCCCTGTCACTTGCCCAGTTGGTCACAATTGCATTCATTGATCATATACCTCCTTGTGGGTACAAATGTTTTGAGCTGATTTAAGTATGTCACCAAGTTATCTTAGTGAGTGACATGACGTGAAGGCCAAGTATGGTAACCCATACTCGATTTGTCCAATGCATTTAACCCGTCCAAGTTAGTGCACACACATTAATTCATATGGCATACAGTACAGTTCTGTAGTGTTCACTAGCTAGCTAGCTAACATGGTGTTAGGATGAGTTAAATAAAAAAAGTAAACTATCACATTATGCCTTTGAGTTCCAGCAAAAGTTTGAAATCATTACTGTATAATTTTCAGCTATTATTGCAAAATCAAAGAAGAATTCATTATTAAGTACAAGTGGTAATAGTGGTTGTAATTTGATACATCTTATTAAAATATTTTATAGCTGAGCCGTGGTTAGAAATACATTTGATAAGACCTACTAACTAACAATCTGCTTAACTGCCTTTATTTGCAAACCCTGAATGGCTTTGCAAATAAAGAGGATAATCTACAGTACTTTCTAAAAGCAATTAGAGAAAGTAATATGTGTACCTAAGAAGCTCTTTCTCTTTCTCCAGAGTGTTGAGCATGTTGACAGATGTGGACTGCTGCAGGCAGTAGGTTTGAAATGCTGGAAGCATGTTGACAAACTCCAAGAAGATTTCTCCAATGCACACAGTCTGCAGGTCCTCATCGCCCTGTATGAAGACAGAAGATTCATTATTATGAATAATAAATAATATTATAACATTAAAAATCAAAGTAGTGACCACCAAAGGTGTGTTTTTTTCAATGCAGATATCAAGAGAGCACAATCCAAGGTCGCTACAATATATAAACAAACTGTTTAAAAAATGTAGGGTTGGCACGATTTCCTTTTGGCAAGTCTCTTCTGCTCACCAAAGCTGCATTTATTTGATCAAGAATGCAGTAAAAACCATGCTATTGTGAAATATTATTACAATTTAAAACAATTGTAATAGTGAGTCTTGAGTGTCATATGATCAGAAGTCATTCTTATATGCTGATTTTCTTGAAACATTTCTTATTGTTATCAATGTTGAAAACAGCTATGCTGCTTATATTTTATTCAGGATTATTTGATGAATAGTTCAAAAGAACAGCATTTATTTGAAACACAATTGTCTTTATATAAATGTCTTTACTGACAGTTTTAAAGCTGAATATATCTAACTCTATCACTAGTGCTCCATACCTGATCAAATGCCTGATCAATGCTGTCCTGCAGATGCTCTGTGAACCTGTCATTGACATCAATGAGCTCTTGAACATTGCTAAAGACCACGGCCAGCTGCTCTGCTGTGAGCAGTCCTGCACTCTGCATGGGGCAGTAAAACTCTTCCTTGATGATGCGCAGGTCCTCTCCATAACTCGACTCAGTGTTGAGAAACTCCAGGATGGCTTCTTTGCGCTCGGTGCGCAGCTTGGAGCAGCGTTCGCACATGCCCTCCCCGTGGGCACCCTCTTTGTGTCCGCAGTCGGGACAGGGCTGCTGAACCTCCCAGGTCCTGAGGGATGGCGTGGGTCTCCTCCAGCCCCGAGCCAATCCAGGGCCGATGCCGCTGTCCACGCGTTCTACCTCAGCTCCGGCACTGTGGCGGGCACGACGGGGCTCTTCCTCGTCTTCGCGCTCATCGCTCAACCCTACGACACCACTGTCTGCGCTCAGGCTGCTGACGGTACTCCAGCGGTGCTGTGCTGTGCGGCTCACACCCAGGCCCCTGCTCCTCTCCTCACCTCTGGGCTCCGAGCGGCCCCTGGCTGTGCCTGGCACTGATGACAAGGAACAAACAAACATCAGGAGATCAGCTCTCAGAATTTTATAACAACCCTTACTCTAATCATTTTGTGATAATCAAAAAAAAAAAAAGTCTGATAAAATAATTAAAAATTCTTTACATTTTTAAAGTCATATAAATTGGAACAGAAAAGATAAAACAAAAAGTAACAGTAAATATTCTTTTAAATATTTAAGACAATGCATTTGAGGTGCCTTAAACTTTAAACTACCCCATAAAGTTATACAATAAGCCAATACTTATTTGGCATCAGTAAAATTGAGTATAAATAGTGGATACTAGGGATGCAACAATATACTGTGTCACAATATATCGCAATACAAAAATGCAACAATATTTATCATGGATAGTGCAATATGTATTGTGTATAGTTCAGCTTTTAAGTAAATAAAAATTACTTTGTGAGAAAAAAATTCAAGTTTTCAGAGTTTTAGTGTCAGTACTTCATTAAACTACTATATATAATGTTGAATATAATGTATAATAATGCAATGGGGGAATATTTGTGGGTCCTGATATTGCCAACTGTCTTATGTTACCAGTAAAAAGTGGCCTACATTATTTTAAATATATCTAGTCAGTGACAGTGCAAGCATAATTCTGTTTTTTCAGCTTCAGCTTCAGAATCATGAATATTTTTATTCTGGTGTCACTATTGTCCTGTGCATTGGGTTACCAGCAACAAGTCCAAGCCTATTCATTTACACCCACAATGTAATACCAAATTTAGCATTTTAATCAACAGTACATTATTTGTTAACCTTTCATCATATGTCTTGGAGTATCGCAATAATATCGTATCGTGAAGTCAGTATCGTAATATGTATTGAATCGTGACATGAGGGTATCGTTACACCCCTTTTAGTATACAATACTGTTCAAAAGTTTGAATTCCGTGTTTTAATGTTTTTGAAAGAAGTATGTCTGCAAAGGAATGTCTGCAAAGGAAAAACAGTAATATTAAATTTAAAAAAAAAAATAATTAAATAAATGTTTTCTATTTTAATATATTTTAAAATGTAATTTATTCCTGTGATACAAAGCTGGATTTTCAGCATCATTACTCCAGTCGTCAGTCACATGATCCTTCAGAAATCATTCTAATATGCTGAATTTAGCGCTCATGAATTATTATTATTGTTGAAAACAGTTGTGCTGCTTAATATTTTGGTGAAAACTGTCATCTTATTTACACAAAATGTCAAATTATTTTCAAGTTACAATAACTGATGAATCACAAATTTGAAAAATATCTACTTTCTTTTATCTATAATTAAAAAAAGAGAAAATGATGAAAGTCTGCTATTACAAATTGTACTGTTTGAAATAAAAAATAGCGGCTCATTATAACAGAGGACGGACCTCTGGGATAGAGCTCAGGGTTAAATAATTACAATAATTTATCGGTATTCCTTTTAAGCTAATGCTACACGATGATCCAAATCTAAAATCAAAAACAATTATATATCCAAATTCTGATGATACCAATACATTTATAATATAACAAATAATGGCAAATAAGCAATATGGTGCTGGCAAGATATGCATTTGATAGTTGCCTTTAAGTGTAAAAACACAAACAAAACAAAGTACAGACACAGAGTATGGATGGTGCAGAAAGATAAAAGCAGTCCTCAGGTCATGCATGTGACGGCACTACAGTAAGCCACCTAAGGCCTAGTAGCAGAGTCTCATGATAACAACTAAAGTGATACCCTTGGGTTACAGACAAGCCTAAAAATTCTTTTAAATGAAGGATTGTCAAAACAAAACTAGGACAGGAGTTAATTTACTTACAGCAAGAACTGTGAGCAAAGCTGAGTGCAGTTGAAAGAGTCTTACCACTGTCCCTCTCTCTGCGATGAATGTGCAAACGTGCCGCGGCGGCGATCTTCATCTCCAGCTGTTTACGCTTGGTGGCGTCTGCAGGCATGGGGTCGCTGTAGTGGGGCCGCAGGCGGCACTCACGCTGGGCCCTCACTGACTCAGACAGCTCATAGGCCGCATCTGAGCTGGAGCGTCTGCAGCCCGCCCCAGAAACCTGCCGATAGGACAGACATCTCTTAATCATCCGTGCACATGACAGAGAAATGCTCCGAAATGTATGTGTGTAAAGGGAAAGTTGTGTATGTGTAAAACTTCAATGAAGGCAGATTTGATCTCTAAGCACATATGAGAATTAATGGAACCACTAACTGTTTCAGATATCGATCAGAGTCACTGCATTACAGAACATTCAAGGAGTGTTACATTACCAAAGCTTTTAATATATTGTGGTGGTAAGAGGATTTTTTTTTTCTGTGGGTTTTCATGCCCATTTACAGTTCATAAAGTCTATTGACAGACTCCAAGGACATGAAATGCTTCTATTTTATCAATAGAAATGGTTCAGAAAACCAGTTTCCTGTCAAAACTGGCCTGTTGGAAGTCACTATTAATGGGATAGTTTACCCAATATGATGTCAACATTTATTCACCCTCATGTTGTTCCAAACCTTTTGACTTTCTTTCCTCTGATGAAAATAAAATAAAACATTTAGAGAAATGTATCAGTCAATGGTAACCAAAAATGTTCAGTTACATGCTTCAAAATATTTTCTTTTGTTTTCCACCGAGAAAAGTTTTTGGGTGAACGAACCATTTAAAACATTGACCCTATTTGTTTTTTAAAAAACATTCCTAGTCTTATTGTGGATAATATACCTGCAGAAAAAAATATTTGCAATATATTCCATTAAATAAATAAAAAATTGGGACAACTATAAACTCTATAAAACTCTATGAAACACATTTCTACACTTCCTGACACAACTGTCCTTTTCGGCTTCCCTCAAACTACCTGTAATACTTGAGACCTGTCTTGATCCAATCAAGGATAAAATCGGGTCAATCATTTTATTTTCCAGTTTAAATACATATTTCACATAAAATGTGTTGTCAATGGTTTCATGTTGACTTTAAAAGTGTTCACACTGACTGACAGAATTGAAAACCTTTCACCTTTTACACCTCTAAAACACTAGAAAGCTATTCCAAAATGAAGTCAGTACATAATGTGTTTCAGTTGAATCTAATAAAAAAAAAAAACCACACAATCTATGGCGTAAAACCCTCAGAAGGTGACTTGACAGCATTAGGTTCTCAAGTGTTATCAATGTACGAGAAACAAGACACCAAGGCTTCAGGTGACGTACAGAATAATTAATAAGGCAGCAGTTATCTTAATTAAAAACACTGAAATGCAGAGACAGAAGAAGAATCTGTGCGCAAGGGCTGACCAATGAATCATAGCAACATTGCACACGAATGCCAGCATTCTTTGATATCACCCTTAACCTTAAAAACATGCAGCCAGTCAAATGGCGTGAATGAACGTGGCGCAATGAAGAGCAGGTCGGCATCTCAAGCAGCAGTGGCAGGACGCACAACCTGACACAGAGAGGAACGGAAAGCAGTTACCACCATGAAACCTGGCTCTAATCCTTCCTGCGTGTCGCTCTTAGCTGCGGCTCTGCGCGCTCCGCTGCATGTCTGCAGTCGCCTCTACCGTGCAGATTCCCCTGCAAACTCAGGCTCCCATGCGCGCTGATCACGCTCACATACATGCATGACAGAGGCGATATTCAGAGATGTGCGAGTGTGAGAGAGAAGGGAGCATTCCTTACGCATTCTGACGCCGCTTTCCCCTGTTGTCCCGTGGGCTCGGTGCAAGCCTCCTCTCCGCAGGCCGACGTTGTCATGGCAACGTGGGCAGATTGATGGCTGGGATGGGGAGCGGTGATGTTAGTGACGTCATTCTGCTCACGCGACAATCGGACGGGAGTCTCGGCTGCAATCTCTGCACTGCAGCTGGGGAAGCGAGGGAGAGAGAACACAAAGACGGAAAATGGGAGTGTTAAATCGGAATTACAATTCCTGATCCTGCGTTCGTATGTGTGCTGTGCGGTCAACCCCCATCCCTCTAGGGAGGACCAGTGCCCCACAGAGGGGCTCAGGGTGGACAGCAATTAAGACGCATCAATTCACATTAACACCTGAACTCCTCGCTACAGGGTTCTGAATGGGAACGAGCACAATCAATCTTTTAGATTCCTTTAAGTAAGGAGCTTATGCATCTGGATGACCCCACACACCACAGACGATGAATAAATAACATCACATAGCAGAGTGAAACTGCGTAAGATAATATGATTTGATTTCAGAGAATATTTCGTTTTCTTACCCGTTTGTCAAATTTATATTTTTTATTGTCATACATTTTGTAAGACTAGATGTACCGCATTGCGGTACAAAATATGACCGCCGCTCAGGCCTGCACTGGCTTTCCACAAAAATAAATGACGTGGAGTAATTTGGCTGTATTGCGTGTTTATGTATATACCTAAAAAAAGTAGTAGTATGTGCATGTCTGTCTGTGTGTGTGTGTGTGTGTGTGTGTGTATGTGTGTGTGTTTGTGTATGTGTGTGTCTGTGTCTGTGTGTGTCTGTGTGTGTGTGTGTGTTTCTGTGCGTGTATGTATGTGTGCGTACATGTGTGCGCGTGTGTGTGTTTGTGTGTGTGTGTGTCTGTGCATGTGGATTTGTATGTGTGTGTATGGGTGTGTGTCTGTGCGTGTGGATGTCAATGTGTGTGCATGCTTGCGTTTGTTTGTATTCCTGCATGTGTGTGTGTGACAGTATCATCCTAAACCAGCAACCCTTCGCTCAACAGCACCATCTACAGGCTGATGAGTGTACAGTCACTAAATGTGCACATAAATGAATTTATTTTATACCCCCCCATGGATGAAATTCTACGAAACTTAGCAGAGGATACCCCCAGAGGATGTCAAGTTAATCATACACATGAAATATGGTGCAGTTCTGAACATCTCCACTGAAGATAGGGGCGATTAAAGCAGAATAATATTGCATTTTCATTTTTTATGGGAGGGGCGCAAATCACAAATGAGTGATTATGGGCTAGGTTGATGTGGGCCCTTAAGAGCAACATACCATAAAAATTTCTTCATCCTCGGTGCCACGGTTCAGGTAGTTGTTTAGGAAAAACTGCATTTTTTGGGGTTTGGGGGGGCCCAGCGTGGGGGGGGGGGAGTGGCCCCCGGGGACCAAACGAAATTTTTCCGTAGAAGTCTAGTGGGGCTACATGCCCACCAAATTTCATGTTCCCCGGTGTTTCGGTGTCCCTGGTATCGTTGACGAAAAATTTACGGGGGCCCCAGCGCAGGGGGGGGAAGTGGCCCCCGGGGACCAAACGAAATTTTTCCGTAAAAGTCTAGTAGACCAACATACCATAAAAATTTCTTCATCCTCGGTGCCACGGTTCAGGTAGTTATTTAGGAAAAACTGCATTTTTTTGGGTTTGGGGGGGCCCAGCGCGGGGGGGGAGTGGCCCCCGGGGACCAAACGAAATTTTTCCTTAGAAGTCTAGTGGGGCTACATGCCCACCAAATTTCATGTTCCCCGGTGCTTCGGTGTCCCTGGTATCGTTGACGAAAAATTCAGTAGGGTGACGAAAAAAAAAAAAAAAAAAAACTTTGACAATCCCTATATGACCGCTTTCGCTAGCTACTCTAGCGGCGGTCATAATAATGAGACTTGTTATTAATGAATGCGGAAAATTCAGCTTTGCCTTCACAAAAATGAATTACATTCTAACATTCAAATTAGTGCTGTCAAAAACGAATTAATCGCACCAAACATTCCAGTTTTCAATATATTTTTATATGGTAATAACTTCACATTCAATCTCTAAATTAATGTAAAAACAACATACTGTAAAGACAGTAGCCTATATTTAAAATATTTGATCTAACAGGTTGGAAATATACAGAAATTGAATAGTTATCAATCACTTCGCAGTTTTCACTGCATACATTGTAAATTAAATATAGATACATTTTTATTAAAGCTACAAAAGTTATTCAGTCAAGAACAGTGAGTGATTTTCTCTTTTTCTTTTGTTTTTTGATTAATTTAATTGAACTTTTATTCACATATAAACATTCACCAAAGCACACATCAGTTATGATAAAAGGAAGCTCAAACATGTTTACTTGACGTGCGAGAACCAACGAGGTTCATTCTCCTGTGTTACGTGGCACGTTTGAGCTTCTGCAAGAGGTTTGTTCTCGCGTGTCAAGCAGGTTCTGTTTATGTTCACTGATCACTGTGATTCACCGTGAATAAAAGCCTCAGTTTAATCTGTTCATCATATAAAGTGATCATGTCTCTTCAGAAAATGTGGACTAAACCACTCAAATCATGTGGATTAGTTTTTACGATCTCTTTGTAAACTTTTTGAAGCGTCAAAGTGGTAGTTGCGTAGCTGTCAATGGAGAGTACAAAACTGGCTCAGATTTGCTTAAAAATATCTTCATTTGTGTTCCGAAGATGAATAAAAACGAATTTGGAATAACACGAGTGTGGGTAAATGATGACAGAATTTTAATATTTGGATGATTCATATAACATTAATGACACATAGCAGCAGGTTGATTAGGCTGCTGTCACTTTAAGACATGCTGCACATGGGCATTTTGGCATGAATTTGTGTGTTTCTGTCCATTCAAGCGTGATCGAGAAATAAATGCAGCCGTGTCATCACAGCGAGCTAATTTGTGTCTTGTCGCACTTGAAAGGTTTAAAAGCATTTGCATGAATAAGAGCATGATTATTATTTTTTATTCATTTAGTAGACGCTTTTATCCAAAGCGACTTACAAATGAGAACAATAGAAGCAGTTAAACTAACAATAGGACAACAAAATGCAAGTGCTATGACCGTTCCCAGTTTAATCTAATGCAGTACGTGTACTTTTTTTTCTTTTATAAAGATAATAGATATAGAATAGAAGTGTATCAAATCAAAGACATGAAAAACTAATATTAAGATTAGTAATACATTTGTAGATGATTGCTGATGGATGCACATTCATTGTTGAATAAATTGACTTTTAAACATTAATCAGCTGTTTGTCTCAGTCATTGTTCATATACAGCGGTCTCTTGGGTTTAAAAACAGGTGCTTTGATTATTTTGTTATAAGCTCTTAACTGCCTCTTCCACATCACTTCCATCTCCTTTAATGCTTCAGTACCTCAATGTCTGATAATGCTGCACTCATTACTGTCATAAATTTGCATAAATGTCATCAGAGAATAGTGCTGACAGCACAACGAGGAGCTCTGAAGCATTCAAAAGAAAACACACACAAAGACAAAGAAGCCTTCATCTCACTAGGAATAGAAGAATCACTAGGAAAAGAAGAATCACAAAATGCAGATGTTAATCGCTGGCGTGGTCTAATGTCATTTTTAATTCTAACAATAAAATGTGGAAGAGTTCACCCACAAACCTGTAGCTGTGGACTGACAGTAATTAATATCCCGCTCTGAAAGAGACAATAAAACCAATGTCTTTCACACGTGAATGAAATTATCATTAAGGCACTGCAGTTACAGTGCTGGTCAGAATTATTTGCCCCCTTGGTAAATATGATCAAAGATGGCTGTATAAAATAAATCTGCATTGTTAATCCTTTTGATATTTTATCAAAGAAATTAGCAAAAATCTAACCTTTAATTGAAGTAAAAGAATTGAAAGTGGGGGGAAAAATCACATTATGAAATAAATGTTTTTCTCCAAAACACGATGGGAACAATTATTTGCCCCCTTTTATTAAATAATTTTTGCAACCTCCAAGATCCAAACATGGCCCGTTATAAGATTTCTTGCACAGGCTGTCAGGTTTAGATTTTTTATCTGTTGGTATTTGATCGAATCCATGATGCCATGTATCTGAACAAGATGTCCAGGATTATTTTGTTTCATCTGACCATAGAACCCGTCCCGTTTGAAGTTCCAGTATAGTGTCAGTTACTTTTCAAATGTTCTATGGACAGATGAAACAAAACCAAAAAAGCTTTTTGGCTGCAAACACTTAATATGGGTTTGGTTCATACAGGGATAAAAAAGAACCCCATGTGTAAAATGAAATACTCTGCTATATATTTAATACTGTGGGCCTAATTTTCTGCCAGAGGTCCTGGACATCTTGTTCAGATACATGGCATCATGGATTCGATCAAATACCAACAGATAAAAAAATCAAAACCTGACAGCCTGTGCTAAATCTTATAACAGGACATGTTTGGATCTTCCAACAGGACAGAGATCCAAAAACAAACATCAAAATCAAAAGAAAAATGGGTCACTGAGCACAAAACCAAGCATCTGCAATGGCCATCCCAGTCCCTGACCTGAACCCTACAGAAAATGAGTGGGCTGAACTGAAGAGAAGAAGCGCCAACATGGATCTGGGAATCTGAAGGATCTGGAGAGATTATGTATGGAGGAATGGTCTCTGATCTCTTGTCAGGTGTTCTCCAAACTCATCAGGCATTATAGGAGAAGACTCAGAGCTGTTATCTTGGAAAAAGGAGGTTGCAAAAAGTATTAAATAAAAGGGTGCAAATAATTGTTCCCAATGTGTTTTGGAGAAAAACATTATTTCATAATTTGATTTTACCCCCACTGTCAATTATTTTACTTCAATAAAAGGTTAGATTTTTGATTTTTTTTTTTTAAATATCAAAAGGATAAATAATGCAGATTTATTTTTTACAGCCATCTTTGATCATATTTACCAAGGGGTCAAATAATTCTGACCAGCACTGTATGTCATTTCAACAGTGCTCTGTGAATTCATTCACTGAATGTTTCCCCCTAAATTATTTTATAATTTATTAAGTCACTTTATTCCAGTGTACTGTCAGGCTTAGATAAAAGCACTTTCAGGCTGATATTTCACTATTTATTTAAAGATACAATGTGCATCCTGTCCAACAATACTGACTTCTCATGAAATGTTCATCTTTTCTAGTCAAAGAGATTAAGTGTCTGTAAGCTTAAATGAGAACTATGCCATGTGACTTGTTCTTCTTTCTTCTATCAAGCACACAATAAATGAAAATAATATACTATATAATAATAATATAACTATAAATGTCTCATAAAAACGACCTGGTAGCCCCCGAGCTGCTCTGTAGTAAATTAATACCCACACTTGAGGCACTACGGTACAGCTGGGATATTGGATGTTATATTTAGATGGTTCGCAGCCTGGATTGAACTCCTGCCCTGGAGGAACATAACATTAGAGAAAGGCTCTGCAGTGTCGAAAAGCCTCTGACGCACCCGCAATTAAGCTCTGTACAATGTCTGGAGCAAATTCAGCTGAAGGAAAATCTATACGGATTTATGCATCCATGCTAAATTTGAGAAGACTGTCAGGGCCAGAGTTATGTGCTGTTATGTTAATCAAATTCCTGTCAGGTTCGCATATTTTACACTTGTGAGATTCTGTGAGTAAACGTGCTGTTGGTGGACAGGTGTGAACCGCCACAGCACAACACAACCACCATAGAATCAGTATAATACAGTTACTGCCTGTGTGATTCAGTGGGGAATTAATGGGGTTTATTGCTATAGCATCCAGTCCTTTACCATAGGTTGTTACTCCTACAAAAATCTTCATCTTTGTTTTCCAGTAATGATATTTATCCATAAAACAACATTAATTTACCTGAAGCTTTAACAAAATTGAATGAAGTTTATACTTAAATCTAGTCTGTGGATTTTGTTGGGTTGCAATTTGGTACTGGAAAACAAGACAAAGATACTGATTAGGGCAGGATATTTAAGAGAATTTCTAATGTTTTCACATTCCTGATGCAGCTAAACCTGATAATCATCATAGAATATTCCACTATATGCAAATATCACATCTGCCACTGTGTGCCTGACATAAATGAAGACATTAAGAATCACATCAGTAATGATACATTCACTCTATTTCTCTGTATACAAGCTGTGCAGAGATGCTGGAATAAATCAATACCAAAACAAATACTGATCCAAACGCTGCTGGATTCATTTTCACAGTTAACAAGCAAAACTGATAACCAAGAGATACACTGTTCCAGCTGATGTCCATTTTTACTCAGCATACTATTTTTCCCATTTAAACTCTAAATGATAACTTACATGGTACCAAAATGTTGGCAAATATTAGAGATTTTTAATTAATTGGCAATGGTCAATACTGGATATATATTGACTGATATTTGAAAAAGATATTTGATGGATATATTTAATTTAATTGTTTACACTCATTTCCTCTAATTTTACAATTAAATTCCCTTTGCCATTATCTTCTAACACTCAGTTCATAAACAACTGTCAAATATTAATATGAATAACAATATAATATTGAGGTGCATTAAATCATGTGTGCCATTTAAAGTTATTGATTTAAATTTTAGAATTCATTTAGAAAAAGTGTATCGGATTTCAAATGTCAGACATTTATTAAAGGGTTAGTTCACCCAAAAATGAAAATTCTGTCAGTAATTACAGGAAGTCACCACGCATCACACACATGACAAGCGTCGCCCAATAGTGAACCTACAACACAGACGCGCTACGCAAAAACACTACGTAAACTAACTCGAGGCACAGAGAGAGAATGAAATGAATAGTGGAATAAAGTCGTTATTTTTGTTTGTTTTAGCGCACAAAAAGTATTTTTTACTTTTTTTTACTTTCTCGTCGCTTTATAAACTTAAGATTGAGCCACTGTAGTCACTTGGACTATTTTAACGATGTATTTAATACATTTTCTGGGCCAGCAAGTTATAGTGTCCACAAGCTTGTGGAGGAGTGAGACAGCTCTCAGATTTAATCAAAAATATCTTAATTTGTGTTCTGAAGATGAACGAAAGTCTTACGGGGTTGGAACAACATGAGGGTGAGTAATTACTGACAGAATTTTCATTTTTGGGTGAACTAACCCTTTAATACCCAATCTATTCTCTAAATGTGACTTAATTATCTTATTGTGAACAATTCATAAAGGCATAAGTTTCCTTCAAAATGTCATAAATTGATCTTCCATTGAGATGACAGACTTCTCTCCTGTGGAGTATGCCTGACTTCCCCAATAATTTAGTTTGCTCCGCCCCTCTCTTACAAACAACTTCAAGCTCACATTCAGATCTTTGTCCATCCAGTCAACAACCAATGGATAGAACCAAGTCCACGTCCTACATTTTCTTTTCTTTTTCAATAATCCGATTCTCTCGGGTGTATCTCACAATCCAGATAAAATGATCTGTCGCTACTTCCGTAACATTGCAACTTTAAGTATTAAGTAAATGCACAAGTGTACCACTACCAATACATTTGCTCCTTCATCCACTCACCTTTTTTTAATAAGGTCCAGGGCGGATCCCAGGAAGCCATCCTTTATTTTGTAGATTTTGGCTCCGTAGCTGGAAAGGTCTTGGCCGTCCAGAAGGATTGCGGGGCAGCAGCTGGATGGGCCATTGCCACTCTCCCTGCGGGGCGGGAAGGGAAGAACATTTACATCTGTGGCCCCAGGGCCTGCTGGGCCCTTTGTCTCCTCCTCTCTTCCTGTAGCAGCTTGAGGGTGTAATGGAGAGCGAGCTACTGGGCCTGTGCAGATGGGTCCTCCCGGGACATCTGTGGTGGAACTGGGCTCAGAGATCTCTCCTCCCCTGTCTCCGCAAGGATGGTTCGAAGCTTGAGCGGTGTTGACGTCGGTGTCAGTCCTTTCCACACTCTGCATTTCCTCTGTCTGTTGTCTTTCCTCTCTATGCTTGTCGCAACTCACCATTTCAGAGGACCTGTGGTTCTTACTGCCCTCCCTTTGCCTCATTCTCTTAAACTCCTCAAATGTAGGTATGTGCAGGCGGCCCACCGGGGGTCTTTTCCTCTCGGGGGTTGACTGGGCAGAGTTAGTGCAGATGGGCTCTGTGGTATGAGCTTTACTCATGGTACTAGACTCCTGTCTGGAGTTCAGAGCCAGGTTAGGGGTGCTTCTTTGCCTTCGGAGCTGCAGTCGTCGCATTGCTTCCTGTTTGATCTCCTCAGGACTGGTGATGCGACGGGCACTCAACTCTTGCTGTCCATTCGTTTGCAACAATGCCGGCCCAAGACGAACTGCTGCATCCTGATTGCAAGGATACTGCGGACAAGGTGCATTCCCAAGCACAGGTTGAGGACGCAAGGGCTTGTGGGGCTCCGTCACACGTGTGCTCTGGAGCCGCAGCTTGTCTCGAAGACCCTTTCGGGCGTTTCCGTTCATGCCCCAGTCTTCAACCGCAGGTAAAAGCCATTGCGGGAAGAGCGGTATATCCTTTCTGACCACTCCTCGGCGGCCGTAGATCGCCATTCCGTCAAGGGATGGCATTAAGCCATATACCTGTGGTCCCTGAGGAGGTCCATCGTACCAGTGGCTGCTTGAAGTGCAATGAAGAATAAACTCACTGTCCACACTCCTGTAAGGATACACATTGGGGTCGGACACAGCAGCCCAGTGCAGGTTTTCCAGGCTGCGGTAAAGTCGGGTACTGCTGGTGTTCACGCAGCCTTGTGGAATGCGCATTGTCCCGTAGCCAGGCTGACCGTCAGGCTGTTTGAGAGGATGCATACTGCTGGTGGAGCAGTAGAGCCCCAAGTTGCTGAGCAGACCATTGTTGTTGTTGCAGTGGCCTGGCACAATATCCTGGGCAGGGAAGGGGGGCATGCCATGATGAGTGAAAGCAGACAGCGGGGGGCTGAGGACGGACAGGTCCATGGACAAGTCCATGCTGCAGCCTGCAGGAGAGCCTGCTGGGGAGTACTCACATTGTGAAGCTTTCACATCCGGCATGGCCACAGAAGGAGCTGCCATCTTCCAGAAAGGAGCACTAGGATCACAGCCCTGCAAAAATGTACAGACAAGACATTGGCATCACATCAGAAGAACAAGGTCATACTCTCTGCATCTCAACATCAGTAATTCACCAACACCTGGTGGTTAAAAATGTTAAAAGGGTCAAAAACAATGAAAGTGTCTTGTTCATTTGCATTATAAATTCTGTCCACTTTAGCTTTTCTGTCCGCCTTTAGCTTGGCTAAATAAAAACGCTATACAAATTAATCGAAATTAAAAAAGTTTTTCTTAATACTAATCTACTTACATATACTTTAGGTTTATAAATCTAACAGTATTCTAAGTACAAAAAATACATACATAATACAGCATTACTATAAAATCAATATTTTCAAGATAATATTTTGGGTTTTAATTTATTTTGGCTTTAGTATAATGACATTAAAAAGACAAGTTTTCTCACACAGCATACATAAATGGGTTTTTATATATTGTTAATAGCTGACTGTTGTGGCAAATAATTATTGCATGGCATTCTGTTTCTCCATGGCGCGTTTTGTCAAAAAACAAAAAACAAAAAAACATTTCTAAATACATAAGAAATATATTCCAATGATAATCCTTGGGTATACGTAAGAAATTGAGGATTTTAAAATACCAGATTAGATTTAAAATGTCCTCAGGTTACAAAATTAATCATGAGTATGTTCTACCAAGGATTCCAGTAGGTGATCCTGAAAATGCAAAATGACTTCCTTGAAGCCACGATTGTATGCAACCTGTGCTAATGGCTTGTATGTAAGGGATTCAGTTGCTCGCTTGTGCTTGCAACAAGCTCTCCCTTTCCCTATCTTAGTGCCCTTCAAGGGTGTATTCACCCAACATTTCTCACATATTTAAAAATGGATTGTGTATACTGCACAACACTAACAATATTCATCATACCACAGAACTGGTTGTATTAATCTATATCACATCAAATGATCCCATCAAAGACATAACTACACTTAAGGTAAAACCAGTACATTTAATACTTCAACAATCACTGCAGTATTTATAATGCTCATGATGCGTAGTTCCTGACTTGTATAATCATATCAATATTCTAAAAATGGCTCGTTCTTTTGTATGAATCAAATGGTAGGGGGAATCATGTCTGGAATTAAAACATAAAACCGAGAGGGAGGAAAATCAGAAGGGACAGTAATGAATAGAGCCACAACAATCGCCCAGGGCTCTTGTTCCACTAATCAGATGAGAACTCTGGCTAGGAAAGCGCTTCTCTTGCAGTAATTAGTACAAATTGCCTTGCTTTGGGCCATATTAATATCCGACCCGCAATCTTGAACAGAAATCAGGATCAAGCCAGGAGTTACAAAAGAGCATGTCACAATCATTCCAGGCAGCCAAATCCATCTATATGAATATTCATCTTGCCTGTCAGAAAACAACAATGGTATGTGATTAGACTGAAAAAAGCCAGGAAACTAGTGATTTTTAGTAAAAAAGTGGGGGAAGCCCAGCATGTTCAGGTGTTCAATTAATATTTGGCCCAATTTAATTAAAACGGAGCTGTTGAAAGCCCTCTGGTATTATCAGGCTAATTTCAACACTCCATTTGGGAGATAAGGAGAGCGAATCCCCTCTTTTTGTTTTTCTGTGAATTGTACAGTGGAGCGCAGGGAGGATTTATCTTCGTGGGCGAGTAGACTCACTGTCTCAATAGCACTGCCAGTGTTTTCTTTCGCTTGTGCTTGAAAACTGCTGACGTGTGAATAAACAGTCAATTAGCATAAGGAGCTTGTTTAATGAGCATGTGGCACAGGATCAGCTCACGCCGGGCCCACTATGTCCTCTCTGTGTGTGACAGACAGACAGACGCTCCCATCTGCCAAATACAGATGCCAAAAGCCAAAATACAGGAGATTAAAAAAACTCAAACCTGAGGACTGGATCAGTCCGATTCGTGACTAACTAATCAGGTTACCTGATTGATTTTAAATTGTACAGTTAGGCCATACATGTATCTGCAGGACTCTGCCGAATGACTGGACCTGGAGGATTGCAGTATGTTAGTCTCTTACGTTAGTCATAAAAACTTACCCCATTTTTTCAACTCTGTGTGTAAACCTTTACTCGGCTTGCTTTAGGCTCTCATTAGCAGGCTCTGAGCCAACAGAATCCCTTTTGGTTTGGGTTAGAGGTAGACAGACCATCCACAACACCAGACAGCTGAGACCTTACGTACAGGAAGCTACAAAAGAAGAGAAAAAGACATCAATACAGGCATCCAAAAATAATACTGATCAATTTCTGGAATGAAAATTGCCTGCAGTATTTCTATGGATCTTGTGTTTCTGTTTTCTCTGAGAGAAAGCATTTGCTTTGATTGAGGAGATTTTGTGAAGTCAAACACTCGGGATAAAACAAAGTCATCATTGTGGTTTCCCTTATACATATTTATTTTCACACTTTCTAAGAAAGACATAATTTTCTTTCTAGATTTTTATTACTTTTCTCCTAACAAGGCTTTCCTACTTATGAAAGCTTGCAACTTTTATCTCACAATTCTGACTTTTTCCCGCAATTATGAGTTTATATCTCACAAATCTGAGAAAAAAGGTCAGAATTGCAAGATATTACATTGCAATTCCCGACAAGCTTCCATACTTCATTTGTTCAGAGTATTATGATATTCATAAACATATTAACATACACAACAAGCTGTATTCCAAAATTCATTCCTGAATTATTTCAGATCACATGTACTTCAACCTCCTGTGATTCAAGGTTCTGTAATTCAAGGCATGTTGTGGAGTTGAGCCTTACACAATCTCCTCTCTCCTCAATATCAGCCAGAAACCTTCTGGAATTACTTCAAGTTGTGATAGTGGATCTCAGTGAATGTAGTTTCAATGATTCCTCATTACTGAGGGAGACACTGCTCAACCTCCACCAGGATGGAGGAGTCAGGCTTCGGTCAATAAACACATTCAGTTGCTCATCCACTCCATCTTTCTAATCGCATGAGCTCTTGGTGTTTGACGAATGTCTGTCAGTATGTGGTCTAGCTGCTCAATAACACATCTCTGAGTAACATAATTCTGAGCAGCAGGACATCAGTAAAAGTAAGTGAAATAATGGCAAAAAAAGATTCTTTCTACCAAGTTGTACTCATGATATGCATGCATAAGTATTCTGTGCGCACACTTTCATGACCATATGACTGTTATAAGCGGTGCTTTTAATGAAGGATGAACTCAGAATAGCACACTAGCATAACACTCTCATTATTTTTAGAAGAAATACTGTAATAGACTAATATGCTACTGTAGTATGCTATTCCAAAGCTACCAGTTCGTATTATTGTGACGTTTTTTTTTTTTTTTGTCTGAATTAACTCACTGAATTCGTCAGTTCATGGTTACTGAATCAACATCTGTCTTACTATTATTACTTTCATTCATGTTCGTTTAAAAAAAAGGTTTTGGATGGATGGATGGATGGATGAATGTATGGAAACATAGACAGATACACAGACGGACAGGCACGTCCTGATTTTGCAGAGTTAGACGCGTTCCTGGGTCAACATATTTTGTTGATCCTGGAACAACATTTCTGTATGAAAATATAATCCTAACCATATCCCTAACCCTCAACCTAATCCTACCCATAAGTTATCCCTAAAATCAGACACTTATGTAGGAGCACCTAACCCTGATTGTAAGACTAAACTTGACATAAACTGTAAACTTGTCATTCAAATCTGATTGGTTGATTGGAATGTTGTTCCAGGATCAATAAAGATGTTGATCCAGGAACGTGTTGTACTTGGCGAAATCAGGTTCTGTGATATACAGATAGACAGAGCTATCACAAACACACACTAAACTCCTTTGTACCTAATTATCCTCATTATCACCTAATTTTGGCACCTACACCAGGTCAATCCCTTGAGTCAACAAACATAAAGGAAAAAAAGAAGAACTGTATCCACGTCCATCTAACTCTGTGATTTACAGGTGCTTCTTACACCTGCAAATGTGATATTTTTATTCTTTTCCATCGAGCCACTGGAGCAGTGAGGTTGAACATTGATCTATGAAAGCTTCTCCATGGAGAACCAAAGACTAAAAGGCCACATATTGATTGTATGTGCAGGTTTGTGTGATAGCACAGCAGGGGTGTTTCTAGGTTCAGGGAGGTGGAAAAACATGGAGCGCAGATGGAGATTCATGAGATCTTATCTAGGGGAGTCATGAGTACATTGGGAGGGAAAAATAAATTGTTGAATGTGCATGTCTGTGCAGAATGTAGATTAGCTTTAGTTAAAATGGTGATGGTTTACACAGTAAATGTGGGTAACATGCTTGAGCTAAGTAGCCATTCTCGGATTAGTACCTGGCGGTTTCTCCTAATCCATCTGATCCTGCAGAAAGCCGATATACGGGAAAGATCAGGAAAGTCCACATGCTATTGATCATTGGCTGCTTATCTCCCATATCTTGCAGTAAGTGGACTAAAGGCTATCTTTACGGACAAATTATCCGTATTAGGGTTTATAGTGTAAATCCAAAAAATGAATGAACTTGTAATATATGATTTGGGAGAGTAAATGTTATCATTAGAGTCTCTAGATATCTTTTCTATCAATTTGTAAAACATGTAAAATGACCCCAGAATGTTTTTGAACACCTAAGTTATACAAAATCAGTTTTATTGTATAAATAATACAATGTAAAATGTGGCATCTTCAAACAAGTTATACTATGTCATATATATATGAAGACTTCAGATGCAAAAGCCTCAAAGTGCCATCTGAAATTTTCTTCTAGAATGATCATTTTTATCAAGCTTGTATGTTTATGTTCAGTTATTTCACTTTAATGGCAATGAAAATGACCAATTAATTGTCATTAAAGTGAAATTACTAAACTTAAACATACAAGCTTGAAAAAAATGCTAATTTTAGAAGAAACTTTCAGATGGCACTTAGAGGCTTTTGCATCTGAAGTCTTCATATATATATTCTTATTCAATTTCTTTTTACCTATAGTGGAATGACATTCATACAATTTAAGTGTCCAAACACTTTTTTGGACCTCTTGAAAGCATGAATAACCTTTCATAGCATTGCTTCAGCATCTGTTTCCCAGGCAGGTGAAGTAGTCATGGAGGTGAGGTAGTTACAGTAAGAGCGAGTGCTGTATAATCAGATGCAGAACTGAAGAGCTTTTCTATTACCTGTCAGCAGAGCACCGCACTCATTCTGACAAGAGCAGCCGAGACAGAGCTGGGTTACGGGCTCTTCAAAGTAAGAGGAGACGGCATCAAAACATGTTAGAGTGAGACTCAGGAGAGGTGAACACTCAAGTACCAGCATACCTTAGTTAATTAGGATTCAACTCTGCCATGAGTTCATTGCATTCAACGTTGCACCAAACTAAGTCTGCTGTCTACCATATCTGCAACAAAGTCTGCTGTCTAGCCAAATGAAATAAAACAGTTTGTCACATATAATGTAGTAATTAAATGTATCATGCATGGTATCCAAGGTGAACACTGTACATCATGAAGATTAAAAAAAACCTTGACAGATCAACTATAGGGTGTCTTTTCCTGTAGCTCAAAATTGTTTAGTGAATATTTTATGCTTGTGAAGTGTTAACTGAGCTGATGAATAATGCATTAGGTAGATTAGGTGAGAGAACCATTGTTAGTGCACAAGTTTTTCCATAAACATTAGTCTACATACAGTACTATTCTTAGCTGAGCTGCCCTTTGATAAAAGACTCCAGGTTTGAAGCACTAGTAATTGGTACACATTACAAAGCTGTACTGAAGTTATTGCTATCACTAATTGGTGCACAAAGATGTGACGATCTTGCTGTAAATCATTATATCTGTCAGAGTATAGACATTGTCTCAAATTACTAGCTCAGATCATGTCATTCTAGCCAGCAACAACAAAAGGCAATTTACAGAGCTTGCATTTCCAAGAGAAGCACACATCAATTTGGCCATGGATCAATGTCTGCCGGTCGTCATGTTGGTGGATGTGTTTAATTAATGACCAAGCTGCCACATGCAATATCATTAGTGCATGATTTCACCCAGAAAATTAGAGTATTATAGAAATAGTTTTTATTGAAGAGCCAGTGTAACCCAATTCATCATTAAATTTGCCTCCATAACACAAAGTCTTCCAAGCATTAAATGCTGAATATGAGGGCAAAAAATAGTAGGCTAAGTCTTTCATACAGATATCCTCATTCTAATAAGACAGACCACTACTAACATAATGCATAGCGAGACATGGGGATAAAAATCTTTTCCATGAAATGAATATACATTGAAGCCCTGTGTGATAAAACACGGTCATTAGCTGATTTCTGCCTTGAAAAGCAGAGGGAAATGAAGCAAGATGATAATTGCCTTTCAGACTGATGAATCAATGCACTGCAGCTCCCCACAAGGATTTTTTTTCCTCAATTAGATAAGTCACATGAACATGATACGCTGCTCTGAAAGATAAAGCCGGTAGTTACGGGCAAAGTGTTAACAGAAGTCTGTACTGCCTTCAGAAACGGTGTGTGTGGGAAAAATAAAGGAATAATTAGCTATTGCTGCAAAATCATACAAACTATAAAGGAAAAAAATACTAATTTCTGCTAAATTAGATGAGTATTGGAAACATGCCAATCTCCTTCTCAGAAGGAGGCTGACAATATATAAATGCTTTTTATTATTACATCAGAATAAAATGTCTGTTGCAAGTATATTTCTAAAGTACTACTATAAATTTTGGACACAGTACCATGTAAAACCACGATGCATTATCAATAAGTATAGTTGACGTAAAATGTGTCCATGGACTCGTTATCAAGATTATATGTTAAACTGTCACTGTATACATGAAACTTTAACCTATACTGTTGAAAAGTTTGGGGTTGGTCAGATTTATTTATGCTTTTGAAAGAAGTCTTACGCTTTCCAAGGCTGCATTTATTTGATCAAAAATACAGTAAACAGTAATATTATGGAAAATTATTACAATTCAAAGTAAATGTGTATCTATTGTAATGTATTTTTTAGGATTTATGTCATTAATCCAGTTTTCAGTGTCACGTGATCCTTCAGAAATCATTCTAATATGCTGATCTGGTGCTCAAGAAACATTTTATATATCAATGATGAAAAAAGTTGTGCTGCCTAAAATTTTTGAAGAAACCATGATACATTTTTTCTCATGATTTGTTGATGAATGGAAAGTAAAAAAGAACAGCATTTATTTGAAAGTAATCTTTTGTAGCATTATATACGTTTCTTTTGATCGTTTTAATGCACCCTTGATGGATAAATTAATTAATTTCTAATTATTTATTTAAAATTCTTAAAAATCTTACTAACAGCAAACTTTAAAGGAGAACTCCGGTCAATTTTAACATTGAGCTCATTTTTTTGTACATTTGGAGTGCTGTCAATACAGAGAACAACGACAAAAATCGGTGTTGCCTACACCAAGTTATTCTATTTTTAAAATTTGCACCCTGTTGACTTCAATGGGGCAAGTACTAAACCTGCTTTTAGCCTCTTAACATCCTTGATGTGTCATTACAAGTGCACAGAAAATGTGAGTGATTCCTTCTGAGTGAACACGAGTGAATCTGACTACAGTAGATGTGAAAGATATTAATAAAAATGATGTTAATTCGGCCAGCGCAAATACCTGTGTTTACATCCTGTTTTCGGTTGAAGTCCAAAGTAATCGATTGCCGAGTTCACGCGCGTGATCATAGGTAACTAAACCTATGCGCGTGAACTCGGCAATCGACTACTTTGGACTTCAACCGAAAACAGGATGTAAACACAGGTATTTGCGCTGGCCGAATTAACATCATTTTTATTAATATCTTTCACATCTACTGCAGTCAGATTCACTTGTGTTTACTCTGAAGGAATCACTCACATTGGCTGTGCACTTGTAATGACACATCAAGGATGTTAAGAGGCTAAAAGCAGGTTTAGTACTTGCCCCATTGAAGTCAACAGGGTGCAAATTTTAAAAATAGAATAACTCGGTGTAGGCAACACCGATTTTTGTCGTTGTTCTCTGTATTGACAGCACTCCAAATGTACAAAAAAATTAGCTCAATGTTAAAATTGACCGGAGTTCTCCTTTAAATGCTAATGTATATGCAACTAATACTGTGAACTTGTCAACGCTTAAAGGGTTAGTTCTCCCAAAAATGAAAATTACTCACCCTCATGTGAGACTTTCGTTCATCTTCGGAACAGAAATTAAGTTATTTTTGATGAAATCTGAGAGCTGTCTCACTTCTTCATAGGCTTCTAGGCAATTTCATTCTGCCGGTCCAGAAAAGTTAGTAAAAACATTGTTAAAATAGTCCAAGTGACTACAGTGGGTCAACCTTAAGTTTATCAAATGACGAGAATATTTTTTGTGTGCAAAACAAAAATAACAACTTTATTCGGCTGTTCATTTTCTTCCATGCGGGCCTCTTACGTGAGTTCACGAGAACACCACGACGCATATGGGAGAACTAAGACGACGTCCACAGTACAGTTTTTTTTGACCATATCACCCTAATTTTTAATCAGCTTTTGACATAACTAGTTCATTTTAAATAGTCTTGCATCATGACAAATGAATTTATAAATATAATTTAACATGAGATCATAAAATAAACATGCATAGTAAAAAGAATAGGCAAAATGCTATTTCATGCATTTTGAGTAAAGCTTGTTACACCACAGAACATCCCACGTTATTTAGCCTATGTCAACTATCCATATACCAAAATACCATAGTAAATTCATCAGATGCCATCAATGCACCATGATACCACCCCAGTGCTTTTGTAAGGCTTTAATGATTTGTGGAACATTTAGGCTACAGCTGAACCAACAAATCTCAATTTTACTCATACGAGAACTATTACAATTACTGTATGTTATATATATAACAGAGTAAATCATTTATTTTTTGTTTTTAAAAGCAGATAGACTCATCGGTTGTCATCTAGTCAGCCCAGGGCTCTTCCCTCTTCATCCTAAGTGTGGCTCTGTTTGTGTTTTCATTGGATAATGACACCAGCAGCTTTGGCAACAGTAACAATAACAAAAACAGCCTACGAACCAGCAGACTTCACACTTATCAACCAGAGAGAAAGAGAGAGTGCTATGGATTCAGTGTGAAATACTGTGAATATAACACGAGAAAACTGTGCCAAGGACAAAGAGGGATGGGATAGGACAGGACAGGAAAAAGTGATTGATAGGTGAGAGCAGACAGCATGATAAAAGAGTTAGCTGTGGAGAGCAGGAGACACGAGCGATGAGAGATGAGCGGTGAAGAGAGAAGACAGAGGTAGAGAGAGAGAACATCCCTGGAGTTCCGCTGATAGGCAACAGCGCTTGTAATAAGGCAGGATTGCTGTAAGAAGCAAATGGCCCTGTGGCAGAGAGAGACAGAGATATGGGCTAAACAGAAAATGACGCTATCACTGAATCACTGATAGCTCTCATTTCTCTCATTACACTGTCCTGAACTTCACAATCCTGAAGCAAAGCTCTAACCAGTCCAGACCATAGCTTTAGGGAATAAACCAAATAAGTTGTTATTTGCTTCATTTTACCCTGTGAGAGAAATACAAATAAAAATCCAAGAACCTGCACCAAAGGGTTCATAGATTACTAAAACAACGAAGAATGAAGAAAGCTAACTTTTGGCTTTTCAAATATAATGTTTTCGTGACTGAGTTTAAAAACAAAACTTACTTTCTCCAAATCTACATTTGTACACAACCTTTCAAAAGTTTGGGGATTAAGATGTTTTTGAAAGAAGTCTCTTCTGTTCAATAAGGCAGCATTTATTTGATCAAATATACTGTAATATTGTAAAATATTATAATGATTTCATTTTAAATGTAATATATTTTAAAATGTAATTTATTCCTGTGATGGAAAAGCTGAATTTTCAGTGTCACATGACCCTTCAGAAATCATTCTAATATGATGATTTGCTGCTCAAGAAACATTTCTTATTTTCAATGTCGTAAAGAGTTGTGCTGCTTAATATTTTTGTGGAAACAGTGAAACATGTTTTCAGGCTTGTTTGATGAACAGAATGTTGAAAAGGACAGCATTTATTTGAAATAGCACCTTTTTTTGTAACGATTCAAAGGTCTTTAATATCCTTTTATCAGTTTAATGAATCCCTTCTCAATAAAAATATCTTACGGACCCCAAACTTTTGAACGGTAGTGGGTCAGCCAAGGTCAGCCGAGATTTTAGTCCAATAGATCTTAGCTTACTGTATTATTTATACATAAACATGACACATAATTTTCAAAGTGACAGACAATAAGTATTGGTAACACAGCCATACATAACTCAGTCAATATAGCAATCTATACTACATTATGGGCTGTGGCATTAAATGGATGATAGAGATGAACAGCATCACACTTCTCTTTCAGTAGAGCAGGGCTGTTCGATGTCCTCAGGAGCTGCCTGTGGCTGTCATATTTCAACAGCTCCATATGAGCCCTAATCACCATCCATTGGGAGAACATCACAAGACCCACACAACCCTGTCTTTAGGGGCCCTCCCACACACACACATCAGCTCCTTTGTTGTTCTTAGTGAACGAAGAAGGGATCAAAGCAGCGGATCTCTACGTGAAGGTGCCCCAATCTCCGTCAGAGCCACTTGGCCGGTAATGGGCTTTCATCGGGGGGTGATGAGGTGAGAGCAGGATAGGACAGACGGGGGGAGAAAGGGGGATTAGGAATTAGAACAGGAGGGGGACAGCAATTGATCAGCTGTCATCTCCGCTTACAGTAGGCTGGTGCAACTTTCACAGGAAAATATCCAGTCCAACTGGGAAAGATGAACACTGGGCAGAATCATCTCCATTTCAAAGTGGATTCATTGACTGTGACCCACAAATGCAGCAACAGAATACAGTTCAGCAAGATTACAAAAGCCTCCATTTAGAAAACCCAACATGGATAAAAAAAAAATGTTTTATGACATTACTATTAATGAATTATGAACGATAAACATAAACATTAAAATATATGGTAACACTTGAAAAAAAATGTCCCAATAGTACATGTTAGCTCAGGTCAATGAAATAATATTAGTAAATGTTGAAATTAACATTAAGTAAGATTAATAAATGCTTTAGAAGTATTTGGCATTGTTAGTTCAAGTTAACAAATGGAACCTTATTGTTAAGTGTTACCAAATATATAAACAAAACCATAATGTGAACCTATATCACATTTTGAGTCGACTCCATAATGAGATGGTTTACTGCTGGTTAACTGGCATTCTCTGATGCAGTAATTATTCCAAACATTCATCACACATGAACAATGGCAGTTCAATGCCAATGCCCCACATACTTGCACCATAACCGTCTCCTCCTCCAGATAACAAAACCAAGCTCTGGCAGGTCACATAGCAGACCTTTTATTTCTCCAAAAACATGCTTAGCATTCTGCATTGACATAATGTGAACCTTGCCTCAAACTATTTAGATTACAGACAGTCTGAGACAAATATGAAGGGTATCTTACAAGTCAAATGATTTACATGGATTCATTTCTATGGGAGAGTTCACTGAGAAATTAAGGAATTCTTCCATCATTTACTCACAGCCATTCTAAAACGGCACTGTCAGGGAAAAAATGTGGAAACATTTTTAGTGGTACAACATGAGGCAATATCCTTAAAGGGACAACTTTGTACTTTATCTATATCTAAAAGGTGTATTTAGTACCTTAATAGTAATGTGTACCCATAGGGGTAAATAAGGTACAAAGATCTAGGTCAATTGCTGCCTTCAATTTTTAATTATAATCAAATTGGCTGTAATTCAAGTCATTTCAACTTAAATTATATTAAACTGACTTTTGAATCTCATAACTTAAAAATAAGTTGAGTTATTTTAGTTGGTTAACATTAACTACATTAGTTAACATGAACTGCACTTCTACAGCATTTATTAATCTTTGTTAATATTAATTTCAACATTTACTAATACATTTTTAAAATCAAAAGTTGTATTTGTTAACATTTGTTAATGCACTGAACTAACATGAACAGCTCTATTTTTATTAACTAATGTTAACAGATTCACTAATACAGTAACAAATATATTGCTCATGGTTAGTTTATGTTAGTTAATACATTAATGTTAACAAATGAAACCTTATTGTAAAGTGTTATCAGTTAAATGTTGTCTTGACTTATTGGTCATATTTTTCACAGTGCAGTGACTAGGGCAGTATCCGAATATGCATATTTCCTTACTATACAAAGGCAAAAAGAGAGAATTGAGTGTGAATTCTTCTAAGTATCCATAAAACAGTAAGCAAAAAGTACCCGGATGACCTACAGTACTACTTCCAGGAAGATTTTGAATTGTGCATCCACCATCAAATGGACACTATAATATCCCATGAGGCCACGCGGGAGAAGAGTTTTGAATGGCAGTGAAGCGATGCAACTGAAGCTGGTAGGTCATGTGACAGTGACAACATGAAGAATATTGTACGTTTGAATTTCTACACACATTAATATTATAGAACACATGTTTTTAATGGTTGCAAAGTTATTACTAATTCAAAGTACTCAGAGAGTAGAAGATTTCAGTCAAGCTGTTGTAACCCTAAAAGCACAATTCTTGCACATCTTTTCCAAAAGTGTGACTGTATTTTTTTCCATAAAACACAAAAGGAAGCTGTTCTTTTCCATACAATGACTGTGGGTGGTAACCAGGTGCTGTCAAACTCCAAAAAGAAAGAAAAAAACAACAACAGAAAAGTGGTTCGTCGAACTTGCCTACTACACTCCTAGTCTTCCGAACTCACATGATAGCTTTTCAAGTTCTTTGTTTGGAAAAGAGAAGCTTGGAAACACTGAAATAAATAACTCATTTTGAGTTCCACAGACACAGGTTTCAAAAAACATGAGGTAGAGTAAATGATGCCAGAGTTTTTATTTTACTTCTTTAAATTACAAGACAGCTCGGTGAAAACCCTTTAGCCAGAAAGCAAACTGATTATCAGATGCCCACCCAACCTTTCAGCTCCACAGAGAAGGCGTGATCCCCTGATGGATATGCAAACCTGCAAGTGTCACTTCAATTTATTTTCCAATTTCCTGTCCACTGAGATACCCTCGCTCTTTCTATCGCTCTACTGTCCAACTAGATGAAATATTGAGGGCTTTTTGCTTAGGAGCAACCTAGCCCATTTTTATCCCATGTGCGCCAGACACTAAGCTGATGGTGTTGAGCATCCCGGCTCAAGTTCTGTATAGCGCTCAGTGCCCACACAACAACACACAATAAATCAACGAAGCATTTCATTAGGGTAGACGGCTACATCTCCAGCGAGCCTGTGCTCTGTGTATTGTTAAGGTGCACGGTGGTAGACCAGGTCAGGCTCAAAACTAGAATTCCGGTGTTGTCACAACGAAACAGCCTGACCCCTTACTCCCATCGTCACGACGACACGTCAAGGGGTCAGTGAGGCATGACAACTCCACACAACAGAGGGATCGTGTGACAGAGCAGCGAGTATAAATGTATTCAGCTCTTCTCTCTCTCTCCCTCCAGAGGTCTATCCTCCGCTTCAGATCTGTCCAATGTCATAGGCAGAAGTATGCAAATGATATTCACACTGCTCTCTTGTACTGTTCAGCAAGTCTGCTCTGCATATTCGGAAATGGAAATCTCCTCGGGTGGCATTTCACTCAAAAACCATGAGAAATCACATAAATAAACTGCATGTTTACTGAAATATTAATTTAAAAAAAAAGGTGGATACACTAGATTACATTCCGGCACAAAAACATATGTTCCTTCATTCACTCCTAACAAATCATCCAATTCAACAAGCACAAAATAAAAAGCTTTTTAAAAGCATAAACCAGTTGTAAAATTAATCAAAATCCCCCCCACTCTCCATCTAGAGTTACATACCTCTTTCTCATGCAGAAACGACAGGTAGGAGACGAGAAGGCAGACCATGTCAGCAGAATGAGCAGTGCGCACGCAGCGGTCTATTCCAGTCTGATGAGATACAGCATGTGAGCTGCTTTAGCTCTCTCAGCTATTGTTACAGCCGCCAGCTCCTCACTGAGCATGCTCCAAACACCACTCCACTCACTGTTGGCATGGGAACCACTCAAGCACAGACCTCACTATAAAGGACCTCCCTGAGATACACTCTCTCTTTCCCCCCCACCTGTCCCCTCAAGGGGGTTTTCCTTGTTTTTGCGTCTGTGTAACCCTGTGAACTTAAAGCAAAGCTCTACAGGCGATAAATTGACGTATACAACATCCACTCATGAAGTTTAACTGAGCTAAGATGGAAAGGCAGGAGCGATCTAACATCCTTTCCTTTGTCTTAATCTTAAATTAATTGCAGCTTAATCCGAACTGTGATGTTATGAAAAAAAAGGGAAAAAAAGATTTAAATTACACAATCACAATTTGACCTTAAGCAGTGTAGAATTAAATAATAAATCTAAATCTAAAAATGAATAAATAAATATCTGAATAAATAAATAAATTAATAAGACTAATAAAGTATTTTATCTAGGTAGTTATATTTAATTTAAAAAATATAAATAAATAGATAACTTTAAATAAAAAAAAATAAAAATATATTACGTAGATTTTTGGTTTTATATTTATTTAAAATAAAAAAATATCGACATAAATACAAACATACATACATTAATAACAACTAGTTTATCTAGATTTTTTTATATATTTGTTTTTTTTTAAATAACTAAAAATATATAAATAAATAATAAAGTAGTTTATCTAGGTTGTTATATTTAATTTAAATATTTAACAATAAATAAATAAAATAGATTACCTAGGTTTTTGGTTTTATATTTATTAAAAATAAATAAATGTCGACATAAATAAATATATACATAAATATAAATGAACTAGTTTATCTATTTTTTTGTTATATTTGTTTTTTAAATAAATGAATATCTAAAAAATAAATAAATCTAAAAAAACAAAATCTAAATAAATCAACTAGTTTTTCTAAAATAATAAAAATAATAGTTTTTTTAAATAATTAAACACCTTTAAATAATCTAAATTAATTTTTTTTTAAATCCCAAATCAACTAGTTTATATAGGTTTTTAATATTTATTTATTTAAAAATGACAAATAAATAAATAAATATCTAAAATCTAAATAAAGAACTCACAATTCCAAAGCACAGGATGTCTCTACTGGAACGCAGTGCAGGATTTTGCAGCATTCTTCCAAATTCCCATGAGAGGGCTTTCAGAGCATATTGGCTGTGCTCTGTAATTACAGGATGTTGTGTGGGGTTGAGGTGGCCGGGCCATATGGAGAGAGCTAATCCTCTACATAACCACACATGCTCCTCGGTTCCTCCAGTGATCATAGCACTAAACAGACATCAGCTGAGCCTGTCAAGCACGCACACTGGATCTCTGGGCTCAGGCATGGAGCGGCCAGGTCAAAGGAAGGGATTTCCTCTTTGTCTCTGCCGTATACCTCGGTGATCTATTGGGCCCAAGGCAAGCGCAGGAGGCCGGCAGCCGATGCATTATCCACATTTGATACCAAGCTCCCTGGAGAGAGTCAAATGTACTATTAGATTTTGTTTCAAGGCTTCTAGTGTTACATTAGCCAAAGTGTCACTTTTATCAGAGAATCTAACAGCTTATTTTGTTTGTTTTTTATTGTGAAATTTATCTTTATAAGTTATTAATCACGATATGTAGCTGTATTTGGCACTTTAATGGCTAACCGCAGTCGTGGTGAGATCGAAATAAAATCACAGGTCCCTGTGGTTCAGTTGGGGTTGGTTTAATACACTACAGCCAGTAAATGCTTCATCCATTAGCTTGAATGCTTCTCCAGAGGGACGGATTTATAGTCTTTATAGAGGAGTGGCACACAGTGCAAATAGAAGAAACATGGCGAGTTAAAAATCACAAATATCATCAGATTAACAGTAAAACATGACTAAATGATCAAATGACTTCAATTAAAAAAACATACCAAAAAGTATGATGGTAATACCATATTTTTGGATATGTATTTCTTTGCATAGTGGTAGGCAGCATGGTATGGGTTTCTTCAACTAGGCAATTTTGACCCTGTGTAGACAAATAAAAACAAACTCTCTTAAAAGTCCCCCTGTAGTCAATAATTTTATCTCATATTTGATCACCAAAATGAAAAATGTAAACGTTTTTTCCTGTGGAAAAAAAAGAAAGAAAAATCTTCATTCCTTAAATTAGCTTGAATGCAACTTCCACACCCTTGCTTCAGTACACGCAGACCTTTGAATATGCCAATTAGCCCCGCCTCCATTCACGCAAGCTCACAGATTCACTCGGCCAACTTACTGAGGTAAACGCTGCACAATGGTATCGCTCTTCTTTACAACGTTGGACACATAACGGCAATTAATATGATTACCCTTTTTGCTTGACTATGTTATCAGACAGCTATGTGTTGCTAATGTTACACAAACCATGTTCCTGTTCACCATTTCAGAGTCAGACAGCGGCCTTGAATTCCAACAATCATCCGAAACGCTTGAAACAACTCCGAACGTCAGTAGAGAAAGGCAGTTCCTCGTAAAATTGTAATACACATCTTACACCTGCTGTAGGCTATTGTTAAATCTACCTGAATTTTCATATCAACAGAAAAATATACCTGGATAACCTGGCATCTCTCTGAGACTCCCCTGCTTGTTCACTGGCTGTTAAATGTTATGCTAAAGCCCGCCGGCACGTTGACGTGATTGGTTACAAGGTAGTTTGTGACGTCAGAAACACCACCGATTTCAAACCGCGTTTTTTTAGAATCTGTGGTTTAGAGTCTTTGGTTCACCGCAGTTAAGAGAAAATACTCAGCAATGGTTGTTGACTTCTGAATCTGCACATGGTTTGTCTTAAAGCACAATAAAAACACCACATAGATATAGGCTATAGTCAACATTAAAACACTTTATTTTCACCACAGGGGGATTTCACACTCTCAGTAATTTATGTATTTTTTACTGTGAAATATTATTACAATTTAAAATAACTGTTTTCTATTTTAATATACATTATACTGTAATTTATTCCTGTGATGGCAAAGCTGGATTTCAGCATCATTACTCCAATCTTCAGTGATCCTTAAAAAAATAATATGCTGATTTGCTGCTCAATAAACATTTATTATTATTATTATTATTAAAGCAGTTGAAAACTATTGTTGCTTAATATTTTTGTGGAAACCATGATCGTTTTTTCAGGATTATCTGATGAATAGAAAGCTGAAAAGAAAAGCATTTATTTGAAATAGAAATTATTTACTGATGTCACAGCAGAATAAAATGAATTTCTTTAAAGAAAAAAAAAGTTTTGATGTGACCTTCATGTATCAGTTGCAGACATACAAATCAACCCATTGGACATAAAAGTGCCTTCAGTTGAAGAAACGTCAATTTAGAGCCAAGTGAATTAAGCATTTTTTTTATTTTTATTTTTACAAATGCACAAATTAGATCCAGATTTCGAATACACAGTGTTGGTCGCTATGACTGGGAGAGTGGAACCATTAAAGAGATTGAAGGGCCTCAGGGCTTAGAGAGAGAGAGTCTCTAGCTGGTGGCCGTGGCCCGTGACACTCAAGATGCAGAGCGGCCACAGAGCAGCGGCCGTCACCATGCCCAAAGACTCCACCATTCCTAATTTATGAGGGCTCTACCAAGCCTCAATAATTCATTCACCCAGCTCCACACAGTGATCACTGAAGCACAGACCGCATTTCACACAAGACCAAAAAAAAAAAAAAAATTAATAAATAAACACAATTCTCTTTCAGACAAGGTTCGCCTCTCCATTATGAGATTTTTTTTTTCTGCAGCGGAGGGACTATATTTGGTACTGCATATGAATCAGCATCTGATGCACAAAAAAAGCTGATGCTGCATTCACAAAACCAAGTGAACAACTGTTCATATGACAGAATAAAAAGGGGTTATTGAAGACCTCTGTTGAATTATGAGAAGAATCAAAGCAAAAAGATTAAAGATTAAATACATGAAATCTACAAAAATGTATTTATTATTGTTTTACGGTGTCAAAAATACACCACTATGAATTAACTAAGAATAAGAATAAAGTGATGTCCCTAAAACCTAATCTGATGTCATAAAAATTTATTACTTTAGCTAAAGGACTCTATATCCTATATTTAGCACCATTATGGGACACAATATTGGTATTGAAAAGTGGAAGGATGTGGGACAATCGATTGTATTGTACCATGAGAAAAGGGATCACATAACACACTGACACAAATACAGAGAGAGGGCAGCTCGGTCTAACACACTGACACGCATATGGTGCATGTGAGCATCTCCAACTAACTAAACAAAGAAACTGTATGGGATGTGAATATATAATGTATCAGATGTAGGTCAGTGCTCGGCTATGCTCCTGTGTGCGGTACATTACTCATATAAATGCATATGTTTTATTATGCTGAGGTGGCGGCTGGTGCTGGCATCACTTCCTGTGTTACTCTGAGCCTGGGAAGCGACATGGGAACTGTCCCACATTCCTCAGATGAGTCACGACTGGGGACTGCAAACGTGTAGCAGGAATGTATTGTCATTTGTGCATGGGACCATGTCAATGAGACTAAGGTATTGACCCAACTGTATTCAATGAAGCTGCAACAGATACCAATGTTATATGTGTGCAGTGTGTGAGTGGAAAATTTGATTAGTCCATTGGGGCAGACAGTCGATGTCAATGTTTATATAATAACCAACCCATATTCTCACAGTCAGGTTCTGATGGTTCTCCCTGTTTGTTAACAGATCTTCTGGTCAAATTTCCGAGAAGCATTGAATCCAAGTATCTCCTATAATTATACCATAAATCCATATTTGCCCACATGATCATGTCAAACAATGTTTCCCAGATTCCCAGAGCTTTCTAACCTTACATTAGCTTCACTATTCATACAGGATAACATCCTTTGTTTAACTTTGGCGTGTAACTTGTCCCACACAATATAAGCTAAACCCTTGAATGACACCTCAAAATTCAAATTATGCAGCTTTTAGAGGTGTGCTATAATGTTTCTAATGAATGGACATATAAAACTGGCAAAAATACACGGTCTGAATAGTGGATCTAAGCCACCAGAATATAATGCAGACTTGATAGGGCTTTTCACACTGCGCTTAACCCCGGGTTATCACATTCTAAACCGATTTTAACCCTGGGTAAAGGAACGTTTAACACTTGTAATTTAGTAGCGGGGTTAGCACCGCTTTTTTACCCGGGGTAAGCCGCATTGCATTAGAATGTTATAGCTAGACATTTAGCAACAGACAACCAATCGCATACTCATATTTGCGTGCTTTGGACAGTCACAGAAACACTGTGCATTGTATAAACAGCAAATTCAGCGTTTGAGAGGAAAACTGTCAAATGCTGACAGAAAACACAACAACTGAGTGAAGAAGAGACCATTTCATTCTTATCTTTATAGTCCGAAATGTCCATTCAGTATAAACTCGATGGTACAGTCGGCAATACGAGGATGTGCAGTGCTACTGTATGTTGTGTTTACAGGTCGCATGCTGCGTTCATCCAATCAATGACACTACTACTGACACCTACTACATATATGCAAAAAAGAACGTTATGGATTAATTGTAAATTATGAGCAGTGTGAAACGTGAAGCAAGATAACCCAGGATTCCGTTTAGCCAGGGTTTAGAATAACCCAGGGTTGACTATTTCAAGTGTGAAAAGCCCTGATGAGTGCTTAACCTTCTAGAACAACAGAACAGAGCAACATAACACCCTAGATATAACCCAGAACACCCTAGCAATGACCCATAACACCCTATCAACCACCCAGAAAACCCTAGCAATGCCCTAGCTACCACCCACAACACTAGCAATGACCCAGGCCAGAACACCCTATCAACCACCCAGAAAACCCTAGCAATGCCCTAGCTACCACCCACAACACTAGCAATGACCCAGGCCAGAACACCCTATCAACCACCCATAATACCATAGAAATGACCCAGAACACTCTTGCAGTGCTCTAGCAAGTAGCAACCAGAGCACCATGACATCATGCAACCCTAGCAACCATCCATCACACTCTAGCAATGACCCAGCACAGAACACCCTATCAACCACCCAGAAAACCCTAGTAATGCCCTAGCAACCACCCATAACACTCTAGCAATGCCCTAGCAGTACCCATAACACCCTAGCAATGACCCAGGCCAGAACACCCTATCAACCACCCAGAAAACCCTAGCAATGCCCTAGCAACCACCCACAACACTAGCAATGACCCAGGCCAGAACACCCTATCAACCACCCATAACACCATAGAAATGACCCAGAACACTCTTGCAGTGCCCTATCATCCAGAGCACCATGACATCATGACGGTGAGTTTTACATGGACAACACTATTTGTATTTTCTTCTGAAAAGGTACAAATACAGTATGCTCAAACATTTTTACATGCTATACAAAAGGATATTATAAGAAAATAACCAATAATGTAGGCTAATCTGCACATTCCACTAAATGTCATCACTTTCAGATTTACCCACTTAAATATTACCCAAATTACATTTTTATAGTCTATTCGCAATCAAAGTTTTTTTGTCCAAACAAAACATCACAGCTCACATTAATTTTCCACAGCATAAACAGTGTTTTCCCCTCCTAATATATGTATGTTTGTCCTCCGGGACTCTGCACAATGTAGTAAACTCATTTCACAATGTTGCTTTTTTACTTCAAGTAAATTGTTTTAATATTAATGCCTTTATTTAGATTTTATAGTTTAAAAAAAAAAACTGTAGACTCGAAATTTTTGTATTTAAGTCTCTTTAAATCTTTTTTAATGATGGTGATATTGTCATCTGCCTGCCTTGAAAGAGTCAAGATCCTCAATAGCATTGTAATGACTTATAATCATCTGCTTACAATTGCTTTTTGTAAATTGTTTCATCTATCCTCAGGAAGTGGGTGGTACCTGGGAATGGCCCATATTTGGTCAGAATCGTTCTTATTAATTGATTTAATTGAATGAATAGGGCGTTATTCAAAGTCAACTTTATGTAAAACATGAGGAAGAGCTGAACTCCTCAATGGCATCAGTATTTACACAACAAAAGGGGTCTTAACAGGCCCTTTCAGCATATATTGAGCACCGGGACTATTATGATGCAGAATATTCAATGCATTTGATGCTGAACGCTATGCAGATGAAGCCCGGCAACAGCCATGGATGATTTTGCGACCAACAATGTGGCCATTTCATGTCACCATTTCAATGGGGGTTTCCATCAGCCTTGATGTAGATAGAATATAAAACTGCAAATTAAATGCATTACTAGCCCCTTGATGGCCTTTAGTTCATCAAAACAACTATGAAAAAACATAGAAACGATTGAAGGCATCCAGGTGACTTTGATAATGTAAAACAAGTAACTAAAAGAAACCACAGTCTGTCTAAATTAAGTGTATGCATTGATGCCTCCGCTGATACATTAAACATACATAAAATGAAAGGTTTCACAGTATTCTATTAAATGTTTCTGATCTTATTGTGTGATTTTTGAACAAAAATGAACCTTGTAATTTTCAATAACTCCAAACTTCTCCAATCATTTAGTCTGCTTAAACCCGCCCCTGCAAGCTTGTGGTGGTCATCTGCCTCCATTTTTGAATGCCACGCTCACATCTCATCCAATTGACAACCGATGCATACTGTAGGACTAAGGTCCACCATACATTTGTTTTTCTTTTTCAATATGGAAGAAAGATCAGACACTACTTCTGTTTCATCGCAACTGTAACATCAGCAATGTACAGTAAAAGCAGGAGGCCTATTAAGTGCTGATGTTATCATACAATTATATATTCTGAGCAGAGCAGTTGTCAAGACTCAACAGTGAATAAAGCCTATTACACAGACATTTTGCAAATTTTAAATTTAATTTTGCCTCAAGGTCATTCAAATTTTTGAATTACAACAAGCAAATTACATTTTCAGAATCAAATAAAACATCTTTATCCACCGACACATATTGATCCAAAGGTGACCTACTTTAACAAAACGATCCAAACACACCAAAGGGGACATTCGTAATAGAGCTGCACAATGATACGTGTTGTGTCAGAGCTATATACAGCACAAGAGGAGTACCAAATTGACACATTTTGTTCCTTTGCTTTATTCCCAAACTTGACTCATTTGTCATGAGCCTCTGATTAAAAACTGTAAAGCTAATTATGCTTTAGTCATCAGCATGCTCTTCATAAAATCCATCATCATAACATGACAATCCCATGTGGTATTCTAGTTGTGAAACTCTTTTAGTAGCATTTCTGATTATTCTGTCTCTTGAGATAAAGCGACATGCCTCGTATCAAGGGCAAGGCCAGACTGCTATAATATTGTTCTTTCGGCAGTGGTAAATCTTCCAGAGGAGATCCACACTTGACTTTAGGCAAAACAAACAGTAGCTATAAAATTTCATTTGCATAAGCCATGTTCAATAATGGAACATTAATAGTTTGCTTAAATAAAACACTCAAAGTATATGTAATCTACAGGAGATATGCAAATGAGCTCTGAGTGACTCATACTGAGCAGTTCTGAGCTCATCTGTCCTTGCAGCTCTCCTGCCACATTTTCTGCCAGTGAACATGATACATGTCAAGGTCTTTTCATGTGTGTTTTATAGCTAAACACAATTTATATACAAAACTGAAATAGGTAAATGTGCTTTCATTATATTTTGGATCTTATTTGTCTTTCTACCCTCATTTGGGGGAGCTGGAATTTTAGTTTAAAGCCAAATGATGAATACTGACACGACCAAACAATCTTTTTAACCTAGCTAAATTGTAGTAATGCCCCAAAATTTCAGCAACTGAAAATATTCCATCGAAATGGCAGAAAAAAAGATTTATTTCGGCATTTGGCCAAAATAGTTTTGGAGGGTCAAAATTATTGACCGAAACAGTAAGCACTTCTCCGGTGATGTGTTTTGACCGTGTCAGTGTCTATTTCTTAAAGACAATGTGGATATGCTACAACAGGTAAAGACACACTTCAACGTGCCCTAAAGAAATAGATTCTAGAGTAGGAATATATATAATTTGTTTGGCCTAAATATTGAGTGGTGGCTCATTGCCAAAAAAACGTTATGACTGGTCTATCACCTGTGAACACGAATTCTGTTCAGGGTGAACAGAACAGAATTAACCGAGACTTGATTTTCGGCTAAATTAAAACTTTAATTTTAGTTCCAGTGTTTCTTTAAAAACATAATTGTGCTGCATCACTACTATAGTAAATGTTTCTTAAAGGGTTAGTTAATAATTACTCACCTCGGAACTCAAATTAAGATCTTTTTGATGAAATCCGAGAGCTTTCTGATCCCCTTTAGACTGCAACGTTATTACCACTTTCAAGGACCAGAAAGGTGATGAAGACATCGTTAAAATAGTCCATGTGACTGTTGCTGTTCGCTGTTCACGTGGGCACTGCGACGCATGCGTGTGATGCTGACGCAAGAGCCGGCCAATACTGAGCCGGCGTTCTGATGTAGAATCCGGAAGTGCATCATTGTTTACAGAGTGAGACTGACACGGAAGAGAATAAACTGTTGAATAAAGTTGTTATTTTTGTTGTTTTTTTGCGCACAAAAAGTATTCTCGTCATTTCATAACATTGAGGTTGAACCACTGTAGTCACGTGGACTATTTTAACAATGTCTTTACTACCTTTCTGGGCCTTGAAAGTGGTAATAACGTTGCAGTCTATTGGGGGTCAGAAAGCTCTCAGATTTCATAAAAATATCTTAATTTGTGTTCCGAAGATGAAAAAAAGGTCTTATGGGGTTGGAACGACATGAGGGAGAGTAATTAATGACAGAAATCTTTTGGGTGAACTAACCCTTTAAACTTTCTCTTCAAGCAAAGCTGTCAGCTCTCATTAAAATTAAAGACAACGTTATTTGTCCAGTAAGCAATTGAGGAAAGAACAGCAATTCTGTAATGACTCCCCTAATGACCATTACTTGGATAAATCAGTCTGTGTGGCCAGGAGTCCTGATCTCAGCCAATCATTTAATGGAGAAAAATCATGATCTGTCCACCATTGCTGAGTCTACAATGACTGTGTATATTACCTGGCAGTGGCCACCAATTGCAAAGAAAATTATTTTATTTTGCATTTTTCTAACACAAATTTCTCTCATTAAGAGTTATGCAAACTCTTTTGAGTTTGAGTTTCAAAGAGCTGTAAAAAAAATCTGAGCTTTTGTATAATGGAGTTTGCATGATCAATGTCATGTGCCATGAGCTGCAGAATTTAAAGTATTCTTAATTTTACATCATAATTTCTTGATAAAAAAAAAAAAAAAACTTTTTTGTTTCAAACTTTTGGATCATCCAACTATATAAAGTTAAATTAATGTGTTGTGCACTCTCAGAAATATAGTATCTACCTACTACCTATCGATCAGAACAATCATCAGGTCATGATAATCTAATAATGGCAAATAATGGCGGATTTCCAAGTCACCCAAAACAGTTACCCAGCAAACTGCTAATTAGGCTACCACCAATCATATCTCAATCTCAATTGACTTTTAATGATCATACAACATGACTTCAGTAGGCTATTCAGAAATCATGGACTTTAGTGGGTAACTTACTTTGCGTAAACTTATAAATGGCACCCTAAAGTAAACTCAAGGTCGCTTGTTGGATTAAAAAAAAACTCGCTCAAAAATATTAAGTGAAAACGCGACAGTCCGTTCATTTAGCTTGCGATGTTATTAAAATAAACGCTATGCTTTGAGTCATATTCACAACCGACTCATTAATATCATAGACAGATTAATATCCAGGTCCAATGACAGTTCAATGGATGCTCATACTTACATTACGCGCGAGTAAGTGATTTCCCCTAGAGATCTCTTTGTAGAATTCTGCCGATTCAACAGACGCTACTGGGAAAGGAACCGGCTAGTGTTAGACCTCCAAATAAACTACGGACCCATTTTCTGTGTGAAACGGAAATAAAATAACAAAATTATATTAAAGCACGTAAATGACGTAATCACACCTTTATGCTGCACCATGATCAAAGGGTCTATTCTGCAGTCATATAATTATTATTTAATATAGGCTAATGCAAAATAATTCATGTTATTATAAATGTATTATATGTTTATATTATATATAATATGGTAACATACGTTAAAATATTTATTTTGGACTAAAAACGGCGGTTCAATATGTAATACTTATTCATAAAATTATTTTTTGTTACTATTGCAAATTTTCTGTTCTGAATCTGTGAGACAAAAAAAAAGACAATTTTCTTATAAAGCACTAGAGGGCACCATGCGGTGGGGTACAAAGGGATACTTCCGTCTGACGTTGCGTAAGCGTTGACTGACAGTTTTCTTAACCAATTACATTGAAGTTAAGCTCCAATGAGGCGTAACCAAGAGCACAAACGCAGCCAATCACAGCGTAGTAAGCGCAAGCAACGGGTCCAGAAGTGAGGTGTCTATTTCTGCCGTAGATGGTATCGAATCAAGTAGAAAGTTGAAAACTGCTGATATATGGTTGAACATTGTGATTAGAATGAATGGAACAGCATATTCAAACTTTGACAATCAAGAGCACGTTCTCAAACTAGGCGAAACCTTTGAGAAACAACCTAAAAGTGCATTCCATACGGTACGATGTAAGTGGTATCTTTTACATTATTATCTGTGTATTAAAATATTCATATACACTCATTAATAGAAAACATATTTTGAAAAATAAAAGGAGCTGTTTTGTACGTTGATACTGAAACCATGCGTTGTTTTTAAACAAAACGGACAGGCATATGAGAAGGCAGCTATGTGCTTTTCCACCTTGCTGGATAAAGATCAGATTTGTAATGTTGTTTGGAAATTATAAAAAAAAAAAAAAAAGCATCTGTCTTTGTGCTTATAATGGAAACATCCTAAACGAACTGTGGTTTAAAATGAAATATTGGGCAACATTAAATTCACGAGGAATTAATGACTTTATATTATAATATTATAATACACGTGCGCCCTCTGTAGGTTCTACAGTAGTACTACACTACTAAGTCAGCAATTGCTCATCTGATTATGAAATATGAATGTTTTCTTCCTGTTCATAGATGATTTTAAACCAGCCTCCATAGACACAACATGTGAGGGGGATCTGGAAGTGGGCAAAGGAGAGCAAGTTACAATCACACTACCGAACTTGGAGGTAGGTTTGATAACCTTATTCTACGAAACAGTTATTTTATGTAGCACAGATAATTTAGCTGAATCTTTTTCTCACCCCTCAACCTTCACAGGGATCCACAGCACCTGTTACTGTGTTTAAAGGTTCCAAAAGGCCTTATATGAAAGAATGTATTCTCATTGTTAACCATGACACAGGAGAGTATCGTCTGGAGAAACTCAGCAGTAACATCGCGGTCAAGAAGACCAGGTAATATAGCTTTTGTGTTCCAATTCATATGGATTTATAATTGATTTCATGATATATTTCTTTAAAGCTTGTATTAAGTAAATAAACTGTTAAATCCTGCTTTCTTTGCAGGGCTGAAGGAAGCAGTAAGGTTCAGTCACGGCTGGAGCAGCAAACCAGCAGGCTCAGTCAGCAGATGAAGACAGGCAGTGGAAGCAAGGCTCCCTCCAGCACCAAGAGCTCTCCTCCTAAGGAGAAAATGTCTCCATCATCTCCCATGGATGACATTGAGCGAGGTAATGTGTGTGTCTTGCTAAAAGCTGGAAGGAAAGAGTAGCAAACAAGGTTTTTGACTAGTTCAGTTAGTACAATTAGCAGGACACCAGCTTGATGAACCAAAAACATGAAAAAAAATACACTACCGTTGAAAAGTTTGGGGTAATTAAGATTTAAAAAAAAAAATGCAATTAACACTTTTATTCCTAAATTTTCTATTAAAGGTAGGGTAGGTAGGATTTTTGTAAAAAAAAAAACTTTTTTTCAAATTTGTTTAAACTGTCTTTATATACCAATACATAATTAAAATGTAAGTGCTCTGAAAAAGAGAATATAAAAATCGAGTGACTGTAGACCTTTTTATCTGCAATAAACACAGCTCATTATTTCCATTTGGGACGAAACAATTGATTGGTTTGGCCGACTGTCACTCACTCTCGCAACCATGGCTACCACCACTGTTGCTACAAGATCTTCCCATATGCGCGCACACCCGTTTGATTTGAGGAGTGCAAGAGAGGCGCGGAACCTACGAAGAGTAAAATTATGGCAGAGAAAGAGCATTCAAAATTCAAAGCACCTGCATATTCAGTCAGCGAAGGCAAACAAGGCAAAAACTACTTCCTCGGACCCTGGTTGCCCGCACTCTTGAACGACCTCCTCTGCTTCGCCCTCGACCCCGGACCTGTCCTCGAACCGACGATGCGGTACTTGTCACCGGAGTGTAACGTTAGTCCTCATCAGAGTCAACAATGTTTTCATCATGGAAACTCTTACATGCAAAACACTGTATATGTTATGAATCTTACACGAAATTCACCTTCATCACAGTGTAACTGATGGTAATGGAAAAACGTGTATCAATGCAACCTGTTTTTAGCTTTGCCTTATAAATATAGCTTGTTACCTATAGCCTAAATATAGCTCGTTACCGAATCAAACAAAATATATTTTAAACTTTACCAGTATCGATATGCTAGCTTGATAGTGAGTACTAAAAACCATCTTATTTGTTTATATTCATAGTGATAAATTTTATTACATGTGATTCTGACATGATGTCACTGCATGCACTGCGCTCCTTCCTCTCCACTCGTCTCAGGTAAATAAATGCGTCTTCCAGCTGAGCCTGAGCGTTTGGCGTCGCGCGTTCATGTGTTTTGGGGGCGTGGCTTTGGAAAGAGCCCAGAAGGGAGGGGTGGAGTGAATGGAAATAATGAGCTGTGTTTACAACAGTCGTGAGAAGTCTACAGACACTCGATTTTTATACTCTCTTTTTCAGAGTACTTACATTTTAATTATGTATTGGTATATAAAGACAGTTTAAACAAAATTGGAATGTTTTTTTTTTGTAGAAAAATCCTACCTACCCTGCCTTTAAAGGTGCTCTAAGCAATGTCACACGTTTTTTTAGGCCGAATTTTTTTTTGTCACATACAGCAAACATCTTGTGGTAGATTTTTCCCTAAACCTAACTATCTGGGGCGTCTGCACTCGACACCCAACTGATCTTAATATCTCTGGCGTCTTCACTCGACACCAATACCTTAATATCTTGGGCGTCTCCACTCGACACCAATACCTTTAACTGGGGTGTCTACAAATCGACACCCAATACCTTTGTACTCTAGCTCTTGCATCTTCAGTCGACAACTGGCCGAGTTTCTAACTAACTTGCTTCCCTAAACTAGCTTCCTAAACTAGCTTCCTGCGCAGGAATAAATCGACAAACAGACCTGCAAATGTCCTTTAAATGCTTTAATCACGGCCAGGAGATCTGACCTTTAATCAAACTGGCAAATTGTATTATGATTTCCACAAAAATATTAAGCAGCACAACTGTTTTTGACATTGATAATAATAAGAAATGTTTCTTGAACAGAAAAGCAGCATATTAGAATGATTTCATGTAATAATGCTAAAAATTCAGCTTTGCCATCATCGGAATAATTTACTCTTAAAATTAAGATAAGCCGGGTGCAGGGTTTTACAAGACTGTCCTGGGATTTACATCATCAATCCGTGACACATTCGGTGACTGACCTGCATTTACATGCGGGATAAAAATTGTGGCTAGCAAACAAAAACAATCTCTAGCGTAAATTTTGATCGTGGCTTTTCTTAGAAAAGAAAACTGGGGTAAAAGATGTGTGTGTGGAGCAAGTGGGGGTTTGTTGTTGTCTCACTAATTGCGTCATCTGTTTCTGCGCTACTATTGGTTTTTAATTTGCCTGTAGTCGTAGTAGAAGCCACACTACAGGACTGTGCGTCAAATCTTCTGACGCTGCCAAAATTTTGTTGGAGGTAAGATTTGATCTCGGTCATTACTCTGCTGTCGGTGAACATGTCAAACTTTTGGCCTAGGAATTGTGGCCAAAATCGCACGTTGTGTACCCGGCCATATTAGAAACAGTCATTTTAAATAGTAATAACAAATTGTAATATTTTCAAATATGTTCAAAACAGACCCTAAACTTTTAGTGTAAATGCTAGTATAAAAGAATTCTTGAATAGTACTTGAATTCTTTTGTGAATCCTTCTAGTTTTCATGCGTTTGTGCAGAGCTCATGGCCGAGGCGCGAGACATGGAGCAGATGAGCAGCGGAGACAGCTCCTCGGATTCTCACAGTTCCTCCTCATCCAGTAGTGGGGACAGTTCCAGCAGCGACTCCGAGGACGAGAGTCGCCCTCCGCATAATGCGCCCCCAGCCCCCCCACAGAGCACCTCTGCCCTCAACACATCTCAAAGCCGCGTGGAAGAGAGCAGCGGGCATTTCATCAACACGCTCAGTGAGTTTCAGGGCCGCTGGGGGATTTTAGTTGGTCTGGCGTTATCTTTTGTGTGTCTAATATGCTAATATTTGATTTATTCCAGAAAACGATCTCCAGTTGAGTGAGTCTGGGAGTGAAAGTGACGATGACTGATTGCAAAGACTTGTTGGACATCTGATGCTTAAAGAGTCATGTTTTCAGGAAGTACAGTATCTGTTATCACTATCCCTATCAACTTTTTAGTTATGAAATCTTTTCTTTCCCCTAGTTTCTTAGTAATACTTGCATCAGCCCAAGCTGTCATTGGACACAAAGCTGGGGGGTTTGCTTTATTAGTAAATTAAGAAAAAGTATTTATTTTGTTAAGAATGCTACTGCATAGATGTTAGTTTTATAGGAATGTCCTATAGTTGCTTCCTCAAAGGTTATAGAATTATATCTATTTCAGAGATAACTGTTTAGAAAGATCACCATGGTCATGTTATAATATATATATTTTTTTGAAGCTTAACATTCTCAAGCACATGTGAATCGGCAGAATACTATTAGGAATCTTAAGGAGCATGAGTGCATTAATGTGCCAAGCTCAGTCTCAGCAATCTCAGATATTTACACATTACCCGACCTGCAATACTTGAATTTCTTTCTTTGATGATTCAGAGACATTTGTTCATAACAAACTGTGCCTTGTACATAAGGTGTATTTTGAATATCCATCCCATTCTCTTGCATTGAAGTTTACCCATTGTTTTCAATTCCTGCTTGGATTCCTTAAGATGTAATCTCCATTTAGATGTAGAAGCCTATGTGTCGTGTGTGTCTTACTGTACGCCTCTGGCAGGCCCAAAAGCAACACTCTTCACTCTTAAAGGATGTCTTTATCCAGCCCTTCTTGAGCACTAATTGCAAAATATGACGTGCCATCCTATGTATTCTACAATAGTAAGGTTGACTGATGTGGTAAATGTTGTTCCTGTGGGAGGTGTTTGATCATTCAAATTGTGTATAGACAAATAAAGACTTGTTTTGCAATGTTTATTTGTTGATCATTTTCAAAGTTTGAACCTACAGTAGCTTCATGTTTTGGCAAGAATAACTTGATCAAGCATAGTGAAGCATTTCAATATGCAGTAAATCTTTTTGAACATTATGCAATCATTTTATGTATTTTTTGATATGACTTTTTAGAGGCACAGACTTTAAAAACAGGCATTGGTTTATTTCTGAAGCAAAGATCATCTTCTACTATGGAAATATTTAGTTTTTTGTGTGTGTGCATTCAACCGTCTCTCCTTCCCTCGCACTTTGTAACACATCTTTCCCTCACGGGTCAAAATGACCCGAAGCCCTTTTTGTCCAGAAAGCTTATTTTATTTCGATAGTATTTTTTTATGCAATTTTTTGGGAGATTTATTTTACATTTTATTTACCTTAAATTAATAGATTTGATAAATAAATAGTAATTTAAGCACATTCCTCACATTCTTTCAACTTCACTTCAAAATAACTCCTAATTTCATGCCCTTTGAATTCAGCTCAAAATATCTTACATTGGGTGTCTTTGCCGACCTCTTGTGGAAAAACATATTATAACATGATATTTCATGACTCTTGCCACTAGATGGCCTTATAGCTGTTCTGCTGGGTTCTCAAGTCATTTTTCTTCAGTTTGCATTGAGGTACACATGTAGACAAGTTTTTGCATTTTTAGTTTGAATTTTGAGCATTTTTAGGTTTTTCTATGTGTACTGAAGCATTCCATTCATTCCTAAGGGGGTCAAATTGACCTGTGAGGGAAGGATTTGTTAGCCTAGTTTTTTCAATTTCAACCACAAAAAAAAGATCCCCTCTGATGAACACAATACAATTTTAAAAAAATTACAAGAGGGAATGATGTATATAAACATGAACTTACTAATTTTCAATACAATTACAAAAATTTGGCAGGGAATCAAGTTTCAAAATACCTGCATTTGCCACATTTATTATTACTACAATAAAACCATGGCTACTTGATTGTAGTTGTCACTACCATCAAAATTTAAAGATTTCCATAAAGCTTTTTTTTCCCCCTAAACAGATTGTCAGATTTTCATTAGAACATTAATAAAACCAGGTAAAATATTTCCACGTTTCATTTGCTACGAGTTTATCTTTTGTACTTTCATTTTCAGTGCCAACCATCATTTGATTTGCAAAGAAATTGTCCGGGATTTTTAGATATACAGGGTGGGCCATTTATATGGATACACCGTAATAACATGGGAATGGTTGGTGATATTAAAGTCCTGTTTGTGGCACATTAGTATATGTGAGGGGGCAAACTCCTCAAGATGGGTGGTGACCATGACATATACTAATGTGCCACAAACAGGACTTTAATATCACCAACCATTCCCATGTTATTACGGTGTATCCATATAAATGGCCCACCCTGTATATTGCCTTGTATTTAAAGGTCTTTTATTTTTAATTTGTAGCAACAACAAAAATGGTTATTGCTTGCCTAACATATGAACAATGTTTTTATTTGTTTGTTTTTGTCAACACGGTAAGATATCCAGTCTGACCATGGTGACAAATTGATGGTCGAAGTTGTAATACTTGATACTTGTATTCAGCAAGGATGTGTTCAATTGATTAAAAGTGACAGTAAAACTTTTACATTGTAACTTTTCAGCTTTGCCATCACAGGAATAGATCAAAATGTAAACAATAAAATAGAAAGCTGTTATTTACATTTTTAATTGTATTATTTTCCAATATTACTGATTTACTGTCATTTTGATTAAATAAATGTAGCCTTTGTGTTGCGAGCATAAGAGACACTTTTTTCAAAAGCATTAAAAACTCTTACCAACTCCAAGCTTTGGAAAGGTAGGCTACTATACATTCGCTTGAAATTACAGTAACACTCAGCAAGCTTCTTACATCGTTGTTTATTAAGTAGCAACAGTATTTTGTCAGAAAACAATGGTTGCCGTGGAGGTAAGACTGTAACACTGGCGGCTTTTACAGAATCACGACGATGACTAGCGAGTTTACTCAAGTTCATGCGCAGGGGAAGAAGAGCAGCTGCTTCTGGCACAGACTGCCATTACAGGGCAGACCATTGCTGTAGCGGGACTCTTGCATCCTCGGTGCTGTGGACTGCGAGATTAGATATGTTTTCCAATTCCTTTCTTAGAACTGGATTATTTTTATGTAAGCAGGACAACAGTGGAATAAAATGCTTGTCATCGATATTCCTCAGCGTTGGGACTCGGACAACCAGTACACTGATAGGTGGTGATAAACAAAAAACCATGGACGACTTGGATGGTCCTAGCTTTCTGACATCATTATACTGGCTTTTTGGAAAAGGTTATTTTCAAACGACACATCAAATGCAGGTAAAGATTAATAAAAACGTAGTCTACTGGGTTTAGTGTTGCACTGATATATTAGTTTAAACTCAAAATCGTCATGTTTGCTTCATGTTTTATGTCTTTTACCACTTTTAATGAATGAGATGGTACTTTCCATGAAAATGTCAACAATCTACGAATAGCTCTCATATCCCTACATGAACCACAAACACTCTAACTTTATAAACACGTGTATATATATATATATATTTTTTTTTTTTTGATTTTTATTAAAGTGTCTTGCACTTACGTGCCCAGCCCAATTAGGCTTAAAAGACACTATCGACATAAAACAGACATAACATAGAAAGATGACCATCATACAAAGTACATAGAAAGATGACCATCATACAGAGTACATTACCATCATTTTCACAATATAAACAAACAAAAAGAAACAGAAACACTGTCAATTTATATATATATATATATAGCTATCTAAATAATAGATAGCTATGTATAGATAGCTATATAGCTATATATAAATATAAATATATATATAGCTATCTATCACATTATGAAATAAATGTTTTTTTCCAAAACACGGTCATATACTAACGTGCCTAAGACTTTTGCGCAGTACTGTGCGTGTGTGTGTATACAGCTCTGAAAAAAAATTAAGAAACCACTGACAACATTTCTTCCAAATTTCAAGTAAAGTCATTTGATAGCTGGTCAAAATAAAGAAAAATAGTTGCCATGTTTTCAGACCTCGAATAATGCAAAGAAAACAACTCTGTATTAATTTTTAAACAACGGAAGTTTTAACTTGGGAAGAGTTCAGAAACCAATATTTGGTGGAATAACCCTGACTTCCAGTCACAGCTTTCATGCGTCTTGGCATGCTCCCTAGCAGTCTGTCACATTGCTGTTGGGCGACTTTATGGCACTCCTGACTGACTCTCCATTATCTCTCTATTTTTAGGCCTATATAAACATGAAAACAAATGATGATAAGAAACTTTTTAGAATTTATAAGAATTTTTGGTTGTGTGAGGTAAAATGTTTTACTGAATCTTTTTTGTTTATTTACTTTAAAATTTGTAATTAATGCAGATAGAGCACAGCAAAATCTACGGCCCACTTTGGAAGTCCAAATATGGACCATTGGTTATTGTTAATGTGGCCAGTGCAGACCTCATAGAACAGGTTTTGCGGCAAGAGGGTCGCCATCCCATCCGCACTGACATGCCCCACTGGAGAGGCTACCGGAAACTCCGGAATCATGCCTATGGACCCCTCACAGAGTGAGTATCACTTGAGACTGGCACAAGCATTCATCTGTCACCTATGCATTCACTGCAAAGATAATGTAAAGCCATAAAGATGTGAGCTATACTGCAAAAGTATACACAAAAAGACACCTGCAGATGTTATGAAGCCACAAATAGACTGTGCATGTCTAAACATGTATTGAATAGCAGCTTGCAGTTGATGTACAAAATGGAAAAATTTCTGAGGGCACTGTGCGTCAAACAATAAATCAAACAGTTCTTGTAATTTGTATGCCTCATAACCCTGAGGAAAATAGGGAATTGTTTTTGAGATCTTACATTGAACAATGAAAGTACAGTGAAACTCCTCTGTAAAGGAGGACAACAGAAGCAATCAATAGATGCAAGTGTAAGTGGGAAAACTGGTTTTGAGGAACCCTATCCACCAAACCTAAAGCAAAAATAGAGGGCTACACTCTTTTAACATCCATGTAACCTTTCCATTTTACACAAGGTTCTTTATAGTTATTAAAAATGCTCTTTACACTAAGAAACTAATGGTTCTTTTAAGAACTGTTCACTGAAAGGTTCTTTAGGGAACCCTAAATGGTTCTTCTATGGCATTGCTGCGAAAACCTGCTTTTGTGATCTTTATTTTTAAGAGTGTACCTTTCACTGTTCAGAGGTCAATCATAGAATGACCATGAGGACACTGCATGAATTTGATCAAAAATACCTCATACTCAATGTTCTGAACTTATTTTAAATATAAAATGCTATATCATTGCAAATGATCATGTGTGACAGTCATTATGCTTACAGAAATGGCAGTACTACTCATAATATATGTGTTGTCCTGTTACAGAATGGGAGCGGAGTGGCAGCGCATCAGAAGCATACTAAATCCTCGCATGCTGAAGCCCAAACACGTGTCCTCCTACACTAATGCCATTAATAGCGTGGTGAGCGACTTTATTGAGAAAGTGGCTAAGCTTAAGACAACAAAAGGCAATGACGTTATGGTGTATGACTTGGCAGGAGAATTGTACAAGTTCGCTTTTGAAGGTAATACTGGGTAATTTCAAGGTCAAGATAATTGGGCTGTGCCATAAAGACATTCCAGGCATTCATATTAGCAGAGTTTTAATGAATTGCTGAGTTACAAGAGTGAATCATGTGAGTACAAAGGGTCAGTGCCACACATGAGATAACAAAGGCCACTGGTTACCATAGCTTCTAGTCATGTGCAGCAGACTTTATCTTAATTTCTCTTCCTTTCAAATAGATCAATGTCAAAAGAAGACCTGGAAAGCAATTGTGCTCTCAAATATCTTGGGCTTACAGATAAACTCAAATAGCCTACTAGTATTGCAGAGGTGGACAAAGTACACAACTTCCTTACTTGAGTGACAGTACAGATACTACTTGTCAAATATTACTCTGTTACAAGTAAAAGTTGTAAAGACCTATTTTTATTTAAGTAAAAGTACAGAAGTATTTGTTTTTAAAAGTACTTAAGAATCAGAAGTACAAAGTAAATGTCAATGCATTGTTTTATTATTGTTTCATTGTTGTATGTAATACTTACAGTACCTTATGCCTCTGAATCTATGCCTGCATACATACCTACCCTCATATCAATATCAAATTTATTTCTAGAACACAGTTCCAGTAGTAGGATTGAATGTGAGATTGAATAAGTGCTCTCAATAACGTCCACAATGGTTTCGGACACCCAAATGGCTGTTTCCTCAAATAGTGCCCTATTTAAAGTTTTTGGACTTTTAGTATGAATATGTTAGCCTTACTGTTATCGATAAGCTAGTGTGCTCCAAAACAATGACAACATTCGCATTTAGAAAACCAAACCCAACATTGAAAATGAAAATCAGGTTGATGTCAGAATCCAACGCCAGATTGACATTAATCTCCAACGTTGGACAGACGTTGTATTGTGGTTGAAAATGAAAATCGTGTTGACGTCAGAAACCAACATCAGTCGGGTTCTGACGTCAATCCGTCGTCGGTTTCTGATGTCAATCTGAGTTTAATTTCTTTTAGGGCTGCACGTTTTCAAGTTTTTCATTAACCGTTAACCGAGGCCCTTAGCGGTTAATACTCGGTTAACCACAGTGTGCGCGCCGCAACCCCGAGATAGGCGTAATTTGCGGGTGGGAATGTCCCCAGCACCACTATTTTCTAAGGTCGATATTGTCCCCACCACTTTTGAAACATCTCGCGGGATGAATAACGTTACCAATACAAATAAAAAAACACATCTCCAGTTAACTAGCAGAGCATTCATTTCGTTCGTTTTTTTTTAGGCGATCTAGCGCTGAAATATTTTGTTTTTTAAGTGATCAAAGTGCTCGTTACCGCTGCGATCGAGAAGGGTCTTGTAAAACGTGCTGAGGTAATATTAATTCGTGGCCACGAAACAATTCACCTGAATATTCACCAATTCACACACACACGAAAAAAAAAAAGGAATAAAAAGATGTACGAGAATAGTCGGCCTTCACTGAAGAGCTATTTTCACTAGTGAGAAAAACAGTTTAATAATTATTAATTCGTGGCCACGAAATAATTCACCTGAATATTCACCAATTCACAAAAAATAGGTCTTTAGCATTCACTAATTAATAATATCAAAGTCTGTTTTTTGGCCACGTTGTAATTCGTTTAATCAAAATGAGGGAGGGAATTAGTTCAACGTGTCCACGATTTATTAAAACGAGGGAACAAATAAGTCGTCGTAACAACTAATTATTAAGATCAGCGGACAGGGCGCATAAGAACAAACAGTGAGAGAGCCCCGGCCGCGCGCGCGCGCACTCTCACCGCCCTCAAACAACACGAGCGCTGTATTGCTCTCTCTCCCTCGCGCATATCAACACAATAGTAAAAGGTCGGAAGACCGATTGTGTTTTATTGATTAGTAGTTTGTTCATATAAAGTGTTTGATTAGCAAGTACATGTTTAGGAAATGCATAATACAAAATGTATGGGTTAATGTAACGGTAAACGCATGCGCGGGTAACTGCTGGGGTAAAGCTGTGGCTCTGCAGACAGATATTATTGTGCTGCGATCAGTAGCGCGGATACTATGTTTGTTTCTGGCTCGCGCACAGCCTTCACTCTCGGACGCGCGCTTTCTTTCTTTCTTTTGCTTCATATTAGAAAACTGGTCTAGCGGTCTCTGGTGGTGCAAAAATGTATTACAACTAAATTAACCGAGCAAAATGTTTCACTCGGTTACGCAATTTTTAACGGTTAATCGGTTAACCGGTTAACCATGGACACCCCTAATTTCTTTGCAAAATGCAGTCCTGCAACCAAAATCCTCCCCTGACTGACGTTACTACTTTCTACTCAAGGACCTTGACAGAAATGTAGTGGAGTAAAAAGTACAATATTTGCCTTTCAAATGTAGTGAAGTTAAAGTAAAAAGTTTCCAGAAAAAATAAATACTCAAGTAAAGTACAGATACTCAAAAAGTGTACTTAAGTTCAGTACTCAAGTAAATGTATGTTGTTACTGTCCACCTCTGAGTTTTAGATTCATTGTTTTGTTGTACTTTGTTATATTTGATATATATTTGGTAACACGCACTGTGTCCATCACAGTAATATTGTTATTCTCTTTCTCATCAGGAATTTGCTCAGTGTTATTTGAAACTCGTATGGGGTGTCTTAATGATGTGGTTCCTGAAGAAACACAGAAGTTTATCTTCTCTGTGGGGGAGATGTTCCGTCTTTCACCCATCGTGATCCTGTTTCCCAAATCTATCTGGCCCTACATGCCTTTCTGGAAGCATTTTGTGGCTGTTTGGGACCATTTGTTCAAAGTTGGTTAGTTTATTTTTTTATTTTATTTTATTGTCTTGTTTAAAAAATATTCAAATTAATACAATTACTATTAATAATAAAAGTTTTTTTATTGCCATGTACACTACTGTTCAAAAGTTTGAGGTTGGTAAGATTTTTTGGTTACACTTTATTTAAGGTGTCCTTGTTACAGTGTAATTAAACGTTTAAGTACTGAGTAATATTAATTAACTACATGTACTTACTATAAGGTCAGGGTTAGGGTTTGGTTTAGAGTTAGTTGCATGTAATTATGCATAATTTACAGTTATTATAGTAACTACATGTAACAATGACACTGTAAAATAAAGTGTTACAGATAAAAAAAAAACAAATTAATACTATTATTTAGTGATGAATTACTGTTTGTGTATATTAGTGATGAATAAACTATTTCAACATGGCTAATAATAAGAAATGTTTTTTGAGCAGCAAAGTCAGCATATTCTAATTTCTGAAGGATCATGTGACACTGAAGACTGGAGTAATGAGGCTGAAAATTCAGCTTTGCCATCACAGGATTAAATTACATTTTAAATTATATTAAAATAGAGTACCAGTCATTTTAAATAATAATACTATTTCACAGTATTCCTGTTTGACTGTATTTTTACAGATAACAAATAAAAGCAGCCTTGATGAGAATAAGAGACTTCTTTCAAAAACATTAACAAATCTTACCAACTTACAAACTTTTGAATGGTGGTGTAGTAGAGCACCTATATTCAAACTATAGTAATGAGTTGTCAGCATGGAAGTCATCCTTAAATATGCTGTTTTTTTGCACAGCGGATGAACTGGTGCAGAAGAAGATGACAGAGATTGAAGAAATGGTGAAACTTGGACAGCCAGTGGAGGGCGAGTATCTCACACACCTCCTGACCAGTGAACAGATGTCCTTAACGGAGGTTTTGGGAAGCATTACAGAGCTTCTGCTGGCTGGAGTCGACACTGTAAGTGTCTTCACTCTTTACAGGGGCAATGCATTGTTTTGCAACATTTTATTTAAAACGAAAGAAAATAGTGTCACTAGTATTTGTAAAGGGTTTTCAATTGAAAGTTTTCAATGTGTGCTCAATTTAGACTTCAAACACTATTTCCTGGGCGCTGTATCACTTGGCACGGGAGCCAGAGATCCAGCAGAAGCTGCATGAGGAGGTGATCAGCATCTGCCCGGGGGACAAGGTGCCCTGCAGTGATGACATCACCAGGATGCCATTGCTGAAGTCCATCGTTAAAGAGACTCTTCGGTACAGCATATACCGTATCTCTCCATTATACTGTCAGAAACATATTTAATAAGAGCAAAAAGAGCTGTCTAATATGCTAGTTCAGCGTCAGAGAGAAAACAAGCCCTTTGTGATTTTGTGAATGTCAGTGAGTCAACATGATAATGACCACATGCCGAATGTAGTACATCCAAATTTCATTCATACTACACACATTCATACTATATAGAACATACTTTTTTAACGTTTTTGAAGCAAGTCAAACCTAATGTAGTACCTACTATACAGTATGTGATTTCAGGTGTTGTGTTAGCCTGCTAAATTACCTTCAAAACATGTTCTCTGACATTCTCAGGTTATATCCAGTGGTTCCTGGAAATGCTCGTGTTGTTGCTGAAAGTGAAATAGTGGTTGGTGACCATCTGTTCCCTAAAAACGTAAGCTGAACTACAAACCTCCATTCCATAAACACACCTGTAAATGGACGTCCAAACTAATCAGCGCTGTGTATTCTGTGTTTTCCAGACTCTGTTCCACCTCTGCCACTTTGCGGTGTCCTATGATGAGAAGGTGTTCCCCAATCCTTCTGCTTTTCTCCCCCAGCGATGGATCCGGGGGCAGAAGCAGTTAAACCAGCACCCCTTTGGGTCTGTGCCGTTTGGCTTCGGCATTCGCGCCTGCCTGGGCCGCAGAGTGGCTGAACTGGAGATGTACCTCCTTTTGTCCCGGGTAAGAGTGCATAAGTGTAAGCACAGTCACTGTCTGCACCCTTCCATAGCTGAGCAGATGTTTGTGTTATTATATTAGTAGAACAATGTTCTGTTTAACCTCACCATCAGATGATTCAATCTGATGGCATATTCACATTTTTGGAATAATGTGGAGTACTGAAGATAGCAATGTGCTGAAACGTTTGCTCCTGTTCATTTGTTTTTAATTCACTTTGCACTTTTTGCACTATACAATCCAGAAAAAAAAATGTTTTGATAGACTTCTGTAGTCTGTACTGAATTCAGTGTGCTGCCAGTCACCTTCTTTCTCATATTCACATTTTTGCCTTTACCCGGAAAAACGAAGAAATGCAGTTTTAAGTCATTCCGTGAATTTTTAACCCATCCTTATCACCAGTGATTGTCCCAGTTTAGCTGATCATATTGTGTGTTAGTTTTAGATCTTTGACTAGTCTGCTGTCCTTCACCTTTGATTCAACCTTCTCTGCTATTACAGAGATAATAGCTTGTCAATGAGTAACTAAGACGTCTCTAAACTTCAATGAACTATCAATGTTCAATATGGTTTTATTTATTTATTCTTTTTTTTGCAGTTAATTAAACGCTATGAAGTGCGCCCAGACCCTTCAGGAAAGACTGTGAAGCCGATCACACGAACTCTGCTGGTCCCTGCCACATCTATGGACCTTCAGTTTATTGACAGGTAAAAAGAGCAAGAGGAACCAGTCAATGCAAAATGCTTCTATATAAAGAATTGTGCACTTATCAAAGCAGTGTGCTTCTAGATGATGATGTTTACAAATTTGATATGACACGTATAATTGCAAAATGTAACTACAATACATAGTGCTGACTAAATTTAATGGCTTTACTGTTGCCTTTTTCCGGTCTTTTTATTTATAATAAACAAAGACTTATTTTACTGTTATAAATACTTATATACTGTAAATATAATATAATTTTTGACATTATATTGTATAAATAATTTTGTTTAAATAGAATTGTATGTGGATTATTTTGTCAAATGTAAGTTTTTTAGATCCTTTACAAATAATGTCAACTTGTTTTTTTTGTGTGAACACCTTAATTTTTGCAATTATATTTTAATAATTTTAGAGGAAAATAATATCACAGTTTAAAATCTAATTTTGGATTACATTTGTCTTTGCTGGTAAGAATAATATTCATATTAAACACATGTTGCAACCCCAGTCCACTGTTTGCATGAAATCTTTCTCTCACTGTTAAGGCCTCCACACACTACAAGATAATCGGGGCGATTTTGAGCCCAATTCTTACCCTCCGACAATCCCAGTGCTTCCTCCTCATTAACTTTGAAACAGGAAAAAGCATTGAAAAGACTTAACCCTCATACCTAATTCTTTTTCATTTACTTCTTATATTTATTCTTATATTTCTGTTTTTATGACAGACCGCACTGTCTGAAACCCACTCAAAACCTATCCTTGCGCTTAAAAAACCCTTTTAATCTGGAACATACTGTACATACTGAAACCCACCTAAAATCTACCATTCCTGAGAACCACTCAAATCCTACCCTTACGCCTAAAAACCCTTTCAATCGGAAACCTACATACAACAATCAGGTTTCCAGGGGCAGAACGGGGAGTCACAAGGTGACTTATTGGACACCGGCGTGGCTTCTGACGTCACACTTGGATGTGGGTGGGGTTGGATGTCCAGAGCAGGATGCAACGAGCCCTTCTTGTGTAGTGTGATGTGGTAAGGGTGATTGAATCTGCTCAGAAGAACGTCGGGCCGCATCAATGTCAAATTGATGGTGGTGGTTGAGGAGATTCCCCCCTTCTATGTAAAGCGCTTTGAGTGCAGAGAAAAGCGCTATATAAATGTAATGAATTATTATTATTATTAAATCTGAAATCCTGTTGTGTGGGGAAACCCTGAGGACAAACGCGCACACACACTGTGGATTGTCAGGTGGAACTAACCGATATAAGAAAACAAGCTGACGGAAGAATAACATGGCTTTATCCAAACCTTTTTCTTTTTTCAGTAAATTTTATGTAAAAAGCAGTACTAACACTATTTATGTTACATTGTCAGTCTGTTTTGATTTCTGTCTTTGTCTGTGTTCTGTCTATTAGTTCAGTTTAGTCTTCCTCCGCCCTGCCTGTTTGTTTCCATAGTTACTTATTGATTAGTTGGTTCAGTTCAGGTGTGTCTTGTTAATTTGTCTCTTTTGTTCTGTCTATTTATACACTGTGTTCTGTCTTGTTCTTTGTCAGTTATTTTATGTTGCAAGTGTAGGTTGTTCTGGTTTGAGACTGTTTATTAAATATTACTACTGCACTTAGATCCTGCTTCTGCCTCTGCTTCAACTGAAATTGTAACAATTATTGCCATTTCTTCTTACCCGTCGTTTGCCATGTTTGTTTAGGCTACTGTAGAGTCACGTTTGATTGCGAGAGATTTGCGAGATTTCCCGTGTTCAAAACTTTTACATCTATGATTTTTTTTACCATCATGTTTGTAGTATCTTACATTTTGAAAATCTGATACAATTTTAAAAAGTCTGTTTAGATATGAAAGGAGACTCCACTGATGCGCTAAACTGAATAGGCTCGTTTGAGAAGAGCAAAATCTGCGCAGAACTGATCACCGGTGATCAACGCGAGATGCATGCCGGTTAGAAATAGGCTATGCTCGTTTAAGATGAGCAAAATATGCGCAGAAACGATTACCAGGTTTCACCGGTGTGGTCCGCCTTGCTCTGATGTCCTGCCGACGTAGCCTATATCGTCTCGGTTACTAATGTAACCCTCGTTCCCTCATAATTGTGATCACTTCAGGGAGCCCTATCAACTTCAAGTGTCTACAGAACGAGCCAATTACCGTTGGCGTGCGTGAATCAGCACACATTGTTTTTCGCTTAGGAGCCGAGATTGTGACGGCCATACAGCGATGGTCAGCAACGGTGGCGACGGGACGTTACGTCTCCCGTTCCCTCCTTCAGGGAATGAGGGTTAGGGCTGTCACTTTACGTTCGAAAATCGATTGCACAATCGATTGGACCAACCAACGCAAGTTTCGAAAACGAAAATAGGGAATCGATTTTAACGGTCTTTTCTCGGAGCGCGTCCAGCTTGTCACGATACGCCCGCAGCGAACGCGCGTCATACAGCAACTGCAGGCTCTGACAAACACGCATAACAGCAAATTATCTTTCTGCATAATGCGTCTCTTTTTTCTACAAAACTGTGAATTATGCCGGTATGCAGACAGTCTCATGCATTCAGATACAAATTCGGGCTACGCGTCTACAATCACCTACGTAGGCGAAATTTGTTTGACATTTCTAATCGTAAACACAGCCATGTTGAAGACTGAGGTAATGTTTTTCATTTATGCTATGGCAGTCCACTCTGCTTATTGTTTTTCAAGAATGTTGCACTCCTGTTTGTCATTGTGCACGAAACTTCACGCCAATAAATCATCAGGAATATTGCTGACTTGTGCGCGTCTCAAGCGCCCTCTTTACGTTCGTCCTAATGCCTGTTCGTTGTCCGTGGATTTGCCCATATTTTGCGTTTAAAATCGAAAATCGATTTTACAATCGATTCAATGAACACTCAATCGATTCAATGAACACAGACCCCCAACTGGCTGGGGCGGAAGGCCTACATAGAGGAGTTCAAACTGCTGTTCCATTATACCCCACACAGTGGAACTCTTGGATAACACTGGAAAAGCGTGCCTTTCCAGGGGAGAGGGATGCAGCAGAAGCCATATCCTGCCCAAAGGGAGGTAACATGTGGAGAATACACATATGGACAGGCCGGTTAGGGGCAGTGCAACATATGGAATGTCATTGGGGTGGCTCCAGCCTAAGAAGGGGGAGGCAACACCAGACAGTGATGGCAGAGCGGACTCTGCCAAGGGAAAGACACAGGCTTACTGCAGGGAGCTGATCGTGGAAGAATCCGCATATGGGATCGCCGCAGGTATCACCACATATGGAACCCAGCCTAGCACAAGTTACACAAGCATACGAGCACTAGGCCTGGCGTTGGACGCTCCGCAACGTCCGACCGCCGAAGGGGTGCGGAGGAACTCACAGGGTTCACCTGAGTGGGGAACTCGACTGAAGCAAAAAAGCGCACGTATCCACTCCATGTGGAGGGGAGTGGCGCAGCAAGCTGACACTAGAGCAGGAACTTCGGTGTTACTGGCTGGTTGAAGCGAGCACACAGGAAGAAACCGGCTCAACACGTAGGCTATTAAACCTAGCGAACTTGCTAGGTGTCGCCCAGCCCACAGCTCTACAGATGTCTGTCAGCGAGGCACCGTGTGCCAGCGCCCAGGAAGAAGCGGCACTCCTAGTGAAGTGGGCTCTCAACCCGGGCGGGCAGGGCACGCCTTGGGCTTTGTAAGCCAAGGCGATGGCATCCACTATCCACTGGGCAATCCACTGCTTGGAGACAGCCTTTCCCTTCTGCTGGCCTCCGTAACAGTTGAAGAACTGATCTGAGGTCCTGAGGCTTTGCGTTCTGTCCACGTACAGACGCAGAGCACGAACGGGACAGAGAAAAGCCAGGGCTGGGTCTGCCTCCTCCGAAGGCAGCGCTTGCAGGTTTACTACATGGTCCCGGAAGGGAGTGGTAGGAACCTTGGGCACTTATCCGGGTTGTGGTCTCAGGATCACGTGAGAGTTAGCCGGGCCGAATTCTAGGCACGATTCGTCAACCAAAAATGCATGCAGGTCCCCTACCCTCTTGATGGAGGCCAATGCAACCAGGAGTACTGTCTTACAGGACAGAATATTTAACTCAGCTGATTGCAAGGGCTCAAAGGGTGGTCTCTGAAGTGCCGAAAGGACCTGAGACAAATGCCAAGAGGTTATAGAGAGCGGGCGAGGTGGATTTAGTCTCCTTGCCCCTCTCAGGAACCTGGCGATCAGGTCGTGCTTTCCCAGCAACAGCGATAACGGCAACATCACTTTAAGGGTGGAGGGAGACAGCCTTCGCTCCAACCCATCTTGCAGGATGGAAATCACGGCTCTGATCGAGCAAGTTCGGGGGTTCTTCTCGTGAGAAGAACACCACTCAACGAACGGGTTCCACTTCAACACATAGAGGGGGCTCTAGCGGAAGTGATGGTATCAACTACCGCTTGAGGTAGGTCACCTAGAACCTCCACGTCCCGTCCAGGGACCAGACATGGATTTTCCAGAGGATGCGGGTGCCATTGGGTGCCCCGTTTCTGAGAGAGTAGGTCCTCCCTCAAAGGAATGGGCCAGAGAGGGGCTGTCGCGAGGAGCACTAGTTCCGGGAACCAGGTCCGTTTGGGCCAATACGGCGCAACGAGCAAGACCTGCTCCTCTTCCTCCCTGACTTTGCCCAGGGTCTGTGCAAGAAGGCTCACTGGGGGAAACGCATATTTGCGTAGACCCTGCTGCCAGCTGTGTGCCAGTGCAGAATAGACACTAGATCGGGGCATAGGCAAGGGGACTGCACCTCCCTTGAGGTAAGCGAATCTCGATCTTAACGCGGCCATAGTCATATTCCCGCAATGGGAACATGAACTATTCACAAAAGCTGCCTCAGCATGCTGAATGCCCAAACATGAGAGGCAACTATTGTGGCCGTCTGCTGGCGCCAGGGAACGACCGCACCCAGAAACGCACAAGCGAAATGACATCCTGAAAAGGACGCAGGGTCAGGCTTGTGTTGCTCTTTTAGTTGAAAATAAAAAAGAGAAAATAAAAACTCTTCCCACGCTGAGGCACCCAGGGGTAGCCGTGGCTATAATAAGTTAATAAACTCAAGGAACACCCACCGATACAGAGTCTCTTCTTGCAGCACTGAAGTAACAACCTCTGGGCTCCGAAGTGAAAGACAATGTGTGCGTGCGCTTGCTTCCTGTTTATACCCGCTCTGCGGGCACGTGACACATGACGCCATTCACGCACGCCAACAGTCATTGGCTCGGTCTGTAGACACTCAAAGTTGATAAGGTTCCTTAAAGTGATCACAATTACGTCGTCACATCGACGTTACGTTGAAAGTGAGCGGCTGATAGGGAACAAAAACCCCTCGCAACGGTGAGGCGGACGTGTCGGATTCTGCAGTTAAACACAGTTGCTCTCTACCGACTGCGCTGATCACAAGCACGATGGAAAACGACTTGCTGGCGGCACAGCTTAATGTTCATTGGTTTAAACAACTGTGATGTATTGTTCTCTTTTAAAATGTTTGATTTTAAAACTCTTATATCATTTTTTTATGTGAATAAATTATGTGTGAATCTTCCTAATCTGTTTGACAGTGATATCTCTCTATGGAAGTGATTGTTTTCATATTTCAAAAAATATTTAAAAACATGTCTGTATTAAAGCAAAAATGATAAACACGTCTGGAATTAAATAACAAGTCTACCTTTGGTGTCTTTTTGATCATATTAATTTTCATATAAAAGCAACAAAACTTAAATTACATCTAGTTTATTAGCAACACCGTACATGAGTGAATCCCGCGAGATCCGCCTTTGAGGTGTCTGATCCACTAGATAAGAGAGAACTTGTCCAGCTTGCTTGCACTTTTTTCACTCCTCCCCTCACTGCAGCCACCTACTCTCGCATACATTTTAGGCGAGGCCAGGCCCATTTTAAACTTACCGTCATGCATAGTTTGTGGTATCTTACATTTTGAAAATCTGATAAAAACATTTAAAATCTTTAAGTTTCGGCCACCCAGTCTGTTTAGATAAAGGAGACTCCACTGATGCCCTAAACTGAAACATTCCTTCCTATTTGTCATTTCCTGCTCCACTTTTATCACGACAAATAAAACTAGATTTTCATGTTCAGTCTGACACTTTAGATCTTCACAGTGCACGTCTAGCTGATAAAGTTAACGGCATGAAAACCATCTGGAAGAGAGTTCAAAAGGAATGTGTGAGTTTGAATTCTATGATTATGATTTTTAACATGTTTTCCTTTTTTATATCCCAACATAAAAATAAATTTATCATAAAACAAATTTTTGCAAGCTCTGAACAATCATCCGGTTGCATTCCCCCTCCTTGCTAAAATTATATTCTAGAGGATTTACAGTTTGACTCCTTAATCTACATTCTCAACTGGATACATGTGATGGATAGATTCCAGTATAGGCTACTTAAAAAAAATAATTAAAAATATATATATTTTACAGTATTTTTAGTACAGTATTTTTATGTTTTTTTTCCAATTTACCAGAATTTCCAATTATGCCCAGCAGATGGTAGTGTTGGACCAAACTGAATGCGCTAGAATAGAATAGAATAGAATAGAATAGAATAGAATAGAATAGAATAGAATAGAATAGAATAGAATAGAATAGAATAGGAATCACTCATTTTGCCAGACAATGGACCTTTTGGGTAGCTTACATTTAAATAAATAAATAAATCACAGCGCGTGATTTATTTCACAATTGTGATTTAAATGAATCAGTAAATACATTATAAACTTGCTTTTGGTCACAAAAATAAATAAAGATTACACTAATGGAAATAATACTTATAGAATGCTTTATAGGAAATTGTGGATTAATTCACATAAATGCAGTTACAAACCTTTTTTCTATTTTAATGTAACACTTGTAACATTTTAAAATGTTAAAATGTCAAAAGCTTTTTTTTTTATTCATGCAAACACTTTTTATTTATTTATTTTAGTGTAAATAGTGTATCATTTGTGTATGAGGCTGTTTTGGGGAAAGATCCATAATAAGTTTTGTAATTTTGCTTCACTTCACAGAGTAATTATCATCTCTTAGAACAGCACAAAACACTTTTTTTTTCAGCTGAATGATCAAGAGACATTCAACAACACTGGTAAAGTCATGATATAAAATATTATAATGGTTGCCATGCAAATTCTTTTAAAGAAAGAATACAGGCAAACCTTGTAAATCTGAATACATAAAGGATTTTAGAAAAGTTTTTAGGCTTTTTTAAATAGTGTTTGGAATGTGTTTGCATATGACATAAATTGTCATTGACACAACTGCTTGCGGCAGGTATGCTTAATTTATTGCCTCATTAATATCTCAAATAGAAAAAAACTACTTACAATGTATATCTGTGACATTATTTGACACTTTGTGGTGATGTCAGATCTAATAGGTTGAGGTTAGCAGCACTGACCACATGTTAATCCAGCAAGTTAGTTACGTGCATAAACTGTGGGTCATTGCACTGAATTATGACACAACAAAATCCAGAGGAAATTCTTCTTTGGACGGCTTCTACAAAGTCACAAGTGCTCATTTGGCAGTATAGGAACAGATGTTTTCCCTGCTTTAGGTTTATTATGAAGGCTAAAATGTTCTGAGGTGCTTTTAAATAGGGGAGAATAGAATGCATAATCATTAATACATGTCGCTCACTCAGTTCACCGGTACATATTGTGAATGCTAGTGAAGTGCAAAATATCTCCCTTCAGTTAATTTCCTCAATGGACTTCTAGAAGGAATCCTGATAAGAGAATGAATGCATGCAGATGAAATGGCTTCTGAAATCACATGACTGTGCAGGTTTTTGTCTTGGTCTTGTGTAGACATGACACTGATCCCAGCTCAGGCCTAGATACGTGCGAGCTCCTCTTGGTGGCTCTGCTGGACTTCATGCGCTTCACATTCTTGTTGCTTTTACTGATGCAGGCCAGTGTGGCTATGTGAAAAATGTCCCTCACGCTGTTCTCAGACTGCTGCGCTGAGCACTCGATGTAAGGGGCAGAGATCTGCTTGGCCATGTTTGAGCCCTAAAAGACACAAGAAGTCAAAAATGAAAGCTGATAGACAGTTTAATGTTAAAATAATTTCTGATCATCTTAGCCTGGGAAAACCCAGACAACTTCCGGCAAATTTAGATTTGCTCTGCAAGTAGTCTGGCAAAGAGCTTATTCAAGTCCATTTCCATGCCGTCGAAATCGCGGCACCAATCAGAAACGTTGAGGCGGGCTTTACAAAATGACGATCGCTCTGATTGGTTTTAGGTCTATCCAATTGCGCCCAGAGGCATTTGAGCGACGTCCACTCCGTTGGTGAAGCACACCAACTTTTAAATGCATTATTATATTCAAATTGCAAACACATGAGGACAGTCTCCATGAAAGACCCACTGGCAGATGAACGTGCTACTACATTTCTCTCCGAAACGGTAGGAAATTAAATTAGATTTAATAGAGGATTTTAACTGTGACAAGATGATTGACAGGGCAGTTTACGTGACAGGATGCACGCGACAGATCCGTCCGATAAAGATGACGAAGTAGTATGTCCCAAAGCTTGCCTACTTTTTTGCTACACATTCAAAAGTAAATACATTTTCTTCACAAAAAGAGTAACGTTACATACTTTTATGGCGTGGTGTAACTTAGGCGAATTGGGACGCAGCATATGGCTTTACACGATGAAGATCGCTCTGATTGGTTTTAGGTCTATCCAATTGCGCCCAGAGGCATTTGAGCGACGTCCGTTGGTGACAATTCCCCTTTGGAATTGAGTTATTAACCCTTGCCTTGTGCATCAATTCAAAAAAGTAACTCATAGGTCCAAAGAGGACAAAAATGTCCATGTCAAAAAACTGTCATAAAAAGTTGAAGCTTGGGAGCACAGACTTAACTTTGGTATCATTTTAAAGAATACCCTTGGCAGATTATTGCTGAAGTTAATTTTTTTTTTATAAGTAAATCCAAAAAAAAAGTTATATAGGTTTAAGTTTATGAAAATTATTTATGAATATTATTTTATATAAAATATATATTTTATGAAACAAGTGGAACTCTAAAACGGCTAGAAAATCAAAGCCATAAATCTAAGTAAGTTGTGTTCCAAATTTGAGGTTGATATCTCAAAAAATGAGCTTTCAGTAAGATTTTGTTTGGGCGCAGTACCAGACTGTCCCCATTGGATCCCAGCAAAACTCAACTGGTGAACACTGCGATTGGCTTTGTTATTTGCAGTTGAGTTTTTCTCTCTCAATACTACAAACACACACATGCACACAAACACTTTTTTTTTTATAACACACATACCAACCACACTCTGACATCCATACCAACACACCCACACAATTATCATTGCATAATTTATCCAACTGGCTCTATAATAGTTCAAAATTCATGGAGTTAACAGTAACAAAAAAAACAAAACTTACTCATAGGTCCAAAAGGGACAAAAATGTCCATGTCAAAAAACTCTCATAAAAATGTTATGCTTGGGAGCAAATACTTAAGTTTGGTCTCATTTTAAAGAAGACCCTTGGCAGATTGTTATGAAAGTGAAAAAAGTGCAACCAAAAAAATGTTATAGAAGTTTAAGTTTATGAAAAAAATTTATGAACATTATAATCAATATTAAATATAAAATATAAATAAGTATTTTGTGTAACTAGTGCAACATTTTTTTTTCAAATGAAATGGGGGTGAAATAGTAAAATTACAATAAAAATAGACACCTGTGCCAAAATTAATGCAGTTAACATAAAAAAAAAAAAAACTTACACATAGGTCCAAAAGGGACAAAAATGTCCAAGTCAAAAAACTCTCATAAAAATGTTATGCTTGGGAGCAAATACTTAAGTTTGGTCTCATTTTAAAGAAGACACTTGGCAGATTGTTGTTGAAGTGAAAAAATTGAAAAAAGTGCAACCAAAAAAATGTTATAGAAGTTTAAGTTTATGAAAAATATTTATGAACATTATAATCAATATTTTATATACAATATATATTTTATGAAACATTTGGAACTCTAAAACTGATATAAATTCAAAGCCATAAATCTAAACAGGTTGTGTTCCGAATTTGAGGATGATATCTAAAAAAATGAGCTTTCAGTAAGATTTTGTTTGGGCGCAGTACCAGACTTTCCCCATTGGATGCCAGCAAAACTCAACTGGTGAACACAGTGATTGGATTTTCGATTTGCAGTTGAGTTTTTCTCTCTCAAATATTACAAGCACACACATGCACACAAACACATTTTTTTTTATAACACACATACCAACCACACTTAGACATCCATACCAACAAACCCACACAATTATCGTTGCATAATTTATCTAGTTAGCTCTATAATATGCCGAAGCAGAAAACAGGAATAAAGCAAGTATTTGCTTTATAGGGCTAACCTGAAAAAATGGCACCATCTGATACAAAATTGTAAAAATGTCAATTTTGAAGCCTTGCCAACAGAATGAAAGCCCATTAAAAAAGATTGCATCATTTTATAGTTAAACGGCACAGGGATTAAAAAATGCAGTTTTAATGGGTTTCAATGGGGACATTTTTGTCCAAAAGGCGCTGAGAGGAAGTATTTTGTGTAAATAGTGCAAAATAGATTTTTTAAAGTAAATGGTGATGAAATAGTAAAATTCCAATAAAAATACACACCCGTGCCAAATTTTATGCAGTTAGCATTAACACAGGCAAAGTGATCAAAAAAACAAAACTGAAAAGGACAAAAATGTCCTCAAGGATGCACAAGGGTTAAAGAAGCTTTGCCAGACCATAACTCAGTTACTACTGAGAACGGTCTGGTTTTAACCAGGCTATGATCATCTAATTCAGGGGTCAAATTACAATATAAAGTTTAAGCTAAAGTTTAGCCAAATGTATCGTGGTCAATGTTTCAAGTGGCCTCAATAATGATTATTTTAGTGGTTTTGCAAGCTGATTAAGCATCATAACAAAGTCTGTAAATACATTAATATGGAACTGTATGCATTTTATTATATAGCCCAGGTTAAAAATGCAACAAGTTTCACTATCCACCACCTAGGTGTCTTAGGTTGAAGATACGTAATTGCATTATTTGTAGTACAAGCTTTTAAAATTGAATGTTAATTTTCATTTGTTCTATTTTGATTATAGCTATAAAAAAATGTTTAAAACTCACCTGGTCATAGGATGAAGGAATGTCATTGGACAGCTGCACAAACGTGGCCAGATCTGCACGTAGGTCTGACTTGCATCCAACCAAAAGTACTTTAGTATTGGGACAGAACTCCTCAATTTCCCCTTTCCACTAAAGGATTTAAAAAACATGGTGTTAGACTTTTGACAAACATAAATCATATAAATATTAAATGAAAAACCTAAACGAAAATTTGAAATGTTGGCAACTAACTTAAATAAAATAAGTTGAAGTTGAAGTAAAACTGAAATAAATAAACACTAATAAAAGCACACAACAAAATGACTAGAATTAAAACAAAAACTGAAAAATATATGAAATATAATTTTTTTTTTAAATATTATTTAAATATTTATTGTAATATGATTTATATAACTATTATTAGAAAAACTAAGATTAGAAAAACTAAGAAAACAAAACCTAAAATTCCTTTGAAAGACAAGAATATAATATTATTAATTTTAAAGGGGGGGTACAATGGTGTTTCATGTATTCAGAGTTGTTTGCAGTGTTAAAGAGATGGATTCTCATGCTAAACATGGGCAAAGTTTAAAAAATATATTTTGGACGAATAACGGAGAATTTCTGTGCCGAAAATCTTACTTCCGGGTTGGTACAAGTTTCGGCAGTTTTTTTTCGATCGTGGATCTAATGACGTAGATGAGAGTGGAACTCCTTATATGAGCATTTCTCCCGGAAAAGCGCGCCCGCGTGCACGTCGACCAGAGGAGAGCGAGACCGCGCACATCAACGCGCTTCAACAGGAAATCATCGGCAGCCAGCGCTGCATAGGATTTGTTCAAGAATGTCTCCAAAAAAGTGTGTTTTTGGATGTGAGGGAAAGCTTACCGTGTTCAGCTTTCCAAAGAACCCAGTGTTACAGGAACAGTGGATGCAGTTTGTTTTTCCGGGGCAGCAACGGAGTGTACCAAGTGCGGTTGTGTGTTCTGGCCATTTCAGTGACGAATGTTTTATTAACAAGGCCCAGGTCGACGCTGGATTTGCAAATCGTTTGCTATTAAAACGTGGAGCAGTCCCAGTGATAAAAGACCTCATTCATGTAAGTACAATTGGATCAGATTTCTGTATTTTGCTGGAAATCAAGCACTACCGCTTGACTCTATAGCTCCGCCTCCAGGAGCTCGGCTTTTTCCGGAGAGAATCGGAAAGCTGTATTTTTCTTTAATAAATATAATGAAACTAAACACTTTTTGGAGATATTAAAGATGCACTACTACTCTATGTACTCAAGATTAACATGAGATTAGGTGAAACTGTGCATGTTATGTACCCTTTAAGTAATCTTTTATCTGTCTAATACGATTCGGCTGTTTATTTTGAAAATGAGAGCACCACAAATTCCTTTCCACATTGTTTATAAACCCTCCAGCGATTTTGTTATCCCAGGATGTCTATGTCTACAAATCTGTGATTGCATGATATATCTTCATGACCAGTTATTAAAACACTTTCGTTTTAATTATCATCCCTACTTCTAGTCAGTGGAGGACCCCGACATGGGTGAAATGGGCATTTGTCTAGAGCGTAATGTTCTCTAGTAGTTCACCTAGAATCACCCGATGACATCAGTGTAGAGTTGCACAGACCACCTCGCTCAGAGAGAGTCAGTGGGAAAACCAATGAAGCCCCAAAACGGGTGGCTAATTCTTGCTCTCTTAAAACCTCTTGTCTCCCAATGACATCAGAGGTTACAAGGCATTCTGCGGCACAAAGGCTCTATGATTCTGAGGCCCAACGTAAACAACTCTTATTGGTTGTCGTTCTCCCCCTCATGTGATAGTCAAAGGATCAAAGCCCTCCCACACATTCCCTCTCTCATTCATTGGACTCTTGTCTCAGATGTCTGGACTTTTGTTCTCATCACCACAAAGACAGGGATTGTGAGAATATCCCCCAAAAAAACAGTTCAGGAGAGCTACAACGGTTTATAAACCATCCGCACCGATGAACAAATGTCTTGAAAATCAGCGTACCTTCCTTAGCACGTTCTCCAGAGTCTCTGGTCGACCGATATCAAAACAGATGAGAACTGCATCAGCGTCCGGATAAGAGAGGGGGCGCACGTTGTCATAGTACGGAGACCCTGCAAATAGACACCAAAACACTGTACTAATAAATAAATGATTACTTATTATTACATAAATGAATAAGTAATAATCTGAACAATAACCTGACAGTGCAATGGAAAAACTGGCAAGTTAAACAATGAACACAGCATGTTAGCATGATATTTATGCAACTGAATTGTTTTAAGATGGTATATTGCTATTAGATTTATTCCATATGTATCGCAATGAAATGTTATTTATATCACAATCTTTCAAAGTTCAACAGTATACAAATCAGTCTTATTTTAGTATGATGTATATACTATTATAGTAGGTTATTTAGTAATGTTATGTTTTGTCACTTGTTAGTTAAATTATTAAATAGTTAGTAGTTAAAATATTTTTATTTAGCTTTATTTTATTTTTATTTCAGTTTTAGTCATTTTCAGCTAGTTGCCAAAGACAACATTTCTCATTTTTGTTTTAATTTATGTTTTTCTCTCTTTACAATGCCAGAACCATGCACATCTGTCATAGAAAAACATAATTTAGGAATAATCTTTTCTTTATATATATTCATATAGCATCCAGTTTGAAGAACAACGTCCCCATAAACTACAAACACTATTACTACCGTCATTGAACAGTAAAAGAGTATATAATTCAATTCAAATAATTAAAAGTCAAAAGCGAATAATTCTCTATCCATTTATTTATTCAGTGTCGCTGTGAGTAAAGTCTTCTTAGGACATTCTGAACTGGTTGGACTGATACTGGTTGGTTTTCTATGGGGGTCCCTGTGCAAGTCACTGTCCCTCTACATAGGAACACAGAACATGTATCCATGTTTCAAGCGCAGCAAATTAGGTTACAGTGCTATTCTGGGAGGTGAGTGTTGAATCTGTTCTAGAAAGTTTGTAGAGCTTGAAATGAGTTCAAACCTCAGATCATTAGCCATCATTACTGAAATATTTAAAGGTCTCATTTTGAAATGTCTGTCCATGGCGAGTCATGGGTTGCTCGCAAAAAACATGAGGAAGGAAAAGATGATAACTGTCAGTTCAGATTTGATAAATATATAAACATCTGTTTAAAGCAAGCATTATTTGCAAAGAAATGCTATACCACATATGTGTAGTTTATTTTGAGATAGTATTACCTAACATTAACAACATTCATCTGAGTCATTCGAGAAGTGTGGGAGACAAGAGTGAGTCTGCTGTGAGAACATCATGGGCAAAAATAAAGCTTCCACTTAAAACCAAACACAGTTTTACAGCTTGATTCCATTGAAGAAGCTTTTTAAGCTCCACAACACTTTTTATTTTTCATTTCTTCAGAAAACCAGGGCTCTTAAGAGGGAATCAATCTAATATGCTGGCAGTGCAACATGAAGAGCTTATTAAACTGGACTGCATAACCCAAGATATCAAACGTTGTTTTTGAGAAGAAAAACCTGAACCAAATCCAAAACCTAAAAGTGTACATTAATAAAATATAAAAGTGCTCATAGCACTCACTTTTCTTCTTTAACCCCATCATCACATATTCAATTTTTTTATTAATGAATTATATCATAAGTGATGAATCATACATCAGTCTGACAAGAATATCTGTGGTCCTCATCCAGTCTCCAGTCCACCAAAAATAGAGGGAGGTTTATGGGGACATGGTATAGAAAACACATCACATATCCCACAACGCCCTTCTGAAGACCAATAAATTCATAGGCTATGTCCATGTATGTGGATCGAGGCTTGGATAAAAACAACATCAAATTGCTTTTCCTTCTCTTACCTGAAGTATCCCAAAGACTGAGCTCAACTCTCAATGTGTCCACCTCAAAACTGGCTGTGTAGTTCTCAAACACTGTAGGAACATAGTTCTGCAAGAGAAAGATCCAAAGTTTAATATTTAACCAAACAAAATGTCCAACTCATGGCTAAAACGTTCAATAAATGTTACACTCACGACACAAATGACATTAAAGATCAAATTAACATAAATATTTATTGGCGACTTTTCTCTACAAACCTCTGGAAAGGAGTCTTTGGCAAACACATTTAACAAAGACGTCTTCCCACACTGAGTGTCCCCGACCACAACTATTTTACATTTCATATCGTGATGGTGATCCATCATGAGCTATCGTTTACTGAACCTCATCTTCATTCACCGCCGCTGAACATCAACCGGGTGACCTCGAGACTGCAGTCTGTCCATGATGTTACAGTAAGAGAGAAAGATTCCAGTTCTCTGTGCAAAGTGTTTAAGTTGTCTTCGGTGCTCCTCGGGTTGTGATAAAGATGAGTTATTTGTAAAGCTGAAGGCGAGAGGTGCATCCTCTGCTCGCAGCGCTGAGGAATAAACCGCTTGAACCGTTTCGCTTTGGAGTCTGTGAAACATCCACATACTTGTGTGATGAGCGCAGCGCGAGACCGCCCCGAGCATCAGCTCGCATTCCAGCGCGCGAGGACGCGCCGCGCGCTCCAACGCTCCAAAGAGACAAATGCTGCTAAGGAAACAGGATTTTCTGCAGAGCTATGACAAAAGCCTAAAGAAACGCAGATGTAGTCAATTCCCAGGACTGTGATGTGATCAATTTAACAGTCTGGTTGTAACATGAAACTGTTTTAACTAACACTGCCGTTTGTTATGCTCACAAAGGCTGCACTTATTTGAACAAAAAGAAAGTAAAAACAGTTGGCTATTGTGAACTATTATCTATTTTAATATATTTGAAAGTCTAATGTATTCCTGTCTAAATCATTTCTGCAGCCATTTCTCCAGTCTTCGTTGTCACATGATCCTTCAGAAATCATTCTAATATGCTGATTTAGTGTTCAAGAAACATTCCTTATTATTGTCAGTATTGAAAACAGTTGTGCTGCTGCTTAATAGTTTAGTGGAAACTGATAGGCCTACATTTTATTCAGGATTCTTTGATGAAAAGGAAGTTCAAAAGAACAGCTTTTATTTGAAATAGAAATTGTATATATAATATTATAAATGCCACTTTTGATCATGCAACCTAAGAGTAGGCTATCTGTAATGCAATTTCCTAAAAAAAAATGAAATGAAATTTTTCTTTGCAAATAAGACTTCTTTGCATAATTTCTCTGATTAACTTTCTAAATTTAAATGAAAGCATAATTTATTATGACTCAACATTAAAATTTCAGTAACTGTCTTTATTTTTACTAACCAAATTATGGGATGATGTCAGGTAAAAATTTTTTAAAAAAAATGGACCTATAGTTCATGATGATTTCGCACTCATTGGGCCCTATCTTGCACCCAGCGCAATTGACTTTGTACACCGACGCATGTATCATTACTATTTTGCACCCGCGCAAAGCGGACTTTTCCCTCCACAGACGCACGTCGGTAAGTTAGGAAATACACTTGCGCTCCCCAGGGCGGTTCAGCGCAGAGGAGGCGTGTTCCGGCGCAAACGTTCCTTCATGCTATTTTGCAGGTTTAGAAAACAATTGTGCCACTAACCAGGAAAAAATAGTTTAAAGACAGTGGCGCGTTGCGCATGTTATTCATATGCTATTTTAAGGGCGCATGCTTGGCATAATCAATGTAGCGTGTGCACAACGCGCACTTTGATTCTCTCATCTACACAGAATTAGCAGTTTTCATTTTTGCAAATCATTATTACAATAGATAGATAGATAGATAGATAGATAGATAGATAGATAGACAGACAATTTATTATAAAAGTATACATCTTGCTTCACATTTACCCAAATTATCATTCGCCTGTTTAACCGAAGTTAATTTGGGTGGGTTTCTCCATTTCAATGTAACTTCTCTTTTACGGCCGTGACCAGAGCGTTGCTCTCCTCGGCTGTGAACCGCTCCTGGCGCGCGCCTGGCAAATCCGCCATGGAAAAAGCGCGTCTGCTCTTAAAGGGAATGTGAGATGACTCTCTGATTGGTTTATTTCACGTTACGCCCAAGCCACACCTATGAATAATGAAGCTACTTCAGACCAACCCATTTTAGATTTGCGCCGGGCGCAAGAGTCATTTATCCCGCCGGGAAAATAGCAACAGCGCCGAGACCCACCCACAAAGTTACTTGCGCTTTGCGCTTGACAAGCTTGAAACTTGCGTTTCAGATCGTTAAAATAGGGCCCATTGGCCCATTATGAACCCACTCATTTTGACTTCTGATTCTTGTTATATTTCCTACATAAAACGATAAAAGAGACCTGACATAACACAAATGCAAGAAGACACTTTAATACTTTTCTAGATTATTTAACAAAATGTGTCCAATTTTGCCTGAATTAACCCTAGTCAATCAAGATATAGTGCCTGAGAAAACGCTCAAATATCCTTGAAAGCGTGATTCAGGGAGCAGACTGTAAGGATACAAGATAGAAAAAATGACCATGAGGAGGAATTTAAATCCTTTTACAACAGTTAAAAACAGCAGATATGGTAAATCGCAGTCATATGTGTTTACATGTGGATTTGATGTAATAACAAAAGCCTCAGTCCAGCTTTGAAACAATGCACTATAAGTTTAAAATGGGTTGAATGTCCTGATCTTATGTTCTTGAGTCTTACAGTGTCATTTGTCCCGAAGAGCACTCACTGTGAGGTCAATATACAAGATATTTTAAGAGAAAACAGCCATGAAGGGACTTTTCAACCTTATAGGGAGGGCTAGCTTTTGATGAAATGTGAAAAGAATGTCCTGTGGTTGGTTTTTCCTCTTTTCCCAACAGTTTCGCAATATTGCTGGCTCCACACGCCTGTGTCTAAACACAAAAATCACATGAATCATATGTTTTGCTTTTCGCTCTGTGACGGTGTAAAACATGATCATCATAAGCAGTACTAATGAAACCATATGTCCTTTTAACAGAGTAATGTGCAGACATTGGTATATACTGTTCATTTTGTAAACAAAATATTTCAGTATTAATTGAATCAAATGTTGTGTAATCTGATATACTGCAAAAAAAAATTGATTAAATGTTTTCATTATTATTTATATATGCTTAAAATATTAGTGAACGCCCTCCTGTGTCAGCAGCAGTTTGAGAGCACAACCCAGAGCAGGAATGTTCTCAGATTTGGAGGACAGCCAGAGCAAGAAGCTGCTCCATGACTGAATGAATATCTTCACAGGCAAACAAGAACTGTCTCCATCCTGGGTCATTTACATGATAGAAATGCTTTTAAAAATACTGATCACATATGGAAACACTTAAGTGATGCTGATTTTCCCTGCTAAAAAATTCAGCATAGCTGGTCACCAGCATACGGTTTGTTTTGCATGGAATGCCGGCGGTTGCTGGTTTGCTGGTCATCACCAGCATGGGAAACAGGAGTGCTGATTGACCAGCTCAGTTTTGCTTGAGAACTTCATATGATGGTCCATAGCACTATACCAGCTCTAAACATGGAATTCATGCTGCTGGATTTTTCAGCAGGGTTTCCACTTTTCAAATGTACTAATCACGTCTTTACTAATACTAATTCATGTCTCTCACCATCACCGCGCATGTTTGTGTCATTTCCTTTTCTGTCCCTAGAAACCCTATTGGCTTCAGTGTAGATTTGTGCTGAGTGAGCAGAAAGACCACATGTGCATACGCAGAACTCAACAATTTGAGAGGTGGCGGTCACTCGTTGTGTGTGGAAACATATGGATCTGATAACACAATTTTCGAAAACGTTATTCACCAACCCCCGCTGGACCACCAGAATATAGAATAACAAGCTGTGTGAGTCTGTGGAATGTGAAAGTTAAACATCAGACATGGGCCTCTTCTGTTACAAGGCAGCTCCTCACCTGATAAAAAAGCTCTCTGATTTTAGATTGAACCATAAGGAGGGAAAGACTCTGAGGTGGAGGCAGTTTGCCAGAATCTGCTGTTCCCACAACCGAGACATGAAACAAACTAAAATAACTACTGCATACTAAGTGCAAGGACAGTCTAGAAGGAGGGGGGAGTATATTTATATTGTGTCAATTTCATGAGAGCATATGAGTGATTGAAAGTTTTGTGGCAAACCCAGGGTCATCATGAAGGCTTTTCTTTTTTCTTTTTGGGTGCACCAGTGGCTGTCCCAGGTTTGTGCTACAGGCAAGATAAAACATGACCAAAGAAAAAATATATACACTTCCAGTACTAAGCAACATAATAGTTTATACGTGTAAAATGTGTTAGGCTTGGTACATACTTTTTCGTTTTGCATGCAAGGGGACTTTTACAATTATCAAAGACTTTAGAGAATGAATGCTAAAACATGCTGTGACACACACACACACACACACACACACACACACACACACACACACACACATATATATATATATATATATATATATATATATATATATATATACTGTATATATAGCCTAATGTAATTAAAAAATGTATTTAATCTCAATGACAAAGTATCAAATTTTCCTCAAGGTACTCTCACATATCAAAAAACAAGTCATATCAACTAAAATTACACCACAACAAGCAACTTTTTCATGTTCTAGTAAATGGTTTGTGCCTCTGGCTAGTACATATATGTGTTGCAATGCACAGAAAGCATGTATCTCTGTTTCGACCGGTTCATCTGGTGCTATATGGGAAACCACAGCATGTGGTGGCTTGTCGTAAGTCAGGATTTTTTGTCTTTGAAACCCCAGAGAGGAACAATTTCTCATTATTTATGCCTGTTGCCTCTGTCTTTCCTACTATCTGACTCTTTTTCCTCCATAAAAAGAGCAAATGTCTGAACGGCTGAATGTGTTTGGTAATCCTGCAGTGGCATCATTCTGGAATCTCTCAAGCATTCCAGTCCTTCAGTTACACATTCTTGGGGAACGGCAACTTGGATGATTACTTGGTGTCTACAAAACACAACTAAAATCCATCCAGTGAGTAATGAAATAAATAACTTTACGTTATCATTATCAGTTATACGTTTACCTATATTGGCTGATCCATAATGAAACCCGCAGTTCCACTAAACACATCTTGCTGCCCCATCTTAAGGCATATTTCATCAGCATATTTTTCATTAGAAGTTTTCCTGTGCGTACTGTAAGTATGATTAATCCACACAGTTATTTGTGAATGAGACCCATTGTCATGCTGGAATTGAAAAGCCCTCCAACTCCCCAAACTGATGCAAAAAAGTTGAACTCAAACAGATCTCTAGTACTCTAGTGTCACTGGACTGTGCATGAAGATAAGAATCGTCTTCATTGGAATTAAGGGGCCTAGCCAAAACACTTATAAGAAAAGGATGGATGAAAAGGATTTCTCATTTGATATCTAACAGAAACTGCTTAACAATAAGGAACAATTCCTAACAAGCTTTAGGTATCATGAACTAATACATTTCTAAACAGATTTATTTCAGGTTAATGTTCATTTACAGCATTTCATCAGTACACACATTTGACATTGAAAGAACAAGACATCTAGGACATCTTTTGTCTTTTCATCTTTTTTTTTTATCATGAGAAAAATAAGGCAGCCAAGTGACTAGTGCCACTAAAAGAACATTAGGGGAAAACCTGAAGCTATTTAATTCCATTACACTTCATTTGAGTAAGTACAGTGCTGCAGTTTTTAACTGTGTCTTTGTTGAGGAGAAACCCTTTGGCTTTGGTACAGCTTTTAGATATTGAGTTGCCACATAGGACTGACAAACAGCGCCTGGTAATGCAATTCACTGCTTCAGGGTGACCTGGAATGTCCTCAGAGTTTCAGAAGAGCATGCGAGGCAGTGAAAGCCTCAGTAGGCCCTGACAAAAGCCTTCCGTCCTTTACAGAAATGGGCTCTGTTGCTGTTTTTAGTATTGTTGCATATCACACCTGACCCATAATGTAAGAAAAAATAGGCCAAAAAAAAAAGGAGAGAGAGAGAGAGAGAAAAAACGAAATACCCTACCAGTGGGACACTATTATGTTTGTATTTGCATTATATTTTTCATATTGTAACACTAATCATAAACTCGTGTAATGCAGTGCTTCAAATATGCTGATTATTTTGGTTTTACTTATGTAGAGTGAACTTGGGTACAAATTCATTTGTCTGTCAGTATCTTCTCATTATTCCGTTGTTGTTTGTTTAGGATGGACAATCTTTAGACCAATACATTATTAAGCCTTTGAGTATTCTTTAATGTATTTGGCTTTTATTAAAGTCAAAAGCATTTGGTGCAACTTACATTTGCTAAAAATACAGTGAAAGATGAAACAATAAATCACTGTTTTCTTATTGTCATTTAGTGTGTACTTTGAAAGCATGCTGTACTGCAGAAAAGCCACATATTGCTTTTATGTATTTTAAGCTGGCTTTAGCAGAATAAAGGAAGAAATGCCAAGACAATTTTTAATAGACTATATAAATCACATTCTCTGGCTGGTCTTACATGCTTGGAAGAAATGGAAAGATATAAATTTGTTTGGTTTTCAAATGCCAAGTTTTCTTCACGGCTGAAATTAATAAGGTTTGTTACCCGTTCTGGTGCAAGGCAGAAAATAACATAAATTATTATAGGCTAACACAGGGGCGTAGCCAGAATTTTATTTTTATTTTTTTATTGGGGGGCATCTTAAAATGAGGGGGCAACTAATATATATATATATAGCCTAGGCTAATAGCAGCCTACGACATAGCTCAGCGATTATTATCTTTTACATGAGTCTACGAGGGCGATTATAAAAAGTGTCAATGATGTCATCTTACTCAGCAAATATATGAAGAGTTTGGTTCCAAAACGCGACAAACGTTATAGCCTATACTATAGGCTATATTTAGTTCCCGTAAAAATCTGTATTGTATCTCTAGTCGATGTTGAAAAGTACATTTTTAATTTTACGTAAAATGCGATATCCGCCGTGTTATTCTGTCATGTTTTCTCCCTTTCCATTTCCCTTTCTCTGCAGAATTCGATACGCTCAACTAATCACAGCGCAGTGAGCGCACCATTCCACGCTAACGGCGCCGTTTTGAATAAACTCGGCATCCTAGTTTTCCTTTTACTTTGTGATCCACAAAAAAATAAATAATAATAATAATTTTGACTGCATTGGTGACCCTGTGGTGGTTTCTGCGGTGGGGAAGAAACGTAAACCATCGAAATCTAATCATTTTAGGCTACTTGAGGAGATTAAGAAGATGAGGCACGCGGGAGGAGAAAAAAATGCCGACTGTTGCTTGTTCTCACACGACAGTGTTGTGTTCTCTCAATGGGGTTTAATAATGCATTGAGTTAGTGTTCAGTAATGCATAGAGTTCGATTGTGCTGAATCATTCTGTTATGCCTGACGAATGTATGCGTTCATTTACTTGGGTCTGAAAAGACAGTGATATGGTAGTAAAAGTTATGATAAGTTGATGCTACTCCCTGTGTCAGTGTGATCCTTACCCAAACATAACATTGGCGACGAGGATGGCTGATATCGCACTACCACCTCCCGCTCTTTTCCTCGCTCTACCTGGTGAGCCTCCGATTCCCTGGACTCACTGGTTACAGTCCTTCGAGACTTTCATCTTGGCAGTGGGGCTGACTGACGTGAGCACAGCCCGCAAAAAGGTGCTGTTACTGCATTGCTTGGGAGCCGAGGGTCAGCGTGTGCTGGGAACACTTGAGTCAGGTGCCACAAGCGATTATGACACAGCCGTGGAACTACTGACCGCACACATTGCGGCCCCACAGAGTGCGCTCTTGCACCAGTTTCTGTTCCGCCAAAGACAACAGCTGCCTGGTGAGTCAGTGCAACAGTACGTAGCCAACTTGCGTGGATTGGCCAGCACATGCAAGTTCGGTGCATTGCAGGACGAAATGATTCGCGACCAGTTAATTGAACATACCAACAACGCGAAAGTACGTGAAACTCTGCTAATAGAACCGGATGATTTATCACTGTCCCGAGCAATCACGATTGCATTACAAATAGAGAGTGCAGCTGCATGTGCGTCGGCGCTGACTAAACAGCAAACAGTCATGGATTACCCAGCCCCCTCCCCCGTGCCCCCATCAATATTACAGCCCGGCCAGAACGACACATTGGCGGCAGCAGACTCCTCTGCAGTTATGCTACTGAGACGCCCGCAGCGGTCTCGGCCACGCCCACAAACACTAGCGTCACGGCCCTGTGATAACTGTGGATCTCTTTATCTCATCCGTCTAGATCCGTGAATTCCTGAACCCAGCTCGGCTGCACAGGTCGCTTCCTTCTTGGGCATGACGGGCTACTATCTGAAGTTCCTCCCACATTATTCTGCTACCACTGCCCCATTACGGCGTCTGCTGCGTAAGGATGAGCCTTGGATATGGTCACAGGCATGCTCTGAGGCAGTGCGGGCACTCAAGGTGCAGCTAACCACAGCTCCAGTGTTGGCTCATTTCGATATCTCTAGCCCCACCTTGGTGACCTGCGATGCGTCGGCTACAGCCATAGGAGCAGTATTGTCACAGACTCCTGAAGACAGATCACCAGGCCCTGACTGCACTGCTTTCTACGTCTGGGACAGGCCACAGACCACAGCGTCTACACCGCTGGTCCAACCGTCTTCGCCAGTATAACTTTGACCTGAAGTTCACCCCTGGCAGGGACAACGTTGTGGCTGACCTACTGTCCCGCGCTACTCCACCCCACCCTGCCATACACACACACACCGACACGGACCAGGTGGAACGGGACATTGTCCAGATGTTACACACACCCCTCCAGGCCGTCGTATCATTACAAGAACTGAAGGACGCATCTGAACAGGACCCAATTCTTTCTCAGCTCCGTGTCTATATTCTGAATGGCTGGCCAGGCCCCCCACCCTTACAACCTCTTGCTTGGCCATCACAGCCCTGGGATCACCTGCAGCTGGACATATGTGGTGAGATACAGGGAGTTCCTCATCACCAACGCTTCCTAGTGGTTGTCTATGACCTGCACTCGAAATGGCCCGAACTCATTGCCACCGGCTCTGTGACCTCTCTGGTCATAATCAACTTTCTGGACTCTCTGTTCTCCCGCTTGGGCCTCCCAAATACTATCACTACTGACAATGGCCCACAGCTGATCTCAGCTGAGTTCACCTCATACCTCAAAAACAAGGGTATTCGCCACATCCGCACGGCATACTATCATCCCCAAGCTAACGGGGGCGTTGAACGCTTCCACCAGTCGCTGAAAAACAGTCTCAGAGCACACCTGTTCCAGGGATGGACCTTCTCACAGGCCATCCGTCACACACTGCTGCACTACAGGGCCACCCAACACTCTACAACGGAGGTCTCTCCAGCTTTCCTCATGCTTGGCCGTGAGCTCCACCTTCCCCTTGACAGGCTCAGCCCAGCACTACCTCAGGGACCACTACCAAGGGTCAAGGCCTCTGTTGAACGCCAGCAGAGGCGGATGAAGCAGAAATTCGATCTCTCAGCACACGCAAAGGTCCCTGACATACAGGCCGCAGATTGGGTCAGGGTTCGCAGGCCCCACAGAGACCACAAACTCGCTTCGTATTGGTCTTCCCCTCTCCAAGTTAGTCATCAGCTCTGCCCAGCCACCTTCTTGCTCAGTGACGGCACGCGGTGGCATGCAAGCCGTCTCCGTAAAGTACCGGCCCCGGCACATACAACAGGTGTCACATCTCAAGCCACACCCTCAGCTTGGCAGAACAACACAGCGATTCAGCCAACACCTCAGATAGCTCCTGCACAGGCTCCAGACATCCCTATCAACCTGCCAGCTGAGATGTGTGCTTGCCCATCACAGGCTGCCCAGCCTCATCCTCGTCTTTCACCGCGGCCTGTTCGCACTCATTCTCGTCCTGGGCACTTACAGGACTTTGTGTCAACATTTCATGTTTGAAAACCCGTAGGAGGGGGGGAAATGTTGTGTTCTCTCAATGGGGTTTAATAATGCATTGAGTTAGTGTTCAGTAATGCATAGAGTTCGATTGTGCTGAATCATTCTGTTATGCCTGACGAATGTATGCGTTCATTTACTTGGGTCTGAAAAGACAGTGATGTGGTAGTAAAAGTTATGATAAGTTGATGCTACTCCCTGTGTCAGTGTGATCCTTACCCAAACATAACAGACAGCATCAAACTTCTGTCACGCTGACACTTTGACCCCAGGGGATCTTTTGAAAAACTTTCAATTGTTTTACTCAAAGTCAACGAAAACCGAGCAGGACCAAGCCATTTTACAGCTGATCGCCGTAAAAAAAGTTCAGGAGGTATTTCTTAGCGATGGTGATTTAATGTCGGCTATTTTTAGTCCAGTGCCTGTAAGTTAGGCTAGCATATATAAGATTAGTATTGACCAAGTTCAGAGGCTGTCATGTGGATCAACTTACTTTGTTGTGTATTTTCAACAGTTAAAATATGACAAATAACTTTTATATTGATTCAATGGATTAATAGCATTTTGTAAAAAAACAAAACAAAAAAAAAACTGTCATTAACTGTCTGTTCTTGCATTTTGGGGAGAAACTAATCCTTTTTTATAATACATATTTGAAAATCAAAATCTGGATTTGAAATTTGTATGTTATTATAACCTAAATATGCTATGTGAAAGTTTGAAACAAAAAATAGTGGTTTTCATCTTTCCACTCTATTGGTAAAGAAAACACATTATTACTCAAATTAATCATAACGGATTTATCGCGTTTTGAAACCAAACTCTTCATATACAACAGATATAGGCTATACAGGAAATGTGGTTATCACTGGTTGTGAAGGCGGTTCATCAATTGCAAACAAGTCATTGCGCATTGTGCCGATCTGAGTCGAAGGGTGCTTCTCAATATCCCTCCTCGTCTCCTCTCTCCTCCGTCCTCCATCCTATGACCCGGAAACCGATCGAGCTCAGCCATCTTGAAGGACATCTCAATTCTCTAATTGCACCGCGAGGAGTCGAGGATCGAGGAGTTAGGAGGCTTCCTGAGGAGTCGTGAGCGAGGATACACAGGTGGATCCTATGCGGAAGAGTTTTATCGACTTAAACGTGACGCACGTCTAAATTCTCCTCCCCCTTCACATCGGTCACAATCATTTTAATGTATACTTACCTTTGCAGTTTAAATAAACCACACATCTCACATATTTCAACAGGGTATCTTGCTTTATTATTATTTATTATGGATTTCTTAAATAAACCAACTTCAACAACATAAGGGCAGATCCTTTGAGTGCTGCTGATGACGCGATGAAGTGACGCTCGAGTGATCAAGGATTCCAATGTATAAAAAAAGTTACATTCGATTCCTCCGTCCTCGCATCTTTTCCTTGCAGCCTTCCCTCGCATCCTACAGGGGGCGGATTTGAGACGCGAGGAAAGGAAACGAGGATGCACAAATAAGAATTGAGAAGCACCCATTGTCACCGCATGAACTCCGCATGAACATGCACAACACGTCAAATCAAGTTTGAAAACAGCCGCATTTTACATTTTACGCAGCATTTTGATTGGTCAATCTATCAATTAGAGACTAACACATCAACAATTTCTTCTTTTTATTATTTTATTTTAAGCAATCAGAAATCTGAGGGGGCCGGACATGTAAATGAGGGGGCCTAGGCCCACCCAGGCCCCCTCGTGGCTACGCCACTGGGCTAACATTGATGCTTTTATTTAATGTGAAGGTGATTCCATCACCAGAACAGCACCGAAGCATATTCACAGTAGAATGGCAAGCCATTTTGACTTTTATTCATTCCCTGGATATTAATTCTTGATTTCAACAATTAAATTTTATCTATAGTTAAAAAGCGAATTATGGATGTCAGGAATTAGATTTCTACAAAAAAAAAAGGCAACTAGTGAAATTGTTCATTCTTGATATCAACAATGACGCAGAAATATGAATTCTTGATATCAGAATTAAATTTCAACTACCGGTAGTAAAAACTATAATTCTTGATAACTGTTATTTTCAGTATGGGTTAGGGTTAGGGTTAGGGTTAGAGTTAGGGTAAGTTTCAGCTCAAAATACCCAACAGATCATTTTTTACAGCATGTTTAAATTGTCATTTTTGGGGCTCAGAAAAACGCGCTGTTTTAGTGTGTGCCCTTTAAATGCAAATAAGCTGCTGCTGGACGACCCAGGGGGCGGAGCTTCATGAGCTCGCGCTCAGTCTCTCAGGACAATTTCATCTCAGGAATGATGATAATATCAGAAACTCTCAGTAACGGTGTTCATTTCGAGTCGGACAATAATGCCTGAGTCAGAGTGCTGTATAGAGATGAAAAAGGCAGGCCTTTAGTTTAGTAGTTTAATTACGGTTATTATAACGTATTTGTCATCTGCTTGTATGTATCCATTATTTATTAATAGCCTACAAGTCTGCTGTCTGAATGATGATCAAACATATACCATACCTGTCAACACTCCCGTTTTCCCCGTATTTCACACCCATCTCCCGCCCCCCTCCCGTTTTGTTATTTCTCCCATGAAAATCCCGTTATTTGTATGGCCCAAACGTCGTTATATGAATAATCACATCAATATATTAGGCCTATTCCAAGGTTGTCCAGTTGCCAGATCTTGTATCAAACTCATCCTACTCGCGCAATCAACACATACAAATTTCAACCCATTTGTGAGCTCAACCTGGCAACCTACAACCCAGTTGTGCCGTCGATATCTGCGCAGGTAGACGCGGGAAGTTGAATAAGTAAATATTTAACGCAATTAACGCAGCATCCGTTTTTTTCTGTCATCCTTTGGCTGCATGGTGTTACATTATCTGATGGGCTTTTATTCTTAATGCTTTTAAACCATTCAAGCCATATAGGCTAGGCCTACTATAAAACTTTAAAAGCGGAAAGCGCATCACTCATTCCTGGGAATTCATTTGACATCGCAGCCTGACATTGACAGAAATAAATATCCTACGCCAAAAGTAGGCTACCAGAGAAAAGGTCTCAGCTGTGCTCAGATTTGTAAACCGTAGGCCTACAGTTGCTTTGGTTTTTCAATCCATAGGGCCTATACCCGTTTCGCTCCGTGGCTCAAAAGTTACAACAAAAACAGGGACACCCGAGAAAGCCAAAATAGAATGCAAAATTTATTAACAAAATAGAACTATAGCCTACAGAAAAAAAAAAAACTACGTAGGCTACAACGGTAACAGTGAACAAATTCATAGTGCACGCTTTCGCAATCGTTGTTTTGTAAATCGTTCTTTCGCAATAGTTTTTTGTAATATTCAGTTCCTGTGAAAAATTCTGAAATACTGTTCCAATAGGTGAAGTTACACAACAATATGCTGATTGATTAGGCTACATAACAATATTTGGATGTAATAGCCTATTCAGTTCCAGTGAAAATCTGTTCCATGTAATATTCAGTAGCCTACCAGTAAACTCCACCCGCTGGAACAGTTTCTTACAGAAACTGAATATTACACAACATCACCTGTTCAGTTTTGAAAACTGTAGCCTACAGTTTTTCTGTATAGGCCTATTGATTTGTTGTGTATTGTTAAGATGAATACAACTGTCTTAACTGAATTTTTCTATGATTTGGCGATGGGGTGTGTAATGTAGCCTAGCCTATAGATGACATGAAACCGCATGTGGTTGAACTGAACACGACCTTTAACACGTCCCAATCCCGGGATCGATGCCGGATGGGGACCTAGTAACATTGCCGGTGTTGTGCCGAATTTCGACCCCCAACAAATTATTCTTCTAAGCCATCTTTCCTGTGTTTTTGTTGTGTGCTTTTATCCTGCCAGACATGTTTGTGAGTCAACAATGTCAATGGAAACAAGTCTGGCTACAAGCTTTTCCGGTTTCATTCTATTATAAAGCAACCCAAGAGCAAAATTATTAAATTATGTAGGCATAGTTTTATTTTTTATTAATTAGCATATTGTTGGAGAGTGTGAACTAGGCTTAATACAGTAGTTAAAAATGTCTGTTATATGCTTGAATAGAACCCAAGTCTGAGTCTCAAGAACGAGCAAGAGAAACATTTTCTATTATGTTCTGCGGACGTCATCTAGTGGAGCTGTAAGAAATTTCAGGGACGCTCTCGTGTTTGTCCTTCACACGCTTCCGTTGTTACGTAATCATAAGGTTAAACCAGAGTAGCTGTTAGCTTGCTAACAGCTAACATACATCATACACAATTCAGGTAAGAACATATAAATTTGCTTAATTTGAATATTATTATTGCGAATCTACAAATAGAGTACCAAATAATACAGAATACAGGACATGTTTCATTTTTATTGGAGTGATTGTTATTAAATGTAACTTTTCAACAAAGTTTAGCCAATTGGCTAATGAGACATGAGTAAATAACAAATGTGTCATTAACTGTTTACTTTTAGTTCATCTGTTACATTTGTGAGAATTGGTTGAAGGCCGAAAATGTTAGTTTTTATAGTGGTAACGTTACGTTGTATTATTTATTGCTCCTTTATGACCTCTCTGTAAGTTGCACAACAGACAGCAGCTGGTTTATTACATATTGCAGATTAGTATTGTTTAGTTCTTAGTTATAAGAGGAAATATTGCAACTCAGGGTGATTTTAACAAAATGATCCGTTTCTTTACTGGGCTGTACAGATCTTCTGTAAATTATGAGGCTCTCATCCATGGTTTATCCAGCTCAAAATAATTATTGTTTTGTCAGTTACCTAATGAAGAGCTACATTTGTTGTGTGTGTGTGTGTGTGTGTGTGTTTTATTTTAATAAGTATTGTTATGTGACTATATTATTCTCCCCCACCCACAGGTGAACTGTAAACAAGAGAAGCCCAACAGGATGACCAGTGTAAGTGTACTACTGTAAACCCTAGTCTTTGCAAGGTGGATCCAAGTAAACACAACAAAATCTAACATCATGACTACATGTTTGTCATTGTTCTCCTATGGTAGAGATGTTTATAAGCGCTATATAACTGCTTGCTGTGTTTTCTCAGGTGCTCTGCAGCAGAGCTCGGCTGGTGACGTACCTGCCAGGGCTTCACGTTCTAGTTCATCGTGTTGTTGGAGCCAGAACTTTCTCTGGGGCGTCCGGCTCAGATGAGCCACACTTGAAAAACACAACCCCTAACATTGGTAAATGAGTGTATTCCTCTCTAGAATATTTAAAAAACAGTTGTCCTCCAATAAAACAGAATTTAGCAATTGCCTTTTCAGGTAGACTTAACATACAGATTAATAACAACATTTGCTGTTGTATCATTAGTTTGATGTAATATAACTTTTAAAGGGTGTTTTCTAATGGTTTGTGTTGGTTATTTCCTGTGAATAGCACCCAGGACAGTGTGGCCGGATGAAAACATGGGCCCGTTTGGGCCTCAGGATAAGCGCTTCCAGTTGCCGGGTAACGTGGGCTTTGACTGTCATTTGGAGGGTCCCGCGGAGCAGAGGAGCACACCGATCCACAGTGTGATGCCGGACTTGCTCACTGCTCAGTCCAGCAGCGAGAGGCACAACTTCATCCTGGCCCATTTCATCAATGAGCTACATGTATGATGCTTTCAGAAAAAAAGATCTGTATTTGGAATGACAGAATAAACAAATAACTAGTAAAAATAACATTATTAATGGTTGTGAAGTTAATCTTTAATGCATTAATGGTTAAAGATCATGAATTTGAAAATCAAAAGACTTCACTATCATTAATAAAGTTATTATTTTGCTATTGCTTATAATAAGGGTTATCTAAATGTTACCTCATAATTTTAATATAATGTAAAATAATGTTAGGTTTTATATCGTTCAAAAGTTTGGGTTTGGTGAGATTTTTTTAAATGTTTTTGAAAGTCTTTCCTGCTCACCAAGGATGCATGGATTTGATCAAAATACTGTAAATTGTGAAATCTTACTACAATTTAAAATAACTATATTATTTTTTAATATATTCTGAAATGAAATTTATTCCTGTGATTGAAAGCTGAATTTTCAGCATCATTACTCCAGTCTTCAGTGTTACACGATCCTTCAGAAATCATTATAATATGATGATTTGATGCTCAAGAAACAATAGTTGTGCTGCTCAATATTTTTTAGGAAACCGTACTTTTTTTTTTTTAGGTTTCTTTGATGAATAGAAAGTTCAAAAGAACAGCATTTATTTGAAATATAATTGATTTTGTTTGTAATATAAAAGTCTTTACTGTCACTTTCGATCAATTTGATGCATCTTTGCTGAATAAAAGTATTATTTTCTTTAAAAATCACCAAAAGTTCACCTAACTTTTCAAACTTTTATATATACAGAGAGAGACAGAATACAATGCTGTGTATATATATATATATATATATATGTACATATAGGCTACATGTATTTGTTTTGTTTTTTAGGAAATTGACCAGACTTCTTCAGCACAGAACGTAGATAAAGCAGAGCACTTTTTTGATAATTCCAGTGTGGAGTGTGCCATTCAGTCTTGCCCTGAATTGTTAAAGAAAGGTCAGTATGCTTCTGTTTTTGAGTATTTGAATTCATCAGATTTAGCATGGACTTGTTATATTGCACTGTGACTTTCTGATGAGGTTGTTGGCAGTAGGGGTGGTCTCGGTTTAAATGGTACAAGTGTAAAATATGACCACAAGAGGGTAGCATTTCCATATGTATTTTAGGCACTGAATTTTGTGGTTGTTCTAAATCTCAAAATGTAACTGTGTTTTGTATGTAATTACTGTACATATATTAATTACTTAGTACTGTAGTGTCACTTTCGTGTGATGTTTATTTACATGCGTGTACCCTATTTATTATATAATTCAGATTTTGAGTCCATGTTCCCTGAGGCGCCGTCAACTGGCTTGATAGTGGTCACTGTGACTCAGAGGACACAGAACGACATGACGGCCTGGACTGAGCAAGTGGACAAAGAAAGAGAAGAGCTGCTGGCTAAAGTGAGTTGATCTAGTTGCTTGATATGATTAACATATATATAAGTGCATAAATCATGTTATTTGCAATTAACAAGATGCATATTTCAACATCCTAAAGAGATATGCCAGAGATATCAAGCACTCAACATTGCGATAGATAGATAGATAGATAGATAGATAGATAGATAGATAGATAGATAGATAGATAGATAGATAGATAGATAGATAGATAGATAGTCTACCTATTTATCTGTCTATCTATAGATAAATCTATACTACAGATAGATATTTTGTCATATAATTGAAGTTACATATATTATAATAATATATATTAACTGTAAATTAGTATATGATATATATTTGTTTATTATATTATATATTAATTGTATAATATTTACATTATATATAATATTGAATATTATATTATTACTGTACACACACAATGCCTAATTTAAGATGCTGTCACTTCGTATCAAGAGTTGCTCATGATTCAGTTATCATATTTTAGCTGCTCTCTGTGACTTTGTATTGTCCTTGAGCAAAGTTATTTGGCTTTAGTACAAAAAAGTTCTTCAGAACATGTGTGAATGCGAGTGAGAGCTTTGGCAGGCTGTGTTATTTACTGTTATTGTCTGGTTCACATCACTGTGGGGCCATGCTGTAGGAATGCTGCAGGGACTGTATTATTTTCATGCCATTGATTGTTTATGAGCAGCTTTATTCAAAGGAAAGATTTATAACTGAACGTGTGCCAAAACCATGTAAGCTAAACTGAATGGAAGCTCCATGGTTAAAGCAATTCATTAGAGTTGAATCAATGTTGATAATTGTGTTCTGTGCAGTTTATTGCAGGTGCCACGGAGATATGTAATGCTCTCCGAACAGAAGGATTCTGGGCCGATTTCATAGACCCGTCATCTGGACTTGCAGTAAGTCATATAAACGTGTACAGAACTTTTGATACAATCCACAAGCTGCTGCTTAAATTTTCTTAATCTTCTCTGTCCTCAGTTCTTTGGACCGTACACAAACAACTCGCTCTTTGAAACAGATGAAAGGTATCGGCATTTAGGTTTTCAGATTGAAGACCTGGGCTGTTGTAAAGTGATTCGGCACGGATTGTGGGGGACGCACGCTTTTGTGGGCACACTTTTCACCACAGCGCCACCCAACAGCCAGATCATGAAGAAGCTACAAGGAGACGAAAGTTAATTAGTTAAAGATGCTGTGTGTATCGCCATGTGAACACTATCAATATCAAAAACACACTTACATCCTTAAAGCACTTAATGAAGTTTCCCAATGACTGCTGCTGGAAATGTGTATTTATTTTTGTAGAACAAAGAGCAGTTTTGGTGTAATCTTTATTTTGGATATTTGTGTTACAGAGGGAAGTTCTGTGTCAAATGTCTAACATCTCTCTCTCTCTCTCTCTCTCTCTCTCTCTCTCTCTCTCTCTCTCTCTCTCTCTCTCTCTCTCTCTCTCTCTCTCTCTCTCTCTCTCTCTCTCTCTCTCTCTCTCTCTCTCTCTCTCTCTCTCTCTCTCTCTCTCTCTCTCTCTCTCTCTCTCTCTCTCTCTCTCTCTATGCTGCCTTTCTTGTAATACAGACCTTAAAGGAACTGAAATGTAACAGTTGTAGAGCTGAAATTGTTTCTTCACCATTGCTCAATCTGAATCTGCATTTGGTAATTGTACATTTGTTGATGGTGGTTAATTTTGTGTCATAAATTATACATAAAAGGTTTGGGTAGTGATCAAGAGCAGTAATCCGTTTAATTCAGTATTGTAAGCTTTAGTCAAAGGCACAATAAATAATAATAAATAAGGAGTATCACTGGCTATAATGTTGGCATATATTTGTGTTATTTTATTTTTTTATAAGTTAATATAACTACAGTTAGACTGATAATTGGAATGACTGACTGTTGTCAGGAATGACTTATTTGACCAATGTTCATACATTTGTATATGATGAATTATTGGTTCTTAAATATCAGGTGGTTTTCATAAATGGCTTAGTTTAGACTCTAAACACTCTGCAAAACCATTAAATGACTGTATTCAGTTAAAAACAACTGTGCGTACAGAGGTCAAGTTATTAACTTATTAATGTATATTATGGATAAATTGCTCAACTTTTTGCGTAACAGCAAATCATTATCAGGCATGAACAATTAATATTTTGAGCTTAATATTTAAGCAGAGCCCAAAACGTTGAAAATTAATTTGCAAACATTAAAATACTAAAAAAAGTAATGTAATGACAATATATATATATATATATATATATATATATATATATATATATATATATATATATATATATATAATTTTTGGATGAGAGACAAAAATATTTATAAAATCAAAGATATTTGTGACATTCAAATTTAAAATGTAATTTTTTCTTGTGATGCAAAGCTGAATTTTCAGCATCATTACTCATACTCCAGTCTTCAATGTCACATGATCCTTCAGAAATCATTCTAATATGATAATTTGGTGTTTAAGACAAATTTCTTCTAATTATCAATGTTGAAAACAGTTGTGCTGCTTAATATTTTTGAGGAGACAAAGATGCAAATCCTTTGTAACACTATAAATGGCTTTACTGTCACTTTTGTTCAATTGAGTGCATCCTGGGGAAAAAAGCACAATGACCCCGAACTTTTGAACTGTAGAGTATGTGCAGTGTAAATATAAGTAGAAATGTAGATGTTGGCTATCGATAATTGATTTGCTTGAAGCGATCATAGCCAGCAGCTGCTAAGCTCAGTGTCTCAATAGTGTCATTCGGTTTCATTCAAAAGCACAACAGATGGACTATAATCATTCTTCTTTAAACTCTGACATAATACCATTATTAAGATAGCTCTTCACTCTCCATTAGCACGTGTGTCGGTGAATTGTGTTTAAATCATGTGGATAACATAAGGATTATATAAATACTTTCATGGTCACATATGCTCATAGATTTAAGTGTAACGATTTCATTTATTCTATAATTAAAATGCAAATGTTACTTCACCTTTGGAGCTGTTTTTATTATTATTTTATTTATCTTAATATTTTGCATTATTAGACTATATCAGATATCATTTGCTTAGCCTACATCGTTTTCAGTCCTTTGTAGAAAATTAAAAAGCAAATCATTTTATGGCGAGTGCATTGAATCATTATGGTTTGCTTCTTCTGTAACCATTATCTGAAGATTTCATTAAAGGTAATTAACACACAAAAAAATCTGTCATGATGTGTGGTGAAATCAAAGTGTGCGGCTGATCAAAGACAGACTATGTGTGATTTTAAGAACAGCAGTCATCATCACCCCATGTCTGATGGATTGACATGACTATCAATTAGATGTAATTGTCCTGCTAAAACTTGGTTCCTACCCTTTGTTCATTGGAAAGTTCACTAACTGTTTACTGGATAACTCATCAGCAATATGATTATAATGTAATCTGGTCCTTTTATCATAAAGAAACAGTGTTTAGCCTAAATTTATAAATGACCTTTATGTAACTATAGTCTTCAGTCAATTGTTGAGGTAACAACTTTGTCATAAAGAATTTTCATGTGAAAAAACCTAATAAGCTATATGCACACTTGTAGGCCTATTAGATTTTTTTTGTAAGCAGGGTAGAATAAGGGGCTGTTTACACAACACTAAATATATTTTCATCTAAAAACAGATTTTTTTATATGCGTTTTGGGGGACCAAGGTTTCAAAGTGCAAGTTTTTTTAAACAATACAATTATCATCAAGCGCATGTGTATTACGTACTCAATGGGCGCGTGGTGTTTCTTTTCAAAGTGACATCGCCAACTACTGGCCTGGCATGCATAATACAGCATTTTAATTGTTTTCGTGGATCCGTGTGAATGGAGATCGTTTTGACAACGTTGTTGTCTGTAAAGGAAAAATCTTCTTATAGGCTACTGTCTATGGGAAAAACTTGTCATGTAGCCTAAATGTGTAACCTATCCCAAATAATTATGTTTTTGTGGCATGGATATGAAATATGTATCTATAAATTTTATTTTGACTAAAGCATTTGAAATGGTGGAATAATTCAAATCACATGAGAATGACAGAATCATACATTTTTAATCGGGGTTAGATATCTAGGTCAGACAGCCATCTTGTTGATCATGAGAAATGAATTATTCAAACAAATCCCCACCCTCACAAACCCATCCTCTAAGAACATTTTTGTAATAATGTTTTTTTTTTATGACTTTTAATGAGATCTGTGTTGGCTATTTGATAAAATTCCTGTTAAATATGGAAGATAAATCATTGATTTTTAAGAAATGTTAACATGGATTTTTGGTAAATAATCAGCCTACATACATTCGTGATTACATAAATAGATAATAATAATAATAGTTGTCAGATTGATGGATGTAGGAATGTCAAATAACTGGAATGATTAAGAATATATATATATATATACCTAGGCCTATATATGTATGGAGAAATATTGAACATTTATTGAGACAAATGACAATTCAAATTGATTCAAAGCAAAGAATCAGACACAAGAGCTGAAAACACACAAGAAATTGACTATCTGCATAAATGAAAAACAATGTGAGATTGGGGTGCACTTCTGTCTCCTGTTAGTATAGTGACAGGCAACGCCAGGTCTGCAGAGAAAGGAAAACCTGGTGTCAGAGGTCTGTTCTGACAATGGAACGTTCCCACTCGTTATCTGCCGACACTTTCCTGTTTTTCAGAGAGCAGCTAATAAGATTTACATTGGCCAGGCCATGCGGAGAACCAAACCGTCATGCTCTCTGTTTCTGATTTTTCTCTGCACTGGGCAAAAAAAAAAATTGAAGGTATTTTACAGAGTTAAATTAAGAACAGAATTTCTGGTGGTCATTCAAGTTGACCTAATAGGAAACCCTTTAGATTTGTGTTTTTAACTTCTGTTGTGATGCCATGTTTCTTTTTGTGTTGCCAGGATCAAGTTCTGTTGACTGCTGCAAAAGCTCAGAGTCTGTGTATTTGGACTCATGGTGATCATGAACCGAACAGCAGCCGGTGTAATACCGGACACAATGCGATCTGTGTGCTTGTTCATTCAGCTCTGTGTTCTGACTGGTAATCCTTTTAGGGTTTCTCTGCTGGAATTTCATTGAATTAGACTCAGATTAGAGTTTAGACTTGAATTAGAAAACTCAGACAGAATGAGTGAGAGCTGCAGATATAGACATAAGACCAACTTCAACTTTTTTTTCATATCAACTTTTTAACTCATATGGCTCATATGCTAATGCAATTTGACCTTTTTTTAAAAGCAAATAATTCGGTTATTATAATTTCAATATTCTGTAATATTTAGATCTGTTGTTTTGTTTTTGTCCTGCTCATTCTTTTTACTGCCTGCATTGCTGTTCAAATTCAGGTTTTTGTTTAAATTTCAGAACATCAGACGCTATTTTTAGGATTCATCATTCATATTTTGGTGTATCCTGAGCCTTCATTCCCCCAGGATCTGCCGTCATGGTGTAATTCAGTCATCATAACGCTGAAGCTGTGATGGTGCACTTCTCTCAGTCCAGTCCTTCCTCAAGTCTTCCCATCACACTCCAGCAGACTTCCAGTCTGTCCTGTGAGAATTGCACTGTCTCCATCTTCCTCTGAAGACAGATTTCACACTTACATCACTATCTGTTGTTGTCTCCACCCTGTCCTGGAAACTGAGCATATTCACACACTTAAAAAGCAGTTACATTTTGTCCAGTATACATGATTTATTCAGTCACAGTAAAAAAAGAAAAGAAAAGTGAATACATGAAAGTCTGATGACATATACATTTAATATCTGTAACTGTTGATGAGCAGAAATCCTACAAAAATCACTATAAACAACTATTTATCTTGTGCAATATTAAACCTATATATTTTACGTGTGGCTCAGTCATGCTGAACGCAGACACTTGGCATTTTCCCACAGTAAAGAAGGGCTGCGTTTGTTTCCATTGCTGCTCAATCTATCCCAAAGCTCCACGGCAGAGTAATTAAAATCTCAGCATGGCCGTACTGAACAGGATATGCTGCCATGCCCTCCAACAATGAGGGTCATTCTTTGGACTCCAGACCAGGTACCTGAAACCCAGCCTGCAACAGCTCTTGATCATTAAAAACATGTTCCTGCTCATCTGGAAAGTCAGCTCTAGAGCGGAAATTTGACTTGTATCGGCAGGGAATGAGCCGAGAAACTGGATTACTAAAGCAAGAAGATGAAGGGAGCTTTTGTTTTTGACTTTGGAAACTTATTTGAATGTTTGTCAAAATTCCATTTATTTTTTTATTTTTTTATTCCTTTATCTGAGACCCTTCAGCTACTCTGCTGTACTTTGTACAAACATTTTCTCTTATAAGTAGATTTATTTTTTCTACTGTCACAACAGCAGATATTAAATGCCACTATGAGCAAAGCCAACTTCATTTTTAACCTGTAGTTCATTTGTGAAACAAGAAGTGACCAAAGGTGTTCACCTTTGACCTCTGGCATTGGGCTTAATGAGAGTTGTGTTTCGTCTTCTCTGCTACCATAAATCTGAAGACCCAATAAAATGAGACCTAAATCTGTCTAGATATCTGTCTAGGATTTCATGTTCTGCATTGAGGACCATCTCTTTTAAGGAGAAAATATTCAGCAATGGTGTCAATTTATGACTTTGTCCAGCATATTAAAAACACCACATAGACATATAAACAACATTAAAAACCTGATTTCCTTTTAAGTAAATGTGTTTTTAAGGATTTTTTTTGTCCTGTTTTTAAGGATTTTGGATTTGTTTTTTAGGTGTTTGCAGTTCGTACACCTGCATCATCCTGATATAGGCTAGTTTAGCACTGTTAGCAGTTATAAATGTAAAGTTGTTGACCATAGGCATGAAATTAAACAGGGGGAAAAATGTGCCAGATTTAGAAAGTAGAAAGAGTGGAAAATCAACAGTAAGGGTTGAGTGGAAAATGGAACAAACCAGAAATATATTTTGTGTGAACAGCCAGTAAGCCTCATTAGAAGAGAACATTCACTCATTTGATTTTCATGTTGAATTATGCTGTCCGTAGCCGAAGCAAACTTCATTTTTAGAATATTATTTGTATTAACAGTAAACAAAACATCAGTAAACGTTCTGAATTTAATACATTACAACACAAGATACCACAGAAGTGTTACAAATGTACTCCAAAGGCGTGATTTAAAAACCTATCTAAAATTATGTACACAAGAATATACAGTGATATTACAAACCAGCGTAGAAAAAAATATCTACATTTATAACAAGCCTTGGCACACGATGGCATGCAGCATTCACAATTTTGTAAGTATAAAAAGTTCATGCAACCCTATTACAAATCTGTATTTTTGAATTATAGTTAAGATGAGAGTAGAAACTGATGAAAGACCTTTTTATACACGATGTTATAAATCTGAGCTGATTTATATCAGCACATTCAGAGACATGTTTAAAGCACATGACCTTCAGCTGGGTCCACTCAGGTTAAAGGTGTTTTGTGCATTACTAAACTGGCACTAACTGCTCCATAATTACCTGAGTAAATGGTTTGAGCCCTTCTATGATCACCATGCCCTTTATATAGTACTGAAGTGAACAAATTGATTTTAGTGAATGTTACAATACTTTTCATAACTCGACAAAAGACAGAGAAGAAACAGGAAATAGCTTCATTTACAGCCAGGCAGATCGCCTAAACAAATCATAAAGCCTGAACAAATAACACTGTCGCCGCAGACTCAACATTTTTAGCTGATCGCACAGTCGGCCAGGAATCATGATTAGGAAATATTAAAGTACACAACAATGGACCGACGAACATATATGTATATAATAATAATAAAGCCTTTCACTGTAGGCTATATGGACGTCCAATGCTAGTCACAACACTTTCACATGACAATCTGTACACAAGTGCTTACGAATACATGTTGTATGACACAAATACACAGTGCAAAACAAAAACAAAATGTTCTTTTTATAGGATTGACAAAGTTGCTGGATGACATGTTGAACTTTTTTTCTACAGGTTTCAAGCCCTTTTCCATGATGACAAAATGATGAAAGAGGGGTGGGTGGAAAATTCATGACCTCTTGACCCCTAAAGTTATGCTCATACCTACAACCAACAGCACACAGTTCAACATCCTACAAAAATGGATAAAAAAATAAATAGATCTATACAAATGTATAAAACACAACTTATTAATTCAAGACAAAAAATGTGCAGGTTTGTGTCAGTTTTGCTATAAATATCCTCTTCCCATGTACAGTACCGGTCAAAAGTTTGGAAACATTACTTTTTTTTTTAACGTTTTCGAAAGAAGTCTCTTATGCTCACCAAGCCTGCATTTATTTGATCAAAATTACAGAAAAAACAGTAATATTGTGAAATATTATTATAATTATATTTTTTTATCATTTATAAAAGGTTTTAATATACTTTAAAATGTAATTTATTTCTGTGATGTAACGCTGAATTTTCATCAGCCATTACTCCAATCTTCAGTGTCATGTGATCATTTATTAGTAATGCTGAAACAGTTGTGCTGTTTAATGTTTTGTTTTGTTTTAAACCTGAGATATTTTTTCATGATTCATTGATGAACAAAAAGTTAAAAAGAACAGTACAGGCTATAAAAAAATATTAAGCAGCACAACTGTTTCCAACTCTGACAACAAATCAGCATATTAGAATCATGTGACACTAAAGACTAGAGTAATGTCTGATAAAAAAAAAAATCACCTTAGCATCACAGAAATAAATTATATTATAAAGAATATTAAATTAGAAATCCGTTATTTTAAATATTAATATTATTTACAGTTACAGTACATACAGTTTTTTTCTGTATTTTTGATCAAATAAAAGCAGGCTTGATGAGACTTCTTTCAAACACATTAAAAATAAAATGTTTCCAAACTTTTGACTGGTACTGTACATCATGAAATTTCTTCTTTTTTTTTCTTATAGAGAATATTAGTATAGGATTCATAAAAATGTATTCATAGGAAAGAAGTCGTCCAACAACTAACACTTCATTTTGAAGAAGGTAAAGCCCACAGCTGACTGGCACATGCCAATGGTTTAGTTATTGCCATAAAGGTTCATTCTACTCTCAGTTAATACTGTGGAGCATCAGGCCGACGATACAGACAGAAAGCAGCAGCGTGGGACTCTGTGCTGGTTGCATGCTCTCGTTAATGGGAGAAGTGGTGGCAAAGATGGCATCAGTCTCGTTTCGTGGGAGAGACATGTTACAGATGTTCCCCTCGCAACAGGCTGTACACTCCTGCATGGAGAAAACCAAACAATAAACAGAGAATTACACTTGACATGCAAGACAGCTCTGATGAATAGTTAAAAAGCACAGCGCAGTATGAAAGGTTTTCGAGGCACGCTTTTATGAGACAAGCTTCTACAAAATAACAAAAATAAACAAACAGAAAATGCTGAACTGCAGATTCATAAGATACTGTTTTTGATATAAAAAACCCCAAAAGCAATAAAGCAATCACTTTGGCTATAAAGCTACTGAGCATGACGTGTGGAAAAAAATCAAGATATTGTGGCCACAAATTAAGAATTTGTTCCCACAACTTAAAAAAAAATTGTAATTGTAAAATTTACTGTAAATTAGTTACAGTAAATTAAATCAAGGGGACAAATTAGTACAATGTGACCACAAATTTGAACTAAATCAAGTCCAATAACTTGTGGAAACAAATTCTTAATTTGTGGCCACGATATATATTGTTTCTTCCTAATGTCTTGTGCCAGACAGTATAATAAGCATTTCCTTTGAAATTTAGTTGATAAATGATGAACAGATGCTACTATAAACACACACTTGTGATGCTTATCCTGCCCCCGGCTTCTACTGATCGGTCCCACTGTTTTAAAACTGACATTAACTTAGAATCTTAAAAAAAGATCAGTTGGAAGCTGCCCTAAAAACAGTTGTAGAAGATTAAATTATATGCAAGGATAACAGCACCAATCACAGTTCAATATGCAAATAGACATAAGAAAGAAGACCAGCACATATTATGATGATGTAACTGCTTTTGGCTACATTCTGAATGCTGACCATTCTATCAATACGAGTCAATTGGACAACTTTAATCAAGCTTTAAATTTAATTTGTGACCCGTGCTGGCAAAATGAGTCGCAATGAGCAAATTTTCAAAAATGAATTTACATTTTCTATTAAAAAGCCTTCAAAATAATGATTTGATGATTTGAAGTAGAATGAGCAAAGTCAATTTAGAGAAAAATCAAGTTGAATTTTTCGGAAATTTCCAAAACAAAATCACCTAGCAAGCAACCATACCTTAAAATCCCTGGTAATACAAGCAAATTTGGCACCAAGTCAAAACCCATATCTATAGGAAAATATATATATATTCAACTTTTTTTTCCATGATACCACAATTGGTACCACGATTAACATTAATGAGACAGACAGCCTATAGGCTATATTAGACTACTGTACTGCACCGATCTAATATAATGTTAGACATCAGATGTTTTCTTTTGTTTATATTAGCATGAGTTTGAATATTATCATTAGTTCAGACTCATGCCATCGAGAATTCGCTATGAATATTCTCAATGTCTTGAATATTTTTTTTCATGGACAAAGGAAAGGTACTCCTCTCAGAAAATGAGGAGCATTGGGATCGCTAAACTAGGGCTTAATGAACTCTTTTTGTGAAAATCTCAAATTCGACCAAAAGTGACTTTTTTTCACTTGTTTTGCCTGTAGATCGTAATCAGCCTCATTTTGCCAGCATGAGTCACTTTAAAAAAAAAGTTTTTGTATACAAGGCTTACAATGAACAGCACAGAACAGAAAGTTTGTGTTAAAGTCAACATAAAATAAAAAACTAAAATTATAATTTTTTATGGAATATTGCTGTATTTATTATAAATGACTTATCTGTGCAAACAACAACCATCCAACTCAATTCCCCATAGACAAAATCAAGTCCCGTCATACATAATTAATTGTTTGAGTTAACTGTTTCATTCGGATATATACGTCACCACAGGGAAGAAAAGATTATCTTAACTTCCGTTTCATGGCAACTTTAAATTGTTTAGGGCTTAATTAAGTGCCAAAGTTACATAGCTTGGGATTAGGCCAGAATGTATTTGTGTTTGTCTGAACTTTTTTTTTTTTTTTAACCTTAGAATGAACCCTCAACTTCTAAATTTTCTCTTTTAGTGTTGCTGTGGCATCTTTACACCGCATTTATCTCTCAATCTGGCCTTCTCACATCTGCCCCCTGCCCTCTGCATAACTCCTGTCCTGTGCTGGAGGTAAAAGGTAAGTTACAAAGAGTTCAGGGAGTGACCAGGCGCACCTTTCAGCAAGGATTACTCAGAGAAGGATTACTGAGACGGCAGCATAACTTACAACTTTATCTCATCTGCAGTGAAATCACTTGAAAGGATAAATGGATTAACTAAAGAGCAGAGTTTAGTGTTGCTGACTGAGCCATATCCTATAAGCAGCAGAAATGTTTATCGTCCACTCAACATGTTTAAGATCACTTCAAGTGGACTGTGTAAAGTGAGATGAGATGGATTTCAGTAGGACGAGCATGACACAAACTGGATGCACAAGTTACTTGATATGTGAGTTGTGTTTAGTTGTTCTCACCCTGTTTCCTTCATGGTCCATGTCCGAGCACCCCGTTTCAAGACAGTCTTCCAGCGCCACGCAACGCTTCTGCACCAACACTGTGTTTCCATCCCACTTCATCTTATGGCGTGTGTAGCAATATCTGCTCTCTAAAAGTTACAAAGAAACTTCACTTAGTTTTCTCAAGGGCACACTGTATACATCACATAAGACTAATGCAGTCAGATTCCAGTAGAAAGGAAATATTCCTCCAGGGATTTTTCTACGGATATTGCAGTACTCGCCCTCGGCCGATCTTTAATAAGTGCCCATGAAATATGAGCAACAAAATATTGCACAAGAACTACATGGAAACACACAACACAACCATATCTGAGCGTTCCAAGAAATGTATACATTCCCTGCAAAACTGCAGATGATCTGTAGCAGCATGTGCTTACTGAAGGAATGAGTGTCTGTAAGGGGTTACAGCTCTTGAGTCATTAACACAGTGCTGTAAATCAGACCCAACACAGCACCAGCCTCCTTATATGGGAGGCTATTCATGGCAAAAGCATGTACTGAATACATATCTTAAACAACTCATAGGCAAAGCAGGGCCTGAAAAATATTATTCACTCAATGCACTTATACAACAAAAATGTTGTATTGCATTTTGACCCAGAGAGGATTTTCTTTTCCCCCAAAAATGCTAGTTATTGTTATCGCATTAGACTGCAACTTACTGACTTTGCTCACTTTTGTTCTTTTTTGGGGGTATTTTCCACCTGGTTACACTTGTGTTCCCAGTCAACCAACCCTCAAAAAATAGCTTATAAATCTCTTGTTATGGGACAAGTATTGGATTTTAATCTAGTTTCCTTTCAGTTAGCAAAGGTTTTGTATTTATTTTATGAACTGATTGATCGTAGGCCACTAGGCCTCATTGATTTTAACCGGGAACACCAAATTAGTTTTTTTTAGCAAAGCGCAATTAAATAGCACTGCGCTGTCACCATTTAAATGAATTCATTGTCATTATTTTCAGCCCAAACATGCCTCCTTTGTATATAAATTGGATTAATTATAAATTGCGCCTTGTTTTGCAGAACGACATAAATACTGTACTTTTGTTTTAATAGGCACCCTGCTTCAAACTGCTCTGTAATAAGAGAGAGAGGTTATGGAGATGTTGGCACCTCGTGGACAGTAGAGATCTGGAGCCCAGCGATTGCATTCATAGTTGTCAGGTGCATCTTCACAGGTAAAACATTTAAATCCTCCTGGATATGGAGTTGCTGGGAAAACAAAGGACAAAAGAATAATAATCAATGTAAATGGAATGATTTAGATCATCATTTAGTGATTGCAAATCTGTTGGTGAAACTGATTAGCTGATTATTATTATGTTGAACAAAAGGACGGGAATCATCGGATATAAATATTATATTGTATGATATTGTTTATACATATAACATCTTATCTGCCAATATAATCTTATATTTACTAGCTTTCAAAAGTTTGGGGTCTGGAAATATTTTATGTTTTTAAATACTTTTTAATACTTTTAATTTTAATAAATAATTTTAAATAAGACAGTAAAAACAGTAATATTGTGAAATATTATTACAATTTAAAATAATTGTTTTCTATTTTAATATATTTCAAAATGTAATTTGTTTTTGTGATGGAAAAGCTGAATTTGATCATTCAGAAATCATTCCAATATGCTGATTTGGTGCACAAGAAAAATTCTTTATTATTATCAATGTTGAAAACAGTAGTGCTGCCTAATATTTTTAAGGAAACCATGATATATATATTTTTCAGGATTCTTTGATGAATAGAAATTTCAATAGAACAATTATATAAGGAGAACAACAATGTAAAAAAAAAAAAAAAACTTTTCTCTCTTTTTCATCTGCATCAAACTTAATTTGCACATTTATATTCAGAGCATGTTATAAATGTGGTCAAATAGAAATAAATGATTGTGTTGTCATCATGCCATCGTGTTCTGAATGGTAATCGATTTTCTTTTTTCTCCAAAAAAAAGCAAAACAGTAAAAATAAAAATAAAAATGGTTCTCCTATTGACCAAGTTAACGTTTGACTTTATGATTTACAGTGTTTACAGAATAGATAACATGCCAGTCACTCATTTCATTTTTAAATAAATTGCATGTAATTATGTAGGCTACCTGTAACAATTTCCTAATCAATAGAACCACTTGTGAAAGACTGAGACACAATCTTTTCAAGTGCTCTTTGCTGTTAATCCTTAGATGAAAAAAGTCCTTGGGAAAACAGTGCTTTTTCTCTTCCTGAAGCTCCACAATCAGATTACGTGGCTCACACAGAACATAAACATCTGCCTCGTTTTTGTTTTAAAGTTTTAAAGAGGAAAAACCTTGTTGAGCTCATCCAGCAAATGCTTCAAGAATCTGATCAAGTGACCATTTTAAACAGGCCATTCATTCATCCAAACAACCCAATGTGTTATTACGTCTGAGGTCTCTAAATAGCTCAAACAGAACTTAGTTAGAAGTTCATTTATGACCTGCAGATTTTACTGTTAACCCCACCAGATTCCTGTGAGCCTCCTTATGAGAAAGTGGTCACTAATGAATACATTGATACAACTGACTGTAACATCTCTTATATATTTATAGCACAGACTTAAAGAGATGAGAGAAACATGAGTTAATACAACAGCAAAATATGAAGTCTGAGGCACATTTCCGACCCTTGTGTGTCTGTCAACATTATACATTTTCTTCCTTTCCAATTCAATGTGCATGTCTTGTGTGGATATCCGTTTCATATTTGATGTCAAAAAAGGAGAAAACAAAACAATTTGTAATATAATCCAATGTAAACATGCTTTGAGTTTTTATAATGAGCTGATTTTTTATAGCCACCAACAATTTGTTGTACATGTAAACACACTCATTGTGAAGTAGTGCTAAGTATGCTAAATGCGTGGAGTGTGTTTTGTTTTTCTGAATCCACACTTGCCATCTGGAGTGATGAAACAAAATCAGCTCCATCATCACAGTAAATCCTCTACATCAATGTGCAACAGCCGGATATCAGAAGGTCACACATACGGTGGTGGTGCACAAACTATTTTGAGATCTCATAAGAACTGATTTGTTTTAAGCTCACACACACACACACTCAATCCCCGCTGGGCCATTGAGCAGATACGGATATCTCCAGCTGTACACCGGAGAGCCACCACACAGCTAAAGGGATTTTGGGAGGTCCTGCTCACTGTGATGAAAGAGTTTGGGATTTCACAGATTAATTCTCTCAACAGAACTGAGACCAACATCTACTCTCTTTCATTATGGATAATTGTACTTGCCACATGTTACCAACTCACTAAGATATTTATATCAAAAACATGGATAGTATTTGTTACAAGTGATCAAAACTGGAACAACATGTAATGCATAGAATATCAGTACATTCAAATAAGGAAAAATAGGAATGGGCACCATGAGGAATTTAACGATTCTGGTTCCATTTCTGAATGGAAAATGTTTGGAATTGCTTTCACTAAAGGACATTCTAATAAAAATATATTTATGTATATATATAAGCTGTATATACAACTTCTATTTTTATATACGTTTTAATATACATAAAGATGTTTAAAATAAATTCATATTTTTATTCAGCAAGGATATTAAATTGAAAAAAAAGTGAGTTTAAAGACATTTATAATGTTACAAAAGATTTATATTTCAAATAAATGCTGTTATATTGAACTTTGTATTCATCAAAGAATCTTGAAAAAAATGAATCACGATTTCCACAAAAATATTAAGCAGCACAATTGTTTTGAACATTGATAATAATAATAATAATAATTGTTTCTTGAGCAACAAAACAGCATATTAGAATAATTCCTAAAGGATCATGTGACACTGAAGACTTGGCTGAATACATTACACTTAAAAAAATAAAATAGAAATGTGACCCTGGACCACAAAACCAGTCACATGGGTCACAATTTTGACATTGAGATTTATACATCATATGAAAGCTGAATAAATAAGCTTCCCATTGATGTATGGTTTGTTAGGATATGACAATATTTATGGCAGAGATATGAAAATCTGGAATCTGAGGGTGCGAATAAATCTAAACATTGAGAAAATCGCCTTTAAAGTTGTCCATTTATGTTCCCAACTGTGCTGCATTCACTCACAAAAATAAATGTTTTATATATTTACGGTGGGAAATTTACAAAATGTCTTCATGGAACATGATCTATACTTAATATCCTATGATTTTTTGGCATAAAAGAAAAATCTATAATTTTGACCCATACAATGTATTGTTGGCTATTGCCACAAATATACCCGTGCGACTTGTGACTGGTTTTGTGATCCAGGGTCACAAATGCACTAATATTTCATAATATTACTGTATTTTTGATCAAATAAATGCTGCCTTGGTGAGCATAAGAGACTTCTTTCAAAAACATTAAACAAATCTTACCGACCCCAAACTATAGTGTAAGTATTTGTTTGAATGTATATTAACAAACTATATTGTTAAAAATTATAGAATGTAAATGTAATGAAAATGTTACCATTTAATTGACAAATGTAAAAGCCATTTCCCCATAAAGAATTTCAAGATGCAAATCAAACGGGGGTTAAAGAAGAAAAGGTCTCAGGCAGAAAAGGCTACACTGACCTATAGCGCCACGGCCATTGCCACATGCTATGAACGATTGATTTCACATCAGCAGGCCTAGTGGGCAATCTATGAGTTTTAGGGTGGGGGGTCTTAACACAGCTGGTGACGCTGAGTTTAGCTATGCCTCACTGGCCCGCTGCTCAACCACTGATACAGCCTGGAAGGCCAATTAGGTCACAATATAAAATCTAGAACCCCATATTTGGAATGAATTTGCATTCAGAGCCTGAAGGTCTAACAGCTCCATACCAGCCCTTAAAAGATCCATAGAAGGCAGGATTGACAACTGATGTCTGACCCTTTTGTTCTTCCAGATGAGATGACCCAAAAACTCAAGGATTATATCAGTTTCATTTTCAAAGCTTTGGCAGGATCTAAGAGGAAAGAAGGCTAAAGAAGAAATACTTACTTGAGGGATGGAGAAAAACAATGTCTTTTTCTGTGAATTCCCTAGATTGAACCGCTTTGATCCAGCCGGTGATGGCGGTCAGCATTAAGCCCCAGGCCATGATAGGCCAGGGTTCCATAGCTGGAGGAAAACTCACATGAGCAGGTACCCAGATCCAACACGGCACCTGTTAAACAACACAGCCATGGTCACACAAAACAACTTAAATATTAGGCGCCAAATAAATTAAGTTTAGGGATTAAAGAAACATCTGAAGAAAGAAGGGAACTCTATAGGATTAAAGGAGTTCAAAGCAGTGTTATCCCACTCCAAAACACCGGACACAAGAGGCATGCTTGTTATTCCAGCAAGTGTTTCATTATATCAATGACAATGTCAGCAGTCTGCCAATGTCCTGACCCTCAGCGATAGTGGCCCTCTTATAGCTGTTTGCTTTGGTTGTTGGCAGCAGAACAAACACTCATCTATTGTTTTCAATTACTGAATGCCATGCTCACAATGCAACATCTTTGATGAACACCATAAAATGGATACTTATATATTTACAGTCCACGAAACAGGATCAAATTTAATAGAACAAAATGTGCTTCATGTGGCTTTTTTTTGTTGTCGATAATATTCTATTAACAACATAATGGCCATTGACCTAAAAATGTATGTTTTTTTCTGGTCACACTTTATATTAGGGTCAAATTCTATTAACTATTAAATTAAATTAGTAGCCCTGTAACTTTTACATTTGAATTTTGCCTCAAACTCCTAATTACGGCTTATTAATAGTTAGTAAGTTGTTAAGGGCTGTAAAATATGTTCATGCAGAATAAGGCATCAATATGTGCTTTATAAGTACTAATAAGTCAATATCCTAGTAATATGCATGCTAATAAGTAAAGTTAATAGTGAGAATTGGACACTAAAGTGTTACCGTTTTTTTTTTCTTTATAAAAAAGAATAAAAGTACATTTTAATTGTTTACCATGCACATTTACTTTAAACTAAACCCAATTAAAAAGCATAACAAAGGTTGAAAAATGAGAAGGATCTGTGCTTTTTTTTTGGTGCGATATACAAAAAATCCCCCTGAAAGACTAAAATAAGCCTGGAGAAAAGCACATGGCTTAAACACAGAGCTCTGCGGTTTACATTACTGAAACGAAAGCTGGGGCAGATTACACATTTTTCAGAAGTGCTTGACTAAACCGCTTTGTGTTCTTTCTTCAGCGAGTCAGGTGGAGGGCCAGCCAGAAATCAATCCATTCATTTTGGTGAATCAATTGCTCTTACTTTGTTTACAACTCTCAAATTGAATTCCCCTCTGCAAAAAGCTGACTCATAATAAGAGAGAGCAGAGAGAGCTAATAAATACAACAGAACAACCTTCAGACTGCCTTAAACCTTTTACAAAAATACTGGTTGAAATGTATACCATTTTTGCTGCATTTCCCCTTTAAAGTTTATGAGTTTGAGTATATTTCAGTCATCACAGACAATAAGAGTGCTTCCTTTATTAGATATTTGCTTTATTTATAGCATATTAGATCAAAACAGCTCATTTTTGTAATACTTTTATTATTTAATGATGGCAACAAGCATCCAGTTAAAATTTCGAGATGGTAAGTACTGCAGGATACTGTATTGTGTATTTTTTCTTCTCCATCAGTTCATTCACATACCAATCTTAACCTGGAAGGAAAAAAATCACATCTTCATAGTATCACCACCTTTTTGTTCTTTCTGTGGTTTATTAAAAAAGATTAGATCTTATTAGATCTCAGCAAATAGTTCCCATTTAAACATTTGAGCAGTAATCCCAGCACATCTCTGTGAAAGCAGATGCGTGAGAACCAATTACAGAACTGAAAAACAAAATGAAAATATTTCAATCTTTTTATCAATTCAAAGACAATAAGAGCCCTTAAAGTTATACATGTCCAATAGGATTATAATGGCTTTCCCGTCTGAGGATGTAAAATAGATTTCTATTCCTCCTATTAATGTGTTAGCCATGCTACTCTCAGAAAAATGATTAAATAGTCCGACACCGGGCGACCCTGAGCTCCTGTTGCTGTGTAGCTCCTGACCTCTCAGACAATGTAGAGTGGCACAGCACAGCCGTGTTACAGAGCATCAGGTTTCCTCAAAGCAATCCTTTTCTCCACTGAAGGTCTAAGGTGCCATTGAAAAGGAGCACAGAAGTACATATCAGTTTTCCTTTTTAGCTGATTGGTCCCACAAGCTGTTGCTCGACTGGGAATGTCAACAAACATTTTAAGTATGTTTTGACACACCTTTGATAAATGCGCTGACCTCTATAATACGTTACGTCTGGAGGTAATGAATTAGATTTTCCCCTTGGGCTTTCAGCATTATATTAGTAAGAATTTAACCCGTGTACAGTACATGTTTCATGTGGATGCTGAACAGATACAGAGAAAACCGGAGAGTTCTACAATGAAAGAGCCAGGTGTTATGATGAATTACGTTATTTATTTAATGACGTATATATTTCTGCCATCAGAGTTTCTACAAGAGAAAACATTAAGGGATAGTTCTCCCAAAAATGGAAATTCTGTCATCATTTATTTGCCCTCACGTCGTTTTGTATGTTTTTCTATCTTCAGTAGTATATCGTCAAGTATATTGTGGCCAACTCACAGTCAAATAGTGTGATTAAGCCTAATTCTTAAACTAGATTACTTGCAGTGAAATGAGTTCAGATAAAAGCTCAGCTTAGATAAAATCACCCTTTGTATGAGACTGTGACATGAAGAGGGAATGAGTTAAGTAAGCAAAGTCTTGAGTAACAAAAATACATCCTACTGATAAGAAAACATGGATTCAGTTTCAGCACAGGTGTCCTCACACCGAGGCATCTTATTCAGCTTTATCTGTCATTGGAGAGTCTAATGTCCTGGACCATCAAACACCAGCTGTCCAGGCCACAACTTTGAGAACATTGGTGATAAGAGATCTTCAAAAATAGTGAAATACAGACAGAGACATAACAACTATATGCTAATACACATACCGTTTAATGTTTGGCGTAATTGAAATAAATGCTGTTCTTGTGAACTTTCTATTTATCAAAGCATCCTGAAAGAAAACCAAAAAACAAATCATGATTTCAACCAAAATATTAAGCAGCAAAACTGTTTTCAAGATTGATGTAATAATATGTTTCTTGAGCAGCAAATCAGCATGTTAGAATGATTTCTGAAGGATCATGTGACACTGAACACTGGAGTAACAACGCATTCTCATCCTAGGGCGTCATATACTGACGCTTTTGAAATTTCTTCAATATCCGACGCACAGGACACCCTTTAGCGTCAATATGAGACGCCGGTTATGGGTAGTTTTAGGTCTGGGGTAGGTTTAGGGTGGGACCGCTAGGCAATTCAGCTGTCATCACAGGAATAAATTACATTTTAAAATATATTACAATAGAAAACAGTTATTTTAAACTGTGATAATATTTCACAGTATAACTGTTTTTACTGTACTTTTTTGTTCAAAACAATGCAGCCTTGGTGAGCATAAAATAAATATTGAAAAAATCATGCACTTGCTTAAACCATTTATGTGGCACTAATGCCAGCAGACCTTTTCTTAATAATTATATTAATAATTTCACTTTAAGTGTTGACATTCTAATCATAATAATGACGACTGTAACTCATGCCAGTCAAACAAGGGAAATTTTTAATTTAAATACTTTCCAAACAAGGCACATAATAATTACTGTGACATTCAAAGGAAGCCTTCCAGACCAATCAGGAAGTGCCTCAGGTTGAACTTCGGTGCCCAATCTCCTCTAAAGCTGTGCCAGGTGCCTGCCAGGAGCAATACCTGTCATCAAAGCCTACACGCCCGCAAGTCGCTCTGGAAAATGGAAACTGCGGTTGTCGGTTTGTTTAAGCAGACTATTCTGTTGTTTGGAGAGTGTTGAAGAGGATCAGGATGCAATAAAGCATAGCTGGAGAGTAAACACTTTAGCACAACATGAACCTGGCTCAGAAGCAAACCAACCTTTTGCACTCGCTTGATTGTAGTTCTGTACTGCTTTTATGCATGTCTCTGAGCCTTGTAATGCAAAATAACATATAAAACCACTGGTACATTTAAACATCTATGTTCTTTCAATAACATTGCACATAAACTGTGTCTTCAATTTCTGTCTCTACAATATCCATGTGCATTATGTATGCTGTTAACACATCACATATGTACACTGATGCACTACATTAATTTACTACTACTTCTCTGTTTTACTTCATTTACATTGAATGTACATTTAATAATTTAGCAGGCGCTTTTATCCAAAGTGACTTACAAATGAGGAAAACAATGGAAGCAATCAAACCAACAACAGGGCCACAATATGCAAGCGCTTAGCATAGTACATGTAGCAATTTAATTTATGGTCAAAGACTAAAGAAGTCAGGTAGGTCCTTTCACCAGCAGGGAACAGTTAAAGTATCAATTTTCAGTCGCATTAACTTTGTATTAAGAATTATCTTTGTCTCAGATGTTTCTGCTAAAAATAATAAAAAAATAGAAACAAATAACACATTTGTGACCCTGGACCACAAAACCAGTCACATGGGTCATTTTTCTGAAATTGAGATTCATACAGCAACTGAAAGCTGAACAAATAAGCGTTCCATTGATGTATGGTTTGTTATGATAGGATAACATTTGGCTGAAATACAACTATTTGAACATCTGGAATCTGAGGGTTGAAAAAAATCGAACCATTGAGAAAATCACCTTTAAAGTTGTCCATTTATGTTCGCTATTGTGCTGCATTCACTCACAAACATAAATGTTTTATATATTTACGGTAGGGAATGTACAAAATATCTTCATGGAACATGATCTTTACTTAATATTCTAATGATTTTTGGCATAAAAGAAAAATAATTTTATAATTAATTTTGATAATTTTGACCCATACAATGTTGGCTATTGCCACAAATATACCCGTGCGACTTGTGACTGGTTTTGTGATCCAGGGTCACATATGTTGCCATACCATTCAAAGGTTTGGGGTTGGTATATATATATATATATATATATATATATATATATATATATATATATATATATATATATATATAAAAGTCTATTATAACCAAGATATACAATAAAAACTTGTATATATCAAGATATTTTAAAATTAAATTCATGGCTTCAGAAATCATTCTAATATGCTGATTTGCTGCTCAATAAACATTTCTTATCATCATAAATGTTGAAAATAGTTGTGCTGCTTATAATTTTTGTGGAAATGCATACACTTTTTTGTTTTCCTTGATGAAAGGTCAAAAGAACAGCATTTATTTGAAAATTTTAATAATTAGTAACATTATAAATACCCTCACTCTCATTTTGGATCATTTTAATGCATTCTAGCTGAATAAAAATGATTTTAAACAAAATCTCACTGACCTCAAACTTTTGGACAGTATAGTAGTAGACAATAAAGTGTATAATCTATACTAATGTAGATAGTATAGTTAGATCATTCGGTCTTGGAATAATTTCATAAGAAATGTTTGAGTATGTATTGAAAAACATGATACAAACATGAAAAACAAAAATGTTGACATCGACCCCCCCCCCCAAAAAAAAAAAGAAAGAAAGAAAGAAAGAAAGAAAGAAAGAAAGAAAGAAAGAAAGAAAGAAAGAAGCATTTGACTGCATGTGTTACACAGCTTTTAAAACAAAACAGTGCTGATTTGAGTTTTTTTGCACCTGTGATACACCATGTAAGAATGATTGCGGGAGCTCTGAAAGCCTGCCTTCCTCTCTGTACAGCATGATATATCCAGTCACACTCATGTCATCTCATTCCTGTAGGTCACTGGCTGACTCAGACCCAGCAGGGTGGAGGAAAGAGACAGCATGGAGAGGATTGAGTCTCCCCGCAGGTCAAGGGCCCTGGAGTTCCTGCCTGAGCCACTGCCAGGTGAAAAAGACTAACTCAGGTCAGAAACACGATATTCTGGGTTGTGAATTGGCCTGTGAATGGCAGTCGCTCCCATTAATGGAGGGAAAGAAATGCAAATCCTCTCCTGTGGCTTCCAAAACTTGTTGGACCAGATTTTGCACAGGTTTGAGAAGTTAAAAGAGAAGAGTGGCAAGAAAGCGGCAAGCTGCAAGTTGTGGCTCTTTTCCAGTCTGTCACAAACACCCGAATGTCAGCATTTCGTCTAGAAGTAAAACATTATACTAGAAACTGCACAAAACAAAAAAGAGGTTATTATTACTTACAGTAGGACAATAGCACACAATATACTACAAAAATATAGCACAACACCTTCAAAACCGTATAGCAAAATTCCTTGGAAAGCCTAAATACAGCAAGAATGGACAATAATGCAGATGCTCATTTGAGAGAGGGCACAATGCAATCCCAACAGAGCCCTGCCTGTTGTCACAAGTCAAATGGCACCGAGCAATACCTCTGCCCTATAGTGCACCCGGTCAAAACTAAAGGAGTCACATTGGATCAGAATCACAGACCAGCTAATTGAAATCCTACATGCACACACACACACTAATCCGGCACTATTCGTTTGAAGTGGTCCAATTCAGCTGCATAATTTTTAATCCCCTCTTCAGACTCTTGACACATTCAAAGATCCAAGGAATCAGTCATGTAGCTCAGAATAACACAATGAAAAATAAACTTCAAATGCCCCAGATAATGCAGAAAAGATTATCTGCCTTAAAAAAGCTCTGTTGGAACAATATTAATGACACAATGCACCATATGCTACATGAATAAATTTGGAGGGAAAATATTGATATTTTGATTGATTGCTTGCTTTAATATTTTTTTTGGGTGAGCATAAGGTCAAAATGTTAGGGTCATAAAACAACTGTCTTGATGTAACAATCAAGAGAAAAAAAAAGCCTCATTGAATAAAATTCTAAAAAAAAAAAAAAATATATATATATATATATATATATTCTCCTCAAAAAATATGTATAAATATATATATATATATATTCTCCTCAAAAAATATGTATAAATATAAATTCTCCTAAAAAATGATTAAGTAGTTTGACATCATTTTTTAGAATTATTTATTTAAAAAAAGGCTTATTCATATTTAAAAAGCTCATACATGCAACCAACAACACAGAAACATGCAGTAAAAAAACATTAGAGGGATAATTTTATGCTGATTACATATACTCAAGTAGAATTGGGTTTAACTGAGTAAGCTAGATCATAATGACCTCTGCAATAGCATCTCTTCTCTCTTGTTTGGTGACCCCACTTCTTCAAACTATATGGGAAAGACTTGAGCTCTATTGTATCTGTCCTACCATACAAAATGTCTTACATGTGGGGTGGGTCAAACCGAGGAGGGATAAAATATCTGTGTGGCAGCTGTAGAACACTAAGTGGGTGGGGCATAGGGTAAGTTTGATTCCCTTGAACTTTGGGCCAGCAAAACCATAACAGGATAACACGGCAAAGAGGGCTAATTAGCAATGTTCATGAAAGGATTTGCTCCCTCTTTTGTCTTTGGGGCTCAGATGGCAAAACCTCACATTCTCCCAACAAGACATTTACACTCGGTGATCACAGACAGAGTGTGACTGAGTTCAGTCAGATGGGGGAAAACACACCTCTCACTCTCTCTGAACTGTGAGGCTTTTGTTCATATTTACATATAAACATCTGCAGTTCAGACATCGTGGGTATATTTGAAGATCACCTGACACTGGAGGAGCTTGTGATCCTATCAACAAACTATGCCAAAGAACATCATTATTAGGATAAATTGCCTAAACATAAGAGCACTATGTCTGTTCAAGGTCTAAATGTTAGAATGATATGGTTGTGAATAAAATATCTTGTCATCATTTCAATAAAAACAAGAAAATCCACCAAACAGCCAACTTATGGAAAGCCTCCAGCTGTAAAGAAAAAAAAAATCCCACTTAATTTAATTTTGTAAACATGAAACGTTTAAGACGGCAGTTCATCAAAAACATGCCATTGAAAATCCTCTACAATTAGGTATGGGGATTTAAAGCAATGAAAGTGGGACAACAAGGACAATAAGGACATTTGCGTCAATCTTAGTCTCTCACAGACAACCCAAATGTGGAACATTACATTAAACATTAAATATACAGCATATACAAATCAACATATTTTTTTTTCTTTCATAAAACTATCCAACTGTCCGGTCAAAAACCAAGCAGGTTAAAAGCGCAGGATATGCAACGTGAATTATCCTGAAGAATCCATTCGAGCATTCTCATAGAATGAAAAACTTCAAAGGAAATGAAAAGCCTCTGGAGGTTTCTGAAGTACTGTATCTGCTGCTGATGCTGAGGAGGGAGACACGGACCGCACTAGACAACATCAAGATTGACTGCATACATATGGGGTTCAAAGCAGAATGGCAAAAAGAGCAGTCCAGGCATGTGGATTTTATGGCTTTTTTTTTTTTTTTTTTTTTTACACTATCATGGACGCACCTGATTTCGTAGAGTTAGACGCATTCCTGGGTTAACATATTTTGTTGATCCACCTGGAACAACATTCCAGTCTGAAATTGTAATCCTTAACATATCCCTAACCCTAAACCTAACCCTACCCATAAGTTATCCCTTAAAATAAGAGGGGAATAGGTGAATAACTCTGATGTAGGAGCACCTAACCCTGATTGTAAGACTAAACTTGACATCAATTGTAAACATGTTCTTCAAATCTGATTGGTTGATTGGAATGTTGTTCCAGGATGAACAAAGTTGTTGATCCAGGAACATGTTGCAGTTGGTGAAATCAGGTTCTGCATAACGGATAGAGAGGAGACTTGTAACACTGTACATTTCTTCAAAATCACAAACAAGGGTTTGTTGAAACTCATTCAACATATACAGTCCTCAGGGATGTAAGATTCCCTAAGAAAAAGAACTACAATTACTTTGTGAGGAAGTAAAAAAAAAGTGTCCTTTCCTGTCTAAATCTAAAATCATGTCTTTGTATGGGAGCTTACATTTATTTGATCTATAGGTTGTTGTTCGGAAATCTTTAAAACCTAAAAATAAACGTTAAAAAGCATAAATTTAAAAAACTCCAATTTTTATTCAAAGTTTTGGGGTCGGTAAGATTTTTTAATGTTTATGTAAGAACCCTCATGAAACCCTCATGGACCCTTCTGAAATACCCTGTATTTATTTGATAAAAAAAAAATATATATATATATATAAATATATATATATATATATAGACAGCAAAACAATTATGTTGTGAAATATAATTACAATTTATTTATTATTAAATTATTTAGTTTTTATTAAATGACTGCTTTATATAATGTATTTTAAAATATAATTTATTCCTGTCATGGCTTCTGAAAATTCAGCTTTGCCATGACTCCAGTCATCAGTGTCACATGATCCTTCAGAAATGATTCTAATATTCTGATTTGCTGCTAATGAAAAAATTCTTACCATTATCAATGTTGAAAACTTGTGCTGCTAAATAAGTTTTTCAGGATTTTTTGATGAATAGACATTTAAAAAAAAATACTTTGCAGAATAATCAATGAATGAAATCCTGAATAAAATGCTTAATTTTATTATATAATATATATTATTACATTGATACTGAACTACACAGTGGCTGAGGTGAATAAACCTTTCAAATCCTCTGGTATATTAACATACTCCATATACATTTTTATACACTGACAAAGGATGCAGCAGTTTCACTCCAGGGTGCAAAAAGGCCCCCGTAAGACAAATCGGATACATCTGTTCAGTAAAGCATTCAAATGGGGTGCGAGAGCAGCTAATTAGCATCTAAATCTGCCAAAAGCTTCCTAACACCATTCACACAGATTTACACAGGCCTATCTTGAGAAAAATCCTCTCCATATTGAACATGTACATATAGAAAAAAATACATAGTATATCATGTTGTAAAGCAAACGTGCCAAAAAATGAAAATAATGGAATAATGGGCCGTAACGTGCAAAAATAACAGACGCATTAAGAGCGCTGGATGCCTCAGGCGGACTAGCACTGACCCAGTGACAGTGATCTTTGCCTGGTCACTCATGCAGTTAACGCAAAACAAACTTTGCTAAATAATTCAAAAAGAGCATAAGTAATGCACAGCGTTGAGGGATCCTCTCATACGCTCCGATGCACAGCGTTTGTTATGTGCTCAGTCCAACGAGAAGTGTCATTATCCAAAGACCATCAGCCTTTGTCAAGTTCCTCGACATGGTGAGGGGAAACAAAGGGGTCAGATGAAGCCATAGCTCTGTCTTCTGCCTCACCGTCCCCATTGAGAAGGCACTCTGGGTAATGGAGAGTCTGATCTGCACATGGAGCACTGAACCCCCTCCCCCACTACGACACGGGATGCTTTATAAGACCACTGATGGTCACGCAATGGCAAAAAGGTGGCATGTTCCATGACAGTTTACATTGTGGGTATTACAGTGTTATTTCAAGAAAAAAACATCAAGACAAAATTATAGCATGTTTTTAACTATTCGAAAAGTACCACAGAATAAACAAAAAGATAAATCCAGAAACAACACAGTAACATTACATGTAGCAAAACGCACACAAGAGCGACAAGATCTAGCGTTCCCGTGACATTCCTCCAGCCAGCGTCATAACGTCAGATAATGACCCTCATCATACGTCAGCAATAATGACCCATATAACTCTAAATGCCTACATGCCCTTGTCATTAGAAGGTCTTAAATAACACCTTTCGGTTTCTTGGCTGGCACATCTGGAGAAACACCTGCCCCAGCTCTAACATGTGCTCATAGAGGTGTTCAACTGTTTCATGGGGTCAGAGGATATGTAAATATGCGGGCCTTCCTGTCACAAGTTTCTTTAAGGGTAAGTATTCACTCAAAGCCGTTGTCAGGTGAAGCTAATCCATCAAATGCTATTCCTCCATCACACAAACAAAGCAGAGGTATTAGCAGGGCTCAATTTTTATTACATTTATTTATAATATAATTATATATTTGAAATATTTTATTATAACGCATTTTTAAAACATATATAAATTGAACCATACAGATACTGTATGTCAAAACAACAACAACAACAAAAAAAAAAACGAAATATATTTTTTATTGTGAGGTTACAGTGGAAATGAAAAGGGCAAGTAAAATAATAATAATACTGTATTTTGCGAAACTGCAAACAATGACTCGGTATAATGACTATTTAGCAAACAATGACTCTATATAAGCGCTCTTGTTGCTCTGACTGGGTCAGTCACTGTGGCGCTGTAAATGTTTCAGTAAAGTCTTGATTTTTTATTAGGTAGCACTTTTAATTAATCCTAAAAAAATTCTTGCTCTTTGCTGAAAATAAAATCAAGTTTGAACAAAATCTACTACAACTACATTCTGTATCTCACATTTATGCAAACAGCTCATGATGCAAATCTCTTCAGTTTAGATGTAGAGCAAATAACATATAAGCCTATCTGCCCCCACTCGGATAAAGTGAACCCAAGAGGCCTAATGGACGATAAATCTTGTGCGTGGTCACTACGATTTTCACAACTAAGACAAATGCATTTTTCACGCTGGTGAGGACCCTTTCATCTCTTAAACATTTTCTTCTTGAATTCATTGTTCTGACCGTGTCCCTTCAACCAAGACTGCAGCCCCACCACAAAATCAGACAGTCTACAGACGGGCTTTAGACACACATCACTGTATAATTCCATTCTTCCTATGCATGTTTACAGGAGACAATGCATTTCCTTTGCCCCAGACTGGACGAGACTATGGGCTTTAGTTTCATTTAACCCTGAAATTTGCTTTACAAATGTACTATATGAATTTGAACCAATATTGGGAACACTTTAAGGTTATATACATTAACTTTATGCAATAGTCAATTGAATTCTTTATTCTTTATTTAATCTTAACAGTTTTATTACTTAAACATTACTGTTCAGTCTTTTACTTTGTTTTATTCTACTGAGCTGGCAAGTATTCTACCTTTTTTACTTTACTGTAAACAGTGTAAATATTACCCTGACCCTTAGACCAGGGTCATAACGTTAACAATTTACAATACTTTTACATCATATGTTAATCTTGGTTAAGTTATCAACATACATACTACATATATTTAACATTTAAATTATAAATGTTAATATTATTTAATGCATTATGATATAATATTAAATATTAATATTAGCTATCAATGATATAGATGATATAAATTATACATTAAAAATAATTAAATTATACATAATAATAATATAATATAAATATTAATAATAATAATAATAATTAATAGTAGTAGTAGTAGTATGAACAACAATAATAAATGAAATGATTAAATAAACATTTACACAGATTAATAAATGCTATAAATATTGTTGATTATTAGTTCATGTTACCTATGCATCAACAAATGCTAATGTACAGAATATTACTGTAGAGCATTCCCATGATATATATATATATATATATATATATATATATATATATATGAAGAAAATGACGGTACGAGTCTATTTTCTTTCACTTTGCATTGTCTGAAATGGTCTCAGTCGCTGTGATGTCATCAGGGCTTTCCCGAGAAAGCGCTTTCCACTTCAATGGAAATGTTTTCTCCTATCTGATATCAAAGGAAGCTCGGCTCATAAGTAACCCAATGGATTTCCTCTCACTGCTAAGTGAGAATATTTCGCACTGTGCCTTCCTCTCGTGTCCTTGGCTGCCTGTGTTGAGTCTGTACTCACACACCCCCTACACAGACTACAGATAAAATGCGTTTCACACAAATCTTTTGCACTGAAAAAAAAACTGACTGTGGAAATGAGCATGGAGTAATTTGTCTTCTCCACCACAACGCAGGTGCATTACAGCTGAGTGAGATTAAGCTTCTTCCTCATAAAGAGAAAAACAGCAGTCTGGGCTACATTGTCATAAAAAGGTCACTGGAATGAGAAGACGTGATTTGCCTAGTCAGTCAACATTAGTCATTGGCTCTAAGCCAAAAAACATTTTTACATTACATACTGTAAAATAATATCAAGGATTACAGTGACCTACATATTGCATATCCACTAAAAAGCTACATTAAGATCTACAGAAAACAAATGGGAAGAACCAATGTATCTGTACACACCATGAATGAACCACTCCTACAAGCACGGCCAACACAAAGCAGCACACAAAGCTCTATCAAGGCAGGGATCATATCAAATTCAGAAAATCACTGCACATGCACTGCTGTATCCATGCACCTGCTGCATATTTTAATATGAAATATAATAGATCCATTGCTGTGCATGTATTCACACTAGTGGATGCAAAAGTGCTTTAATCCTGATTAGTTCCATATAATATAATACAAATGCACGACACTGAAGAGTGTGGGCAGGGAGGGTAATTCCTGACCTTTTATGAATGCAATGCATGACAGGTCGCCACTAGCATTTGACAGAATGTCAATTAAAGATAACTCGCTTATTTGGCCAGCACTGTGTTTAAGACATGCACAGTGTAATTTACAGAGATGAATTTGTATGTTTTATTGCATAGTGTCAAATATTAATAAAAATGTGCAATTGTTTGACAGGACGGCCATTTGTTTAACACTATTATTCCGCAAACTACATGTCAAAAACATTTATTTAAACGGTAAACATTAAATAATAAAAAGCCAGAACTTTACTGCAAATTTTACAGTATTTTGCTGACTGTAGCCTATAATTTATATTTCCTATTTGTTCACTATATAATGCAAATACACAAACATATTTAGCTAGTCTGTTTGTGCATGTAAAATGTACTGATAATAACACAGAAAGATAATATAATAAAAGGCCACATGATAATTTACAGTTAATAAAAATGCCTCTTCAGCAACAGTAGTCAATAGTAATATGAATCCATAACAGTGTTGGTTACCCACACAAAGACAAAACCATCAGGCTATCATACAACACTAAAATAATGCAATAAACGTGAACTAAATAACCTAAAACGCATATTACATAAATAAAAAGAAACTAACTTCTTAAATAAAATACTAAAGAAATGTGAAGGGAATCATGGGAATGTCTAATCCTCCATAAATAATAAACTAATTACAACTAACTAATAAAAAGCATATTTAAAAATAAAAACATATTGCCTTTTTAGTATCCATGCATTTTTACTTCTAAAACATTTTGTACAGTAAAATTACACATTTTAAAACGTATGATTTTGTCGTAGCCTATATGGTAAGGTAATTACAATTCATAAATAAGTAGCCTATAACTAGCCTTTTTTAACATTCTTCTCTCCCGTTGAAATTCCTAACATTGTGTAGCCAAAATCTTCTTTACTGTAACCAATGGAAGCGTTTAGCTCGTGAGTGCGTTTCAGTATGCTACTACTGATTATAATGCAAGCGTTCTGGTTTTGACGCAACGCTGTCAAACAGTCTGCGGCTGTTATTTACTAATGTTTACTATCTTTCGAATGTGGTTTGGATCAGAGAGGTACAGTAAATTAAAAGCATTTCACACCAAAAAAAGGTAAAAAGCACTCTTATAGGGATGAAAACAGGTCATTTGGGTGTGCTCTGTCATTAATCCAATCGCAGCAGGTCAAATAAAAGGTTGCGGGCTACTTACCGAAAATGAATCAAACGACCGTAGTCAAACTTTTATCACGGCAGAATTATCCTCGTATGGCAAGATTCGAAGAAAGTCATGTATATCAATAGTGTCCTTTCAGTTGTCTGTACTCATGACACGTCCGAGCTGAATCTCTGTGAACTCAAAGGTTCCTAAAAGGCGGATGAGACGCTCGGCTGCGCCTATCAGAGGTCGAGAGGAGGCGCGTCCCGATGGATCCACACACACACACACACTGTAGCCTACTGAGTTTTATTCACGCTACCTGAAGCCATGACTAAAATATCTGGTATTGCTGATTGATTATAAGCCCATGTCCACTGTATCAATAATTTTACTTAAGTGTAAATCCACATTTGATCTATCAGAAAAACGTTCAATCGATGCCGGTTCTGTTTTAAAAGTCTTTTTGTGCATAATGGGCGCGTTAATTGACTTAAATCGCATCTGGTGCTAAAAACGCTGTGTGCATTTATGATGGCCAAAAATGCTGTCTAGATTGGCAGTTCACTAGCTTTTGAAACAGAATCTTTTTAGTTGGCCCTCTGCTGGTGATTAAAACAGTAAATGTCAAATCAAACACTTCCTCTCAATGAACCACAACCACCAAATAGCTTAATTTTTGACAAAACAGACTAATAAATGGTTATAATCTAGCATATATATATATATATATATATATATATATATATATATATATATATATATATATATATATATATATATATATATATATATATTGTATGTATATGTAATACATTTTTTACCTGAAACAATTTGATTAATATTTGATTATATATATATGGGACAATGCTAGCTATATATATATATATATATATATATATATATATATATATATATATATATATATATATATATATATATATATATATATATATATATATATATATATTGTATGTATATGTAATTCATTTTTTACCTATTCATTTTAGCCTTCCTTGAAGGGATTTTTTGGTGGGTCTTAAAGGAGAACTCCGGTCAATTTTAACATTGAGCTCATTTTTTTGTACATTTGGAGTGCTGTCAATACAGAGAACAACGACAAAAATCGGTGTTGCCTACACTGTGTTATCCTGTTTTTAAAATTTGCACCCTGTTGACTTCAATGGGGCAAGTTTTAAACCTGCTTTTAGCCTCTTAACATCCTTGATGTGTCATTACAAGTGCACAGAAAATGTGAGTGATTCCTTTGGGGTGAACGCGGGTTAATCTGACTGCAGTAGATGTGAAATATATGAATAAAAATGATGTTATTTCAGCCAGCGCACATACCTGTATTTACATCCTGTTTTCGGTCGAAGTCCATATAGTCGATTGTCGAGTTTAGGTTTAGTACCTATGATCACGCGTGTGAACTCGACAATTGACACCGATTTTTGTCGTTGTTCTCTGTACTGACAGCACTCCAAATGTACAAAAAAATGAGCTCAATGTTAAAATTGACCGGAGTTTTCCTTTAAAGTATGTGACAGTTGAAAATATATATTACTTGTTGGTTTGTTGCTATTTAGTGTTGTGGGAGAAACAAAAACCAAGAAAGCCTTTTAGAGCAAAAGTACCCTAAATCTAGGAAGATAACAGATCTGTGACTAGACAATTCACATTTACAGCCATTATGATGTATATTCAAAGCAAAAAGCATTGTTACCTGCTTAACAATTCCAGTAAGCGTATACCAACCAGATCAGGTCTGAAGGACTTTGTGTTTGGTGTTCAAGTAGGTCACGTAAATGTAAATCTGCAAGTAAACATTTTTTTGTGAGGACTCTATGGGGTTTAGGGGGTGGGGGGTTGAACCGTAAACCAGGGAGCATCACAGACCCCCCTGTTGTCACCGTTGTGCCTTTGAGCAAGGCCCTAAACCCTGCAGGTAGCTTCAAGAGGACCGTCTCTGTAATTTGTGCACAGTGATCACTTTGATTAAAAGCGTCAACCTCACACACTATATCAAGTATGCTCGCAGTAAATGTGCCTTGCTTTACTTGTTATTAACTAATTGTGTGCTAAACCTCCAAATATTATATTCACTGATGTCATGAATCGGTTGTAATATCATGCCACAAAAATTCAAAATGTTTCCCCAAGGGCAACTATTACCAACTCAAAGACAGAAAGCCTGATGAAATGTGACATGTATGGCATGCATGCAAGACAAGCTGTTACAAGAATTGATAATAAATGAAATTATAATTTTAAATATCTTATTTTTAATTAAATAAATAATAATATAAATAAATGAAATAGGTAAAGGATTTTGGCTCTCATTTTCTGTGTGTAGCCTGCAAAATATTGATGATTAAATATGAAATTAAAGATGGGGTGTTTTGAAGACAACTGACGTCCTCTGGAAAATCGATGGGGCCCTAAAAACATTAACATAAAGTGTGAATAAATCCATCATATAGCTGCTTAAAAGCCTGTGTCTAAAGATCAACTTCAAAGCCAGGAACCTTCGCACAGGATGCGAGTTTGATTTGTAGTGAGCGGATTTCGACTGCAGTGAGGGAAGCCTCTGTCAGTTTAGGGAAGTGCAGAGAGATTGATGGCAGGAGTAGACCATGAGCTGAGATCAGCCATGTAAATACAGTGTTTTCATATAGTTTACTCACTATACATCTCTCATTTTGAATGGAAGTACCATAGGACACAATACAAAAATCTAGTTAGCTAAATAGACAGACCCAAATTCAAACAGATAGTAGATCAGAAATGGATGTTCAAAGTTTGCTTAGTATACTTATGCTTCTGCAAAAGTAACATGTACATCTCCATACATGAATTTCCTTTCTGACAGGGGAGGCTGAGATAGTGTCCACACAGCATGTGAAATATATCACTGGAACAGCCTGACATGATGGAGAAAAGAGCATCAGCACTATGTACAAATTTTGCGCATGACTGGATTCCGCTTGAAGTTTAAATCTAAAATCAGCAGTTCAGCCATAATTACAACCTCCTCCTGTAGGGTCAGATTTCATGTAATGGAGGTGCAGCGACTCGCTGGTATGCAGAGCCACGAGATAAGGATAATTTTACTACAGGTTGAAATGAACAGTGAATAGCAGAGAAAGAGGAGTTCACAAAGACACTGGAGAAACAGGGAAGGCAAATAGTTGGATCTCAGTTACTTGCACGCTTTTGGCATCATAACATATATATATTGACAAAAATATCATTTAAATGAACGAGGAACACGTTCTGTAATGCACATTTCATGAAAAGTCTGACCTTTTCTTGTTTAGACAAAAGTGTCTGTAATCGCTTTACGGCAGCTGTGAAAATTTAAAGCGGTAACAAAATGAACGTGTGGTATTAAGTGAGGCCCTGCTCTAGGGAACAGATTTGAAGCTGTATTATGCTAATACTCTCTTTAGAAAGACCACACACTGTAAATAAATCTAGGATCCGCTCTAGAACTTCTACATTCCTCAAGCTCGTCTGAAAATAGAGCTGCCATAAACACACTGGAGAAGGTAACAAACAGATTAAACAGCCATTGTCATTTGTGCCTCGGGCTGTACAGCTGCAAACCAACACCGGTAGTCATTATTATAGCCCTGAACGCTCTCTTAGGAACAATATTAGGAATTTGTGTTGAGGTTTGTGACGGAGATGATTCCAATTCAGGATTTATTCTACTTTAAAATCTAAATTCTAAGTCAAAAACACATTGAAGAGCTGACAAGTCATTACTATTACTCATCATAGCTAATGCTATTTACCTCCAGAGGGGAATAACACACCTGGTATGTCCTCTTACCTGTCACCAGACGTCTAGTTGAGTTGGTTGGCATGCGAGAGGCACATAATCATCTCAAACTGAATGAACGGATGGGCTTTGATGACGTGTACTATCGGGACGCTGGTTAAGGCATTAGTGCCTCCGGCATGTTTCAATCATTCACGCTGGTCTCTTCAAGGAGCAACCATCCGTCCTCAACACATCAATCATTTCTACCGAATGAGACAAATGCCCATCTGCAAAAGAGGATTAGCCATGAAATGCTGGTAGCAATTCTGCATTCCTACTTCTAACATCTTATGCCACTTCTTTTCCCTCTGCTTTCATCTACAGTCATATCTCTGACATTCGCTTTAGGTGATTTTTGTTGTTTTGAGGTCATTTACTCATTCATTACATTGTGATTTCAGTTAAAATGGTTAGTTCACCCAAAACTGAAAATTCTGTCATCATATTCTCAGCCTCATGTAATTCCAATCTAGACTTTCATTTGTCTGCAAACAAAAATGAAGATATTTTTTTAATTTTTTAAGACATTTTCAAACTTTAGAAAGTAAATAAACAGATTGTTAAAGTAATCCATATGTATTTTATTAGGCTTTTATTAGAGCACATCAAAAAACGGACGCTCAAATGTGCTTGCTTGACCACGAGAACCAATGAGTTTTCATTTCAGGAATTTTGGAGAACCAAAATTTAAAATTTTGGGTGAACTATAAGTCTTTAACACATTGAATGTGGGAGGGACAATGACACATTTAGCTGAAATTAATGCTTAAACTGTCCTTTTCCCCCCCTCAAAAATTAATTTGAGATTAAATACGCTAAAATTGTCACGCAGAAACAAGTCTGCATTCAAATTCTATTCCTGGTCTTTAAATGTTTGGTGAGGGTCAGGAGGGGTCAAAGTATGTACTTTCCATCAGCCCTAAGTTATTTTTTCTTCATGTTGAAAGGTTTGTTGGCAATGCAGGGGGTGTTAGATCTCAGCAAGTCTTCAGACTTTACAGAAACTGCTCTTCACATGTGCTTAAAGATCACAGAGAAAGACACACCTGTCCTCTTTCGTCAGCTGCATGTCAGCATTGTAGCAGAGGTTAGAATCTTTCAGTTTTTGCGCAGATATTTATTTGTTCCTGGATGTTATCGTTTATAATGTTGGTTAGTCTCATTCTGTCCGCCATCTTGAAGTAATTTTTTTCACTGAACTCAACTTAATGCATTCTGAAATTGAGCTCTTCATGAAGGATAATGCATGCTTATACAATAATATGGCTAACGCTAGGTGTCTTAAAGGAACACTCCACCCATTTGCATTAAGCTTTGCATTGTTAGAAACCCAGTCATACTATTGAATGGTTATGCAACACTCTCTCATTTCCCCCTGAGACGGGAGAAATTCGTATTTACCTCTTACACTTCCTCCCACAATGACGCAAAAATCGTCATTTTGCATCATTGTCAGAGGAAGTGTAAGAGGGGCGGATTTCTGTTGAGACTACAAGCACTATTCCCACCCTTTCAAACCCGCCCATAGGGGGTTGGACCTAATGCGCTAACAGACCTATCACAGATCAGTGCCAGTGCGTTTGATTTCCAATGCCATCCTCTTTTTCCCGGACATGTCCAGCCGTCGAGATCGTCCAAAATGTCCGGGATTCGGCTTTTGCTTTCTGCGGTCGCCATTCATTGTTTACATGCACACCTTTTGTTTCAATCTAGCTGAATTCATTCTGATTGGTGAATCTGAATGTAGTGTTTACGTGAACGCTAAACAAGTGATCGGTTGATGTGCGTTTTAACATTAATAAGAAAATTCCCGCTCCTCCGTGAGAGATGCAAGACCAGTGCGTCTCAGTAATGACGCCACCGGCCTCGCGCCGTTCTCCCGCGGCCCTCAGCCTCGTCCTGCTCGCCACAGTAAACATGATGAATGGCGACTGTAGAACGCAAAAGCCGAATCCCGGACATTTTGGGCAATCTCGAAATCCAGGGCAAACTCATCACGGAGACTCGCTAGTAGCTTAGCTTTGTTGTTTTCAACTGCGCTCTCTTACCGGTAGGCGTGGCTTGGGAGTGGCCTCCTAGGGCAGCGAAGCAAGGGCATTCTGGGAGTTGTTGTCTTTCATCCACATAAGCCAAAAATAAATTTTTTGGCTTTTCTTAGTCTAGAAAGCTCCAAATTCAAAAATAATTTCACATTTCTTCTACATAAATGACCTATTTTAAATACACATTCATCTTTCCAGAGGTGAAGTATCCCTTTAAAGGTGCAGTCACATTAGGCAAAATTTCAAACAATTATTTGGGCAAAAAAGCCCATTGTCTGTTGTCAACAGTGTGGTGATGTATGAAGCACCACTCACACAGAAGTCGCTTTCAAACCAAACAGCTTTCTGCTGGTCAACACTGTCAACTTGCATGACTAACTTAATCATTGCAAAATCTGCAGAGAGCTAGGATTCCTATTGAAATTTGATAGACATTGGTAAATGTCACAACACTTTTAGAAGACAGTTTATTGAAGTTGCCTACCTTTTGTAATAACCTTCAAATCGGGAATGTGCTTTTGATGACCAAAAATGCCACCTCTGCAAGCAGCTCCCTAAATTTTGGAAGAAAGCAATTGTTTGTTACTTCAATTTCAGTCTTTTTTTCTTCTTTCTTACATGTTATACAACTGATTGCATGTTTACAATCAGTTTAAGAATGAACACTTTATAAATGTACCTAATTCCCTGTGCTAATTCCCTGTATTCTTAGTGTTCATTTAAAAGGTTGCAAGCAATAAACTTCGAGGGTCACTGCTCTGCATTCCATCAAAATAACTTCTCGGCCATTGGTATTTTTATCCTCCCATGACTAAGTGCCACCGAGGGTATACATAAGGCTGTCTGAGGTCTGGTTCAACCAGGTTTCTGAGAGGTCAGATCCTCATGGAGAACAAAATCTCTCTGGAAACACTGTCGGCTGCCAATTAGTGCAGTGATCTCTGCCCCTTCAGTGGAATGTTAAGCTCCGCTGGCCGTCACACAGCATATACACAAGAGGACAATACAGCCGGCTGAATCATTCGGATTACAGGACAGGTCCGATCCAATGATCAAATGCAGCCAGTGTTGTTTTGGGATTACCACAGAAGGGTTGTCCAATGAGGGAATTTGCGTTCTATGGAACTTTCTGGTTTTTCAAGAGTCCTTGCAAGTAGACAAAGCCTTTTCTCATTGCATTTTCATTTCTTTTTTTTATTTCATTCTCAACAACTAAAGACGTAGAGCGGCTGCCAAGTGGAAATGGCCGGATGCTTGCAATATCAGAGCTATACTTCCAGATTTATGCCAAACCTTATCAGAAAATACAACGCCAAATAAACTTTGTATTAAAAAAAATAGTACAATGATTATAAATGCTCTATGTCCTTATCTTAAGATAAGGTTTTATTGATTACTTTTATTTTGTTTTCTCAAGATCATGTGCACACTGCTGCCAATCACGAGTACTTCCTTAACTAAGAACACGATTATTGAAGACGCCTTTGAGGAGACATCATCAATCGCCAGACTTCAATGGAACACAAATTTACGTGGCGCCACCATAAGCAGAGCAGGAATGAAGGTTGTTCATTGTTTGAGCGTATGAATTGCCATTCAGTAAATGACTATTTTTATGACGTAAAATTTCACAGTCACTCTTATGACCATACGCATCACTGGATAATCCAATAATTCATTAATCAAATCACGTCAATTTTCTTTTTGATTAATAAGAATGTATGAGGGGACTTTCCAATGAGTTCTAAATGTATTCCTTTAAAATCTAGAGACAAAATATAGGAAATACAATGTTATGCAATGATGTCTAATTTTTTTTAGTAAATGAGATTATCAGCACCAAAAAACCTTTATATTAATTAGAATAAATAGAACATACATTTTATATCTTTTAATATATATATATATATAATATATTTTATAGTATTCTAAAAACCGGATGATCATGTTCTCCAGCATGATTTAAAAATGTTTGAATTTTAGAAAGCAAGAAAATCTGTTTAAAGGAGTTAACATAAAGTAGGTTACAAACTTGCATATTGGCTTAATGACTTAAAATATTGCATTATAACATTTAAAATACTTCTTAATCGCTTAAAATATGTTTTACTCATTACATATTTCAAAAAAACTTTTTGCGTTTACATTTGAACAATTACATCATAATTTGCATGCTTGATTTTGAAAAGATTTCCAATAAACCACTGCATAATAAAGCACGCTATATGCTAATATATTTTTACTTAATCATGGAGTCTTTCGGTTGGCTAACGTGCTCACAGTAATGCATCTGGATGGATAAGAGAGCTCTGCGCCACCTTGTTTTCACAGATTGAGCTCTGAATACTAAAGACACAGGCGGTGCAGATGAGAGCAGCAGCACTGACACTGTTTTTCTCAATGGGGGATCAACAACTCTTCAAAGCTTGAAAGTGACAGACTCCAACTCTACGCCTAATAAAACCAGAACAAAGACAGCCAGCAGCCAGAGCAAACAGCACACACGGCGAGACAGTCAGCAGAGCAGGAACACACACACACACACACACTCGCACACTTTAACTTCATAAGTCAGTGAAGCAGCTACACAGAAACCAAATCTCATTTCCTCTGCAACCATTTTAGAGGAAGAGCCATATGTCATGTTTGGTTTGGAGAATGAAAACCCCTCATTATTCCGGACAGCAATGATATTAATGGTCCACGGCTTTGTGTCCCACACTGAGATCCTCTTGGGAATGTTTTTATTGTTCTCAGAGCTCTTGGGGGGGGGGGGGGGGGGTTGCTCTTTTGTACTGTTCGAGGTTCAGCTCGCTCCTCCAAACTGAAACCTGGGCCGTCTCATGTGAAAAGACGGAACTGTTCTCAGATCACCGTTTAAGGAATTTTAAAAACGTAGCCCTGCTGCTCTCATACAAAAAGCACAGCGGTATGTTATAGATTAAAGAAACGAGTAGCCGTTTACACACTCAATCAATCCAATGAAAGCAAACAAGACTATTTATCATAACTGACCGTCATGGAAAGCAACACGGTCTCACGGTAAGGTTTTACAGAAACAATAAATTGGTTACAAGTCTCCAGCTCTAGTTTGCATTCATTTCTTAATATAAATAAATATGTTTATTGTATATTTCATCTCGTTTTTAGTCCAAATTAAATAAACAGAAGTCGCAACAGATTTATCCTCCATATTGTGACAGTGAAACAGATTACCGAAAAAAGAAATGTACAGCAGGACTTGGTTCTGTCTAATGGTTGTTGACTGAATGGTGGCAGATCTGAATGTGAGCTTGCAGTCGATCGTAAGAAAAGGTTTAAGTGGACTGAATGATTGGAGAATTACGGCATATGTCACCAGAGAGAGGCCTGACATTTCACTGGAAGATTTATGAGTTATGACATTTGGATTAAAAAATTTAATTGAAACATGAATCATTCACAATAAGATCAATTACATGCATTTCGAGAAAAGTGTAAGGGAAAAGTCAGTAGAATAATAACTGAACATGGAATATTGGTGCATGGACATTAGTTAAATAAGGTCACATTTTTATTTCTTTAAGGTTTTTGGGACAAAAAAAGCTGAGAAAAATTATGACAGAGTTTGCAATAGTAAAATCAGAATAACCCAAAATATACTTAATTAATTAGTGCTTTTACTGTATGTGATGCAGGTGTATGACAAATTTATGCAGTAATCAAAATCTCTTTTAGAGACATTTGCATTGTTTAGAAAACTAGAACAACACATCCAGCGTCCTCTCATTGCTGTGCTTTGCCTGTGTGACAGAATCTGGTAACGGAGCCACAGGACCATCCCACATTGAGACATCCAATGCTCGGTGTGAGCCTCAGTTTGCTCAATACAAATCCAGTGAGGCAGCATAAGTGAAATCCACTGCTTTAGCTGCTAAATGCTACTTTGCTATAGCCGTCTGTTATTCGGTCCGATTTAGCACATCATTAGTAGCAGTCGTCACAAGCCGTACTAGTACTCCATTGACAGATCTTCCGGACAAAACTGGCTGTCTTCTCACTGAATCCATTGAAAAGTTAGGTTTGCTGGTTAAGACTTTCCTGTTAGTTAACCCCTACTGGTTGATGCTGTAACTACAACATATGGCTGCAAAATGCATCCACTGATGGACATTCAAATGTATTTGTGTTTTCTGATAGAATAAAAATATTTACGAGCAACATATAAGTCACAAATATTGAATTATATTATAATAGATTTATCAATGTCCATCCGTTGAAGGGAGTCTAAAAGCATTAAAATGGACTCCAAATAGTCACTAGTACTCATCTTCTTCTTGTGGTGCCCCTCCAGGCTGATGAGTCACAGATCAATCATGAAAACATCAGTGAGCACATGAGCAAAGACGGCAGATTTCAAATCATGTTCTTCCAGGGAGTCCTGCAACATCCTGCCATTGAGATGGATGGGAATGCCAACAGATAGCTTTCTCCAGCATGATATTACTGTGACCTTAATGAAAACATCCATCTAACTGTATTAATATTCCAGTGTGGATGACGTCTCCTGGGCCTCATTCACTTGTAGTGTTGTTCATCACCAAACAAGGTCTCATGACTGAGGATCACAACGGTAACAGTCCAATGAGAGCCGGGATCAGCAGGATCACAGTATCCCAGGTCCTAAAAGTGGGTCCTGCTGAGCTGTGGGTTTGTCTCGGAGAAAACACTGCATTACTGTGATTGGTCGGCAGCTCTACGTTACAAACCATCCCTTCGCAGCAAGATACACACTCCTGCAACACAGAATCGCATTTTATAAGTGAATACAATTTTTGTACAAGAGATTACTGTATGTATGTACTATGTTGCCATGTATTCAGTACAATGAAGAGCGGATATGTGGATACTCACTTGGTGTGTATTTTTGTGATGTCTACAGCCGGCTAACTGGCATTCTTCATGCACTGCACATCTTTTCGTAACAAACTTTGTCTTCCCATGATGGTAGAAGTGATGTATTGTCATACAGTACTGGGTATCTATAAATGAAGGAACGGTATCAGGAATTAATAATCTTTATCTAGAGACGAGGTCTGAGAGCGGTGGGTTTGTGTTTCGTAAACTCACTCTGAGGGCACCACACATCTTCTGCCCAGCGGTTACAGCTGTAGTTGTCTGAGGCCTGTTCACAGGTGAAGCACTTGAAACTCTTGGGATACGGGGTGGCTGTACAGACATGAACACTGCGTTATTGCTATGACGTCAGTTATGGTAATGCTTCATCATATGATAACATTCATGTCAACAAACATGATTACATTATTGCTTAACACGTCACTGGTTAATGTTTGGGTTCGGTAAGATTTTTTTTATGTTTTTGAAAGAAGTCTCTTATGCTCACCAAGGCTGCATTTATTTGATCAAAAATACAATAAAACAGTAATATTGTGAAATATTAATCACAATAGATAACTGATTTAAGATAAGTTTTCTATTTTAATATGTAATTTTTCTTAGAAATCATTCTAATATGCTGATTTGCTGCTTAAGAAACATTTCTTAGTATTATCAATGTTAAAAACACAACGCTGCTTAATAATTTTGTGGAAACTGTGATACTTTTTCCAGGGTTCTTTGATGAATAGAAGTTCAAAAGAAAAGCAAAATATTATAAATGTCTTCACTGTCACTTGATATACAGTATTTAATATGTCCTTAAAGGGGTGGTTAGGGATTTTTGACATCGGACCTCATTTTTAAGTCAGCCTGGTTGTTATTCATCAGTGGAGACATTTTAAAAAAAAAATTATCCAGTCCTTATATTTGGATAGTTAGCCGATGCTAGGCTAGCGCGAGTCAAGGGTAGATGTTAGCCAGCCATTAAAAACCGTTTTACCCACTCCACAGTGCACCAAACGCAAATCAATTATAACACTAGACTATCGATGCAAATGTCCGTTGAGAGAATAATGTTAGAAATCAAACTTACCTTTCATCTCAATGATCCCAAAGGAACTAGTTTCTCAGCAGCTGCGGAATTTTACTTTGCTCCAGTTAGTAATGCGGCAAAAAGTAAACACAGAAAAGAAGCGCACTACAGTGTGTGCAGTACATGTGTGTACCGGCTCACTCGGTTGCCTAGGTAATCAATATCACTCCGCTGCTGCTGTAGACAAGGCTTATGATTACAGGGAACAAATTATAACTAATGCAATGTGATGAAAGGTAAGTTTGATTTCTAACATTATTAAACGTGGGTAAAACGGTTTTTAATGGCTGGCTAACATCTACCCTTGACTCGCGCTAGCCTAGCATCGGCTAACTATCCAAATATAAGGACTGGATAATTTTTTAAAAAAAATGTCTCCACTGATGAAAAACAACCAGGCTGACTTAAAAATGAGGTCCGATGTCAAAAATCCCGAACCACCCCTTTAATAAATAAAAGTGTTAATTTCTTTAAAAAAAGAAATCTGTAAATTGTGTAAATTATCTTACTCATCCCAAACTTTTGAACAGAAACACTCACCCTCTACAGCAGGCATGAGATTGTAGAAGTCAATGTTGTCACTTGCCACCAAATCAACAAGAAGCTGAACAAGAACAGTGACTAAAGCCAGATCTGCTGCCATGTTTAAAACACTGATAGTGACACCTAAAATAAAAGGTAAAAGATATGGTAAAGTCTCCGAACTTTTGACTTCCCGTAATTGTCCTCATTTATATTTTGTTAAGCACCTCAATATTATAACTATTAGCATAGATTGGGCAAATACACATTAGCTTCTAGAGCTTAAGCATGATAAACAGAAACCATATCTTCATGGTTAGAGGCCAATGAATTTCGACTGGAATATGATGAGCATAAAAAGAACACTGAAATTATTTTATGCAGATTATGCATGTAGACTGATCATCTACAATCATCTTGTTTTGTTCAAAAAGTTAGATTGATGTCTACAGCTATAAGATAACCTACCTATTCATTCATATTAATCATAATTTCTTTTAACAGAATAATGACAAAGCACAAATCCTGACCAACAGGACAGAATTGTAGGTGATAGATGGTTTAACACATTAGTCCATTAATTATAGCAAAGGTTCATATTCTGGAGAACTACTGTACAACCTATGAATTCTAATCATCCAAACTGCATTTATTTCATGCATTATTCAGTTTAGTGAATGCACCAGAGTCACTAATATATCCATTTGCATAAAGCCCTCTGGTACTTCAGTTGCAAGTACCTACATTTTTTTTTTTACAATCCAAAATCCAGCATAAGGCCTTATAACTGATGACTAGGGACTAAAGTCTAATGTCGCCCACATTTTTGAAATGTCTTGCACCTGCCCCTGGCATTTTAAGAAGCAGTAAGACACATTGACCTCAGAGGTTAATCATTAAGGCTGAACACATTCTCTGAGGACATTAACATGCTCTAGCGCTTGTTTCCATCAGTTTTTAGTTACGTAGCATTGACAATTTCACTCTGCGACGGACATTAGACTAGTGTTTTCACAAGTAACTTATTTCCAGTCTGAATTAACATGACACTTAATCTGTGAAACATGTGGTTAATAAGTTCTTTAAATAGAATTACAATCTGGTTTCACAGACAGGGCTTAGATTAAACCAGGATTTAGTCAAAGCACATTTAAGTAGGTTTTCTAAATATACCTTAAAAAAATGACTGGTGTGCATCTTGAGACAAAACAATGGTACTGACATATTTTAAGACAAACAGCTCAATAGACAGATAGACAGCTCAAACTTGCATTTTAGTCTGTGAAATTAAATTGAAATGTTTTATTTAACATGATTTAAGTTCTCCGCATTAAATCACGCATCTTAGTACACAGAAATCCACAGGCTCTATTTCATCTTTAGACAGCATATGGGTTTAAAGCAAACAGATGAGTGTCATTAATCTTGTGGCAGTGACAATCTACTCCTGAGGGTCTCTAGCAGAGTAAAGAGAGATCACACATATATAATGACTGACAGCACAACAGCAATCAGCTATACTGACCCAGAGGTTAAAACACACAACGAGACCTGCGGTCTGAAGCCTTTCAGCTCCTGACGGACGTGCTCTTAGGTCATAGACCAGCCAGCGGACATGTAGGGACTTAAAAGCAGTTCATTAAGAATGAAGAGCGTAAAATGGACATTTGCATGCATCTTTATGTTGGCATATTTATGGCGAATATAAACACACACAAACACACACACACTCATTAGCCAAAGATTGCATTCTGAAACATGCTGGTGTTTTAGATCAAAACTGTTGTCTACTTTGATATTTAAACTCTTTAAATGTAAAGTAAATGTCTTGAAGTGAACGTGATGTAAATGAGCTCTGGAGTGCAGTGCTGTCTGACTGGTTCAAGAACCTCAGAGGCCTGTTGATTGCTTCAGTGATCTGTGAAGATCCCTGAATAATCACAACTTTTAACATAGTAACTTCTTCTAAAAAAAGATTTGTGAGAGACTAACTGCTGATTAATATTTATAATTTACAGTGACTGATGCTAACTAAAACACTTGTTAATTAGACCAAATTTGCCAGGACTTGTACATATACATATCCAATACAAACATAATGCAAGCAAAATACACTTAAGTCACACAAAACATGAAATTTAAAACACAAGAAACAAAGGCTTACCTTTCGTCTGTAAAGTGGAAAGCTTATACACAACGTTACATGGCAGGCAGACAGATTCCCTGAGTCATTGTGCGGAGACTGCTGTCTTGACTGAGACTTTCAAGAGGAAAAGGAAAGAGAAAGCTTAGAAGTCATTTTCCATTTCAGCTCTCTCACACACAACAACAGAAAAGAGACCACCGACCCCAACCTCCTGACAACCCCCGCTTCTGATTGGACAGCAGGTGCATTGTGGGGGCGGGGCCTGTAGCCATTGTGTGAAGTCAACAGTGTAGTGTCAAGCCAGTCTAGCCCATGTAATTAGCATTCACACAAACGCAGTTAGCACACACCCGATCCTCATAACCTCTGGAAGACCAAGAGCCACAACGAAAAACACGACACGAGAGTTAGATTAACTACACTTTCCTCAATACACTACATGAGTGAATGAGTGCATTGATTTTTGCTTAAGCTGCACAGATCAATACTAATATCACTAAAGATATTAGGAGCTTTATGGTCTTGGGGGGGTTCTTATGCACACCAAAGCTGCATTTATTTGATGAAAAATACAGTAAAACAGTAATATTTGGAAATATTAAATGACCTTTTTTTATTTTAATATATTTTAAAAAGTAATTTATTCCTGTGATGGCAAAGCTGCATTTTCAGAAATCATTCTAACATGCTCATTTGGTGCTCAAGAAACATGTATTATTATTATTATCAATGTTTAAAATAGTTGTGCTGCTTTATATTTTTGTGAAAACTGTGATGCTTTTTTCAACAGCTTTTATTTAAAAGAGACATCTTTTGTAACATTATAAATGTTTTAATGTCACTTTTGATTAATTTAATGTGTCCCAAACTTTTGTACTTGTATTATACGCCGCCTACTTAGACAGGCAGTAATTTATCATATCATGAATAAAGCTGTTTATTTCGGAAACTATACAAGCATCACCATGTTTAAACCTTCTGTCACGCACAGGGTTGGGTGGGGAAGATAAATGGTTGCATTTAATCCAGGACTGCTAACACGTGAAAATGAGCACGCTCTCATTATTCTCATAAATAATTTTTTAAACTATTTTTAAACCTCAAGGGGGATTTACCTACTGTAACATACTTTGATTGAATTATATACAGTTTTAAGTTGCAAAAAAATATGTACAGTAATATGTAATGCATCCCAATCTAATTATGTTTGCAACATACTGTAAGTGAATCTACAATCTGACCTATATAACTGATAGCAGCACCAAAAGTTAGCAGTATGTGGTATTCCTCTATGAAGAGCTGCATTGACGCGGCCAGGGAAATGAGGAAAAGACAGCCGAGAGTGAACAAATCACATCTATACCACAGTAACTCAAGATATAGGTGGCTTCATATGTCACCATTGATTCTCTCGTGCAATATGCTGAATAAAAAGAAAGTATGACCAGTAAAATCAGATACACTTTTCTTTGTAAAATATATTGTGGCTGTCTGCCAGTCCCCATAAAATAGCTGCACGTGAAATATCAATGAAATATGATACGGCATTGCTGATATCTTGAGTTCTAGCTGTCCCTCACGGCTTTCACAGTAAATATACAGCTGTGAAATCTTCAAGTCTTGTGTAAATATCACACCACAGTGAGTTTTAGTGCATCCTTTGAGCTTTATATAAGCCTGATGTGCTGACAGGGTTAGAATTACATGTTCCCAGACTAACCAAAGCTTTTAAAAATTCCTCAAATTAATGGTGGATCATCCTTTGAATATCCAAATAAAACACTTGTGATAGTCTCAAACACATTCTTTAATATTTCACAACTGCCTTTTGGAAATGAAAAGTTTTTTTGTCTTTTAGTGAAGGTTTTGCGCTTTTTGTCATGGCATTCTTTCTATCTCATGTGTAAAAAAAAAAAAAAGCTCTTTAAAACACATTTAGAAGGAGAATGCAAACTGCCCACTGTCTCGCCTCCAGGGAAACTGTCTTCCACAGTGATGATTTTGAAACAAAGAGGCTCAACAGGATTTGAAGGAACGAATCAGGGACAAATTGTCCTGACTTCAGGGTCTTTGTTCAGTTAGTCTTAGAACTAGTAAATTCACTATTTTTCATGAGCCAGAAAATATGTAATAATATTTATAAAGTAAATAATTTGCTTTGAATGGAGATGTATATTATCTTAATATACTGAATGAGACAAAGCCCTGTTTACACCTGGTATTAAGACTGGCGTTTTGGTCGATCGGATCACAAATGAGACACATTCTCATTAAAAAAGCATTTATTACGCCAATTATTATTATTTTTGTATCTTTACGTTCGGCGTTAAAAAATGACGGTGTGAACGCTAAACGAACTAGGACTAAATGTATCATTATCTTTTTTGGTCAAGACCAAAAGAACCAAGAGAACCGAACAACAAGTCTGGCTAACGTGCTTCCCATAATGTTCATGCGTTAAGTCAGTAGACGGAGAGTAGGCGGTCTTTTGTGGCTGTTCAAACACATTCGATCATAAGAGCATCTACACTATGAAAGCAATCAGGTCGAATGCGTTTTCGACTACCTCTGGAAGTGGTCGAAAGTGGACAAGCTCAAAACATTTTAGACCCCGTTTACACGTGTATTTAGCGTCGTCCACTTGTGATCCGATTGACGAAAATGCTTAATAGGCTACCGGGTGTAAACAAGCCCGATAATAGTAAAACTACCAGGTGATGATAAATAAACCATTTTCAGAGGTTGTGATCAAGGCTTTTCAGAGAAACAGACTCCATAACTCTTAAGACTCGCTTACAGTCATGTGCTTACAGTCAACGAACATTTATCCTTTGTTCCTATCCAACGAATATTTTATCCTTTGTTCGTTAGGTCAGGTTAAAGTCAGACTGAGTTCATAATCAAAGGAGCTTCAATTATTGCATGACCTTCACTAACATTAATACTAAAACAAGATATGTCCAGGCATAGTATATTGCTCAGTCAGCAATTTTACTGGAGGACATTGTTGATAGATTTACTACTTTGTTTTGAAACCGGCAGATCGTCTTTTGACACAGAAAAACTGAACACATGACTATATGTGATGGTCCCGCCTTTCTCAAAAGCCGGAGGCCTTTTCTGATGGCCTGAGGGCTAGTGGATCCATTTCATTATATTATGCTCTATTTTTGCTTCTTTGAGGTTACAGTTGAGAAAAAGAGGAATGTGAAGAAATGTGCTCTGGGGAGGAAAAAAAGAGGCCAAAAGTACACTTCATGTCAAGATGAAATCTAATCTGAAAGGCCAATCTTCAGATGTACCATCTCAGAAATCATTTAGTAGCTTTTTGTTTAACGAATGGCATGATTTAATGCTCCTCAACAACCTTCTTGTGTATGTGATCCTAAGTCTAGCAATTTAAAAACAATTTGTCTGAACATGAAGAGAACCAGAAGAAAACATTCCCACAGTTGACTTGGAAGCACCTGCATAGGTACGACCCAGATCCTGACCATTCGAGTGAAAAACACTTAAACCCACATGTCATGTCTCTTGAAAAATGTCAGCACTGAAAGCTTAGGATGAATTAGAAAAATAAGCTCTAAAGACCTAAACGCCCTGGTTCCAAGACACTTTCATCAAGTGAAAGATTTGAGGAATCAAATTTCTGTTGGCATATGGGTAGAAAGTGACATCAAAGCAAAATTTATCAGACCTCCATGTTGCACAGTACACAGTAACACTGGCAGAATTTCAAGTGCGCCACACTCAAGTGTGTGCGTATTTACCAAAACATGAATCACCACAGCATAGCAACAGTGATACAACAATACAAACATTCAAATGTTACCTGATATTTCCTGTTGAGATCCTTAAAAGGGTAAAAAAAAACTTCCTCTCTTAAACCACTTTCGTCCAGAAACAGCTGATAAAAAAAAAGGACAAAATTGTGAAGTCACCGCATAAATAAAACACATCCGGGGGCTGATTACTGAACAAGCGTCTACATTTCCTCGTTGAACTGAAAGAGTCCAGGAATTTTCCTACACAATCTCACCACATTTATATCTCCTTTGTCTTACATTTGTCACTGACTGGTTAGGTACGTGAGTCCACCTTCACAGGAAGACAGGCCGTCATAAACACACCAGGTCAAGGATATAAACTCAGGGGGGCTTTGTGTGACTCCTTTTATTGCTCATTTGAGATGGGTGTCTTTCCAGCTCATTTATCAGTGCTGACCAAGTCAGCACACAGACATGTAGGTTGTAAAACACAAAAGCCCTGAGGACAATATGCAACTGAAAAGAGGGGCTTTTAGTACTCTTATGGAATTACAACAGGCTTACAAACTATATGTGCTTCATGGAATTTAATTTATATTTGAAGGTTACTTACAATATTGCATTGTGTGAAATTTTTAATTCTTTAAAAATATTCTTAAGTAACAATAAATCTTTCTCACAACTACAATTCAACAAAACAAATAAAGGGTCTTCTAAAATAATTAGCACTGAGAAGGAAGAAAACAAGTAGATCATGATAAATTATTGTTTACTTCGAATGAATCATCAGGGAAGGATGTAGGCTATAAAAAGCTTAAATCTGTTCATTCTGTAAATCTATTACTGACTTACATAATCTTTTCCATTCACAGACAAACATCAGACTGGCAATTGTTCATTATTATATAAAACTGCCATATAAAGATTCCATTATATCCTTCAGGCTATGTCATGTGGATAACGGAGGTGACGTACAGTAATAAATTCAGTATAATGCCTTTCTGTTATCCGATCAGGTCTAGTCGTGCCTAAGTGAGATTTGTGTGGAAAATCCCTGAGGTGTGTATTTATGTGTAGCCTATGTGAAGACGAGGGTCACGGTGAGTTAGGATAAAAAAAAGCAGCTTGCAGTGGATCATTTTCACTTGTGTCATGGCATTTCAGCTGAACTGAGAACAGTAGGTAACACCATAGTTACCATAGAACAGTAACACCATAAAATGAAAGTATATATTTTCAAGACATATTTTTTATATAAACAAATTCAAAGCTTATGGTCTCTGACAGTTTATAAACTACCATTTAATGGTTTGGGGTCAACAAAATTTAAACATTTAATGTTTTTGAAATGCTCACTGATCAAAAATGCAGTAAAAACAATATGATATTGAATGAAATTGTGAAATATTATTACAATTTAAAACAGCCATTTTTTATTTTAATATATTTTAAAATGTAATGTATTCCTTTGATGGCAAAGCTGAATTTTCAGCATCATTACTCTAGTCTCCAGTGTCACATGATCCTTCAGTTGAAAACAGCTGTGTAGCTTAATATTTCTGAGGAAACTGTGAATATTTTTTTTCCCTAGGATTCTTTGATGAATAGAAAGTTCTATTTCATTTATTTGAAATAGAAACATTTTGTAACAATGTGCAAGTCTTTAATGTCACATGAATTTTAAAGGGGGGGTGAATTACTGTTTCATGCATACTGAGTTTTTTACACTGGTAAAGAGTTGGATTCCCATGCTAAACATGGTCAAAGTTTCAAAAGTTAAGTTGTACATTTGAAGGAGTATTTTTGTTCCAAAAATTGTCCTTCCGGTTTGTCACAAGTTTCGGAAAGTTTTTTTCGAGTATGGCTCTGTCTTACGTAAGAGAGGGCGGAATTTCCTTATATGGGTCCTAAGGGCACTTCTCCGGTAAGATCGCGGGCGCGCGCGCACTCGTAAAACAGAGCAAGAGAGTGAAAGCAGTTCGCCATCAAAGCGCCCTGCCCGGCTTTTGGGAAGTCAGTGTCACCAAAGAAGTGTGTTTTTGGTTGCCAGGGCAAGACAACCCTGCACAGATTCCCAAAGAACCCGGCGTTAAGGGACCCGTGGATGGAGTTTGTTTTCCTGAGCATAAACGGAGTTGTGTAAGACAATTGTTCCCTGCATTTCGACGATGATTGTTTTATAAACAAAGCCCTAATGCTTAAGGATCGAGCAGTCACAATGATAAAGGTTCGCGGTCGTGCGTTGGAACAGTGAGTAAAACTGTTGAACAAATGTCTCTGTGTGTTGTTAGCTCGGCGCGTTAGCACAGCTTTAGCTTCGCCCGCACGGCCCGCCCCCAGCCGCTCGTTTTTTTCCGGAAAGACTCGGTACAGCCAATCTTTCAATTAAAAATATAATAAAACAAAAGACTTTTTGGAGATATGAAGGATGCAATATTACTCTATAGGTACTCAAGATTAACAGGAGATTGAGTGAAAATGAGCATTTCACCCCCCCTTTAACTTAATTTAATGTGTCCTTGCTGAATACATGTAATTTCTTAAAAAAATTCTTACTGACCCCAAACTTTTGAATTTTAGTGCATATTGGAACGGCAACACAGAAAACACCTTTTCTGTAAATGATCACTGGAGTGAGCCACACCGTTTGGCATCTGCACTGAACCGAGAAAAGGGTTTCAGAGAGGGAAACTGAACGTCTCCTTCCATAGTCATTTTAAGGGCTCAACAGCCACCCAGGTAAAATTACATGTCTTATATTTCACTTGTGATTTCTCTGTGGGCCCTGTCCCATGTATTGATTACTTTTTGGTACGTAACACCTAAAAGCAGCTTAGAAAGCCTTTAAGAAATTCCAAGAGCGTGCATATGGAGTCTCAAATAATTCTAGAAGACCTAGTCCTTCATTTGTCAACTCAAATAGTTCAAATTACCAAAGGAGGGTCTTTCTAAAAGCTTATATTCCTGAGTCGTAAATTGGTCTTCTGTCCCAAAAGCTTTTAGACCATTGTTCAAGATTTTAGAAGTGCCATCTTCTTCAAAATTTAGCATACTTTTTTAATCCTCGCTTTCAAATCAATTTTATGGTAACCAGCTTAACAAGCATGTATAGCTTATCTGTGCATGCGTATCGAAGCAGAAGTATTCCTTCCTAAGGTTCATATGTTGAGAAAGGAACCCTTGAGTGTCAGCCTCTCTCATTACATGGGGGTGAGAGACCAGGGTCTGTTTAATTGGCCAACTGATTACAGCACATACGCTCTTTCGCTCCCCTCGTCCTCCTGCAGACTCTCAGAAGCCTTCCTGTTCTCTGGCCTGCAGGTTCAGAGAGATCAGAGCCCTGCAACAAGGGCTTCCTTTGTGTGCTTCACTGGGCTGGGAAATGGAGATGAGTTTGTCCATTTGCCTCTGAGGCCACAGCGAGGGCTGAATGGGGCCCTGGGAGAAATGTGGGCTCAGGTATCGCTAACAGCAGGTGAAGCATATGACTCTGAACTGATATCTAACTCGACGAGATCTGGAAAAATCCAGCATTCGTATCATGATTGGAGTGCTGTGATGTTCTGCAAATGATTTGGCGTTCTGGAGGCAAATGATGGCATCTTTACTTTAGGTTTTGCTCATGATTAACCTTGAAAAAGAAGAGCTGTTTCAAAGCCAGTCCAAATTACATTCTCTAATATTCAGGCTTGGCTCTCAGGATATTGATTGACCCTAAAAATAACAAAGCTTTAAACAAATCTGCAATAATTTTATAAACATCTTGCAGTTATCTGTGAGTTTTTACAGCAGAACATAATTTGTGAATGCACATATATTGAGCACATCAATTATTATCAACATGCTTGCTTGATGCATGACAACAAACCTCATTGGTTCTTGTGCATCAGGCAAGCATGTTTGAGCTTCTGTTTATCATATTTGATGTGCTCTATGTATTTGTGTTGATCAATATTTATATGTGAATAATTTGTTCATCATGCAATCATGTCTCTTCAGAAAACTTGATACAACAGCTCGATTCAAATGGATTACTTTTACAATCTCTTTAGAAACTTTTTGAAGCTTGAAAATGTTAATTATAGAATTTTAATGGATGGAGAAAATATGATGAGAGAATATAAAAATATCTTCATTTGTGTTCTGAAAATTAACTTCTTATGGATTTGGAAAAACAAGAGGAATTTTAAAAATAAAGACAATGTATTCAACTTATTCTCTTCTAAACACTTCTTTATGTTACACCCAGTGTTGGGGAAAGTTACTTTTAAAAGTAATGCTTTACAATATTGTGTTACTCCATTTTATTTCTCATTTAGTATTAGTTAGCAATTAGTTACTTTTTTTTATGGAAAGTAATATGATATGCTACTTTTGCGTTACTTTTTTCTCACCTGGGCTTGGCTTGCTTGTTTGTTTGTTTGTTTAAAACAAAAGTTCTATTTTTGGCAAATGATAAGGCCCTTTCACACCAAAAGTGAAATTAATAAGCAAATTTACGCAAATGCAAATTCACATTTGTACAGTATAGAGCTGTGCTGCCATTCTGGATAGAAGAAGAACAATGCCTCTGAAGAAGAAAAAGAATAATACGTTTTATTCATATAGAGTCTTTCCGTAGCTCAAGGTCGTTTTACATTGTACATTACAATACATTAGCACACCCACATACACATGGCAAACACATAAAACCACATATAGCCACGTTATCCAAAATATATTAAATAGATATGTTTTCAGCTGAGTCTTGAAAGTAGACAAAGTTGATATATATTACAAAGTGTAAGGGGAAGTGAATTCCATAATTTAGGAGCATTAACACTAAATGACCTTTCAGTGGACAACCAAAAACCAGGAATGGACAAAAGACCAAGTTCAGATGATCTAAGGGACCGGCAGTATAGGGCAGTAGGGGTGGAGTAGATCTGACAGATATGGATGTGCAAGATCATTTAATGCCTTAAATGTTAGAAGTAATATCTTAAAATTAATATGTGAATACTTTGAAGAGTGCAAAAGGTTGTGTAGTGCCAGGTTTTGTAGCCGCATAACCTTCCTTCTGACGCTGGATTTGCAAAAAGACTGGAATTAAAAAACGATGCTGTGACTTCTATATTAGATCCAACAGGAATGGCGCAACACACTCATCTGTCTGAGTTGCAAGATCACTGCATTCATGCACTCAACATGTCTACTATCGGCTACATGCTCATCACTGCAACTTTTCATGCCACGAACTAGCCTATATATGATGCTATAATCAACACTTTTTATGATTAGTTAACCTTGAGAGCTGTAATAGTAAAAATGTGCTAAAAGTTTTCGAGAGAGTTCCACATGTACTAATATTAGCCAATCACAGCAGTGGGCATTTACACTGAAGTCAGGGGTAGGAAAAATGCCTTTTATTTCTAAATTATGACAATGTTTTTATATAAAAATCATACTAACATTATAAAAGCACCCCAGGAAACATAGTATAATAAAATAATGCAGTTCATGACCCATTTAATGATTAAACAAAAGGGGAAACAGGAGCAGAAGTAATGCCAAAGACATTCAAGAAAAATGAAGCTGCTTCACAACTCAAGTTGACCATACAGAAGACAGCATCTACTGTCAGCCTATGTAGCCTAAACTCCTAGAGTGATCAAAAGTAGATGAGTCTATGAGCTGCACAATGTGATGAGTCCCTTATCTATTCACATCACAACACACAAACTGATACACACAGTAGGCTATCAGTTTCAGAAAGCAGTGGGCCAAGCCTCCACACAATAGTACATTTTAAACTCACAAAATAGGCTGTAAACAAAACTTGCAAGCACAAGGATGTAACACGTATGTTCTTAGTCTCTATCTCTTAAAAAAATGTTGCAGGTACATGTGTATGGTTATTATGAATGAATAGTTGGCAATTGTTGGCAACCAGGAGATTAGCAAAGAAACAGATAACACTTCACTTTCCTTGATTTGCTCTTTATTTATTTATTTTTCTCGCGCCTTTTACGAGTCCATCAAACAACTTAGGTGAGTAAGATCAGTCAACAAACACGGTAAGTCATGTCATCTTCTCCTCTTATTGTTACTTGCACCTCATGCAACATGTTTAGCATATCCTTCTTTGTCAGCACAGGATTTACATGTGATAAAGCAGTAAATGAAGAGATGTCTTATCGATCACAAGTTCAGTATGGCATACCACAAGGCTCAGTACTAGGACCGTTGCTTTTCACTCTGTACATGCTACCCTTGGGAGATATCATTAGGAGAAGCATGGAATTAGTTTTCACTGTTATGCCGATGATACTCAGCTCTATATTTCTTCACGCCCTGACGAAACTTACCGATTCACTAAATTAATGGAATGTATAGGTGATATAAAAAATTGGATGACTAGTAATTTCCTAATACTTAATTCTGAAAAAAAAACTGAGATTCTAAGTATTGGACAAAAAACTTCCTCACGTAATAACCTAGAATACTGTCTAACACTTGATGGCTGCTCTGTCAAGTCTTCGTCGTTGGTTAGGAACCTGGGTGTGCTCTTTGATACCAATCTTTCATTTGAAAGTCACGTGTCTAGTATCTGTAAAACCGCATTTTTCCATCTTAAAAATATATCTAAATTACGTCATATGCTCTCTTTGACAAATGCAGAACAATTAGTCCATGCGTTCATGACCTCAAGGCTAGATTATTGTAATGCTCTACTGGGCGGTTGCCCTGCACGCTTAATAAACAAACTACAGCTAGTCCAAAACGCAGCAGCTCGAGTTCTTACCAGAACCAGGAAGTATGACCATGTTAGCCCGGTTCTGTCAACACTGCACTGGCTCCCTATTTAACATTGTATACATTTTAAAATATTGCTGATCACGTACAAAGCACTAAATGGTTTAGCTCCGCAGTACTTGAGCGAGCTCTTAACGCATTATAGTCCTTCACGTTTATTGCAATCTCAAAATTCCGGCCAGTTGATAATACCTAGAATATCAAAATCAACTGCTGGCGGTAGATCCTTTTCCTATTTAGCACCAAAACTTTGGAACAGTCTTCCTAACATTGTCCGGGAAGCAGACACACTCTGTCAGTTCAAAGCTAGACTAAAAACACATCTCTTTGACCTAGCATACACATGACACATTATAGACTTTTATAATTTAATGTTCGGCTGCATAGATTAGGTCAGCGGAACCGGGGAACACTTCCCATAAATCTTAGTCTCTCTGTTTATCCCGAGGTTTACCGCAGTCTGCCGGATCCAGGCTGTATGCAGATCTGATGAAGAACCTGCGCTTGGACGCGGCGATAGCGCAGTCCTGAAATGTCAACTAGGCTCTTCCCTGTGAAGACCTCCCTCCCCTCTCTTTACCTATCTACAGATAAAGCGTTTTCGGGATAATTCCGGTTCACGTGGCTACGTGGAAGCGATAACATTCTGTATTATTAATTTTAAGGCCAGACAAGTAGTATGTTGAGGGGTGATTTGTGGGAAGGACTACATGCCTGCGCACATATATTCAAACGCACATACCTATAGACTGAACTCGTAATACGCATGTGCATGCCATCTGCGTTCTCGCTGGTTCGCGTTTTTGAAGTTTGCGCAGAAAGAACTTTTCGAGTTTTCTGTTAAAACGGTGTCGTGTTAGCGGTCCCTAAGTTAATAACTAATGATTGTTGCGACGGAAGTGAATCAATCAAACGAACTTTAGCTGGACAATAACTTTATTCTAGAGCTGCTATAAAGCCAAAACACTTTACTTTAATTTCCTATTATCAACGTAAAGCTGCTTGGGAACAATCTACATTGTTAAAAGCGCTATATAAATGAAGATGACTTGACTTGACTTGAATGCGATCACTAAGACATTAATGAATGTACTTCTTTTTGCATTTGCTATCATAAACCTACACAACAACTCTATCTTCAAACATTGTGAAATTTATTTATAATCTGAGAAGTTAAATTCAACAGAAGAACTATTAATTGGATGTAAATGAGTAACAATAATTTACATTTCAATTTTCATTTAATTTTGTCAGAAGCTTCTAATTACTCTTCCAGAACATTTCTATTCATGTTTAATTAACTGGTCAGAATGCTTCATCTAAAGACACACTGGGATCAGAAGCTTAGACCTAAGTGCCGATTACTCTGGCCACTGCTTTCGACGCATCTAATTCGTGGGTGTGCGGATCTAATCTCCTGAGATGATGAGAGATTGGGTTCTTTTCCAAAGTGCTCTCTTCAAGTTAAGATTAAATAGACCCTTTAGCTGTCTCACCTGGGACTGTGGCCAAGGTAACTGAATAGAGATGCCTGGACATTTATGCTGTGTGAGAGAGTCTCCCTGCATTCTCAGGATCTGATGAGGATTACAGTGCTCTTATTGAAGAAAGCATTGAGATGGAATGCAGCCTGTGCCATAATACTGTAGAGGTCATGCGCAGTTTACCTAAAGAGAATGAGAAAAATGTGGAAATAATACAGCTGCATTATGTGGGCTGCCCTGCAGATTGTTTGCTTAGCCAGATCCTGTTATAAATTACAATTTGTGCTCAAACTACAAAATGTTTTTCAAAGAAATCTCTTAGGCTGCATTTGTTTGATAAAATATAGAGTAAAAACAGTAATATTGTGAAATATTATTACAATTTTAAAAAACTGTTTTTCTATTTTAATATATTTTAAAATGTAATTTATTCCTGTGATGGCAAAGCTGGATTTTCAGCATCATTACTCCAGTCTTCAGTGTCACATGATCCTTCAGAAATCATTCTAATATGCTGATTTGCTGCTCCAGAAAAATATCTTCTTATTATCAATGTTAAAAACAGTTATGCTGCTTTTTTTGTGGAAACCGTGATACATTTTTTTCTTCAGAATTCTTTGATGAATAAACAGCATTTGAAACAGAGATCTTTTGTTGTAACATTTAAAATGTCTTTACTGTTACTTTTGATCAATTTAAAGAATCCTTGCTAAACATATTCATTTAAAAAAAATCTTACAGTCCCCAAATAATATATACAATGGATGGACCAAATTCACACATTTGAAAATGGGAATTGCAGCCACAAAGTTGTAATGTAGCCTATATACACAATATACAAGTAATTTTATTTCTTGTAAGTTGCATTCAAAATATATCTGGCTCAAAAAACCTTGCCCTCTAAATCTGAATAGGCATGATTTTCATGAGGACACCTGATCCTTTTTATTATGACGTGAACCACCAAGACGCCAAGATGTAAGGGAGGACCTATTCTTTAACTATATAAAGAGTGGATTCTAGATACTCTAGTAATGCTTCCTCTCACTTTTGGAGATAAAAGAGTATGTGTCTCTTATCGATGACCCTGGGGACCTCTATTGTTTCCATGACCTTGAGGGCAAGGACAGGTGACCCACCCCAGTCAGTTTACTTGGTGACATTGTGATAGTTTTGACACACAGGGCCTCAGGTCAGGCTTATCTCCACGCTTGACCATCCCCAGTCATTCTAGAGGGGGACACGACTTCACGTTTCTACTTTTTGGTATCTTCAGGATCTAATCATTCTGCAAAATAGCAACTACTACAAACGACCTCTTTAAACCTGAATGCATTGGTCTAAACATGCCCACAGTGAGGCAGAGCCTGTCGAGGTAGTTTTTAAAACCTGGGACAAAAAAATACAAGTCAGAACCTTGCCATGAACTGAAACGGCATCTTTACATCATTCCTTGAGTTGAACATGACATAACTAGAGTCATGTGATACCAGTCAAGATAGGAAAGTACATTGTGGTTTGATGAAGACCAACTTGTGAGCTCTGAGCTCCCTCTCAAGTTATCTGTAAAGAGCTGATACTCATGACTCACTCTAATGATAGAGTGCAGTGGAATAGCTGAGCTCTTAGCTATCGTAAGCAGCACTTCAGCGAGTAAAACAACCCTGTGTTTAAAGTACAAACACCTATTAAGCAAAAAGATCTCCTCACGTCATTCATAAAGGAACAAACCTGCTCAAAAATGAGGAAAAACATGAGAATCCAAAACAAAAAGGGATAAATCTTCCTCCTGATTATAAACATGAAGGATTTGGAAGTTGAAATGCTGTGCAAACATGAAAAGAACACAAGAAGTTTCGGCATCGAGCACGATGCTGTTTAGGTCAGTCAACAGCAGCTGCAACCTCCAAAACCACCAAGCCCTCGTGCCATCTGTCTCCCTTCATCTGTCCACAGCAACAACGGTCCTTCTGAATCAAAGAGGGCAAGCAAACAAGGCTCTTACTCTCTAAGCAAGTGATAAAAACGTAATTGGTGTGTTATGGCCACTCTTGAAATTCCACAGTAATTGCAAAGGTTTGAATCAGGACCAAAACAGACGAGTCATGTGGCTTTGATCTAAACAGTTTTACGCAGAACTTCCTAAGCTAGGCTAAGTATTGACCAACAACTAGAGACAATGATCACATTGTATTATTGTTGCAAGAAGACTATGCTAACAATTACACTGAATCTCTTTAAATTATAATTGCGGTCAATGACATCAAGCTAATTTTTTAAAATACAAAAATAAAAATTAATTAACGTACATAAGTCTAATAGTCCTCTTCTGCGATGAGCAAGTTTTTCATTTTTGAATTATAATAATTTTTTGCTGGGTGGATGATGTCAGGACTTGGGATGGTACAACAGTATTGATAACAAAATGAAGAAATAGGCCTCATTAAAAGGAATGAATTTTGTGGGGCCTTACGTAGTTCGGCAAATCTCTTCCTGCATGGTTTAGAAATACTTATACTTTTGCCAAAGTCACGAGATCGACGTGACTAGCATGCAGAAACAAACAATTGAATTAAATTTTTCATGAATATAAATAATATAAAAATAAAAGCCAATTCTAAATATTAATAAATACTATAAGAGTATATAAATAATATTACAATATTCAAGGTATTCAAGACATAAGGAAACTATATTACTGCTTTTTCCAGTCTATACAAAGTAACACCAAAATGTATAAAAAAACAGCTAAATGACACAGAGATTTTACAAAGTTTAAATGGGTGAGGGAGAACCCTTCAGTCTTTGGGTTTAGTGAGGCGTACAGCACACCAAGGTTTGAATGGCAGGACGTAACCAGCTCATCTCTATCTTGTGGGCTCCTCAACACACTCTTAATGACAGTCTGACTCTCGATTGCACTGATACATGGCAGCTGACAGCAGAATCTGATCCCCGGGTACGACTGAGCTTTCACTGACAGACTAATGGAAGCTTTCTCGTAGCCAGAGACGGAGCCTCAATGATATCTAGAGGAGCTGAGGGCCACATCAAAGAGAACAATCCTGCCTGTGATCTGCTAGTGTCCTCCAGTTCTACATGAGAGCAGAGATGAGTGACAGCCGAGGTAAGAAGAGAGGAGGGGCTCTCGATCACTCCTCAACCCCATGACAAATTACAAATGGAGGAAGATATGCAAGAGGGCAACATGAGAGCCACTCATCACAATAACAAGCTGGACCTTCTGTAACATCTAAATGAGGTATAGCATATTTGTCCTGAGGTATATTAGATATAGGCTATATTATTGATCCTGTTTTGTGAACAGCCACACAACAGCTGTGTAACCACTACACAGTTACGCACCAACTGCTTCCAGAACAGGTGCCTCACCACTGGTCTTACAAGTTAGACATCCATTTTTTTTCTTCTTCAAGATGGGTCATAATTTTATTTAAGTCAATTACATAAAAAGGTAAATTGGTCTAATTTGAATCTGAAAAATAAGACTGATTAGCCCTAGTGGATAGTTCTTAAGACAGTCTTAAATTGCGGCTATAATGTTTATGCAACTGGCAGCTGGGCTAGTTCTCACAGTTGTTTTATGTAAGGCTTTAAAGGGTTAGTTCACCCAAAAATGAAAATTCGGTCATTAATTACTCACCCTCATGTCGTTCCAAACCCGTAAGACCTTCGTTCATCTTCGCAACACATTGACAGCAACGTCATTGCAACTTTCAAGGCCCAGAAATGTGGTAAAGACAGTTAAAATAGTCCATGTGACTATTAACAGTGGTTCAACCTTAATGTTATGAAGCGACAAGAATACTTTTTGTGCGCACAAAAAGGATTTTCTCAAGCAATGCTCATGAATGGTGGTCACTGACTAAAAACTGTCAATAAGGACAATTTTTTCAAACTAAAATTCCAGTCATTTTTTATAATGATGTAATAATATAGTATTATTATTATTATTATTATTAATATATGTTTTAAATATTCCCTTTGGATCCTAACCTTTACATTTTTTGTTTTATTAATTTGCTTCATATTTGAAAAGTTCAATCCATTAACTAGTCTACATACTTTTTAAATACAGGCATGTTGTGGAAGATGATAATTTTAAGATAGCAAATCATATTGTAATATTTTTTTATTACTGTAAATAAACGGCGGATTCCTATTGTGACAACTTACCCCATACAGTGGCAACATAGGCTAAACAGCATGAAATGTTCAGTTACTTTTTGTACACAGTATTTAATGGTGTGTCTAAATAATAACAGTTATATTTAGTGGAATGAAGACAGGGAACTCAAATTTAAGTTTATTCTCAGTGAACGAAGGTAGGTTACAGATTGGGAAAAAGATTTAACTGACACTTAAAGTATCTAAACGTAAATAAAAAGTCACACTAACTGTATTGGCGGTCTGTGGCGTTCCGTTCATGAGTTTGGGGTTGGTGAAGAAGACAGAGAAGACCTCGAGCGTTTGTTTGTCCCAGAATTTAACTGTCCAACTTCAAGGCAGAGCTCGAAGGAACCTTACCGTTGAGTGAATTCTATCCCCAGCAGCAGAAACCCCACTGAGACGCGGAACGACTAGAACGCCCATTCGCGTCGGACCGGCGCTCTCAAACAAAGACTCTGATTGGTCGACTGGTTGCCGACGTCAGGATTCCTCATCTTCTTTTGAGTCTAATCTTTTAATAAATCAGTTGCAGACAGTGGTTCACAATCTAAATAATTCGTGAAATTGGTCCAAGTGGATTTTATTTTTAAAACTCATTTGTAAACAAAATATTTTTATAGTGATATAAAAAGTATGTTTCACAAACTATAACTATAAAAGTAAAATTGTTTGCCAAGAGAAAAAGACAAAACTGATGAAAGATACATTTAGTAACATTTTATTGATTCCACATCAATATCTGACAAATGAGTGTCAGTGTAGCTGAAACCCTGTTATGTTATCCATAACTTTAAGCTTGACATCTTGGAACAAACATTAGCAACCATTTTATATCCATGTTGTGGAACTTCCTTTAAAGCAACTTAAGTTCATTTATTGTCCTCTGATCTCATTTTCAGATGCTCCATACACTGCTGAGGTAAAGTTCAAAGCACTTTTCAGAAACACTTATGAACAAGAACCTGAAGACAAAATAGATTTTAAGAGGTCACTGTGTGCATTACAGTAACTCACCACCATAGAGCTACATGGAAAAACAACATACAAGGACATACAAAAACACTAGACCTTGTTAAGTTATGGGCTTTGAATACTTTACATTAGTAGATCTTCTAAAGAGGAAAAACTAATTATTTCAAAGATAAGCAAAGTTCATTTGCCAGGGGAAATACATATGGAACCTAAGATGGATTTCTGTGAATGTATTTGTGTTTTTAATTAGTCAGTTACACAATCCTACAAGAGAGTGCAATAAAGTGCTCACAACACTTATTATCCAGTTGGTCAGCCTTTACAGTAAACTGAACAAGATTTTGTTTTCATCATATTAACATTTTCTTGTACTGATTACAAGTGATAAGAAACCAAGCTGCGCACACAGACTCAAAATCTTACCAGAGACAATTAACACCGGACAGTAGGCAACGTTTTATACTAGCAAATGATTGTAAATAGCTATGGCATGATAGCATGGTTTACATGGTTTAATATTTGTTGAAACAATATTTGTGGTTCTTTAAAAAGCCTATAATATCTCTCTCAAGGTGTTTTTTTTTTTAAATCCTTCATCATATTTTAATGATATCAATAAATAATGATAAAATGATATAAAAATAAACAAAATTAAATTATGCAGTATAATTGAGCACATAAATATCTAATTAAAAATCAGCTGTAAAATCTCTCCACATTTGCTTTCTTAAACGCATCTGATCTTTTCATGTGAAGCTCTTATGCCTCTGACTTTGGCTTTCTTTAAATGATTGCATTTCATGCCCTTTAAAACAGGTCAGTTTAAGTAACGATATTACCGACAACAACAAAGATATCTTCAAATGATTCCTGGTTTTACCACTAATGTGGTATTACTACTGATATTTTACAGTTGTTGTTTGCTCCAGAGCACCTTACGGTATAAATTACAGTAAAGAATATGTTCAAAGCACCGATATCTGTATAAAAACATGTACACATAATGACCTGGCTCTAATGTGAGGAAATTAAAATAATCTAAAAAAGACAATTATGCAAATAAAATAAACTCAATTCCAATACTTAATGTATACAAAAATAAATTAAATATAAATATGAACATCCATTAATATCAGTTATTATAAATCGTGACGAATTAAGCTTGAAGCAACGTGTGTGTTCCTTAACTACATTCCAGTCATGTCACTGCATGTTCTCAATGGCCATTAAGACTGAAAGAATTAGTGCCAATTAAAAGAACCGCACAGGCTCTGTTACTCCTGAGGTTGTAAAAACTTCCAATGCTGATTTTTGTGACAACTTTTCATCTTTCAAGTCTTCCTACTATGGAAACTATCCTGGCACCTGTGATGAAAGAGGAACTGAATTACTATAATCAGAATGTAATTCCAACACTAAAGACTTTTTCAAATACAAAGCGGGCAGAAAATAGCCAAAGAAGAGAGAAAAAGTCACAATGAAATAGCACTTTATATCTGTTCAAAAGACAATATCCTTTTGTCTTAGTGTGTGGGTCTGGGTTTGTTTATTCATTGATGAGTCTCCAGATCTCCATTCAGGGCTGATGAATAAACGGAGAGAAGAAGGGAGTTGACTTAAACAGGATGAATGCGTGGAGGTCATGGTAAGGACAGTAAGTAAACTTGAAAAGTCTTTGTAAAAGATGACAGTAGTTGTTTTCCCCCCTCAGCGAATAGAAAAGACTGCATTGGAAAAAGACGTCTTGTTGCCGGAATGAAAAGATGTGCAGACAGGTATCCAACTGGTCTTGTTTTGTCCCCTGTTAGAAGTGTGAAAAGTTAGACACACCATGTTGCAAGGAATCCTGTCAGGAAAAAAATAAAAGTAAACATTTCAGCACCCTAAACATTATATTGCCAACAAACAGCTTTTCTTGCCACCCAGAACATGAAAAAAGTTATCTTCATGACTATAGGTAAAAAAAAGTGGCCTACCCTGAAATAGATGCATAAACTCTGACAACATTTCAGTGAATGCCAGATGGCACTAGAGTCTGTCCACTGTTCACTGACTTTCCCAAGCATTCGGGCGCAGATCTTTTGTAGCTATTATATCCATGTCGCTCCATCTTAGTCAAACAGTTGGCACAGTAACTAATGTTACACCACAACTTTCCAACTAGTCACTAGCACTTCCCAGATGCATCAGAATAGAATAGAATGAGGCATTTATATAGCGCTTTCATATGTACTACTGTACACCCAAAGCGCTTTACAATCATATCAGGGGTCTCTCCTCAACCACCACCAGTGTGCAGCATCCACTTGGATGATGCGACGGCAGCCACAGAACAACGGCGCCAGTGCGCTCACCACACACCAGCTATAGGTGGAGAGAGGAGAGAGAGTGATAGAGCCAATTCAATGTAAGGGGATTATTAGGAGGCCATGATTGGTAAGGGCCAATGTGTGGAATGTGGCCAGGACACCGGGGTTACACCCCTACTCTTTACGAGAAATGCCATGGGATTTTTAATGACCACAGAGAGTCAGGACCTCGGTTTTACGTCTCATCCGAAGGACGGTGCTCTTGACAGTATAGTGTCCCCGTCACTACACTAGGGCGTTATGACCCACACAGACCACAGGGTGAGCACCCCCTGCTGGCCTCACTAACACCTCTTCCAGCAGCAACCTGGTTTTTCTCAGGAGGTCTCCCATCCAGGTACTAACCAGGCTCAGCCCTGCTTAGCTTCAGTGGGCAACCAGTCTTGGGCTACAGGGTGATATGGCTGCTGGCTCACATGCTGCTGAAACCTAATTAGCAGCATTTTTCTGCACTGACCCATTCATTTCAACATTAAGCCAAGCAGAATCACACCAGCTCGTGCCAAAGTCAAATTAAGAAGAGAAAACATTCATCTGAAGGAACATGACATGACTCCATAACTGAAATGAAGCAAAACATATTGTTGTAGCAGGAAAAGCAACAAAAGACTGTTTAAAACAAACATACGTGGTGTGTTTTTCACTTGTTCCTGTGATGGTACTGCAGCAGCTGCTGCTGGTGCTGCGGTTGGTGTTGGTGGTGTCGTCGTGGGCTTGGGACGCCTCCTCTGACACTGTGGCCCGATGTGGCAGAAGCCACTGGGTGATGATGTCCAGCACGAATAGGCTTAGCTACAAGAAACAGTGTGGTTCAAAATTTAAATTACAGAAAATCTCAAGTAAAGTGAATGAATTTACTTCATTATATATGGGAGACATGTACAGCAATGCATGAGAGTATTTGGTCATCATGTAACAGGAGACATTGTGGTACTATTGAGTATGTGGCGCTCTCTACTGGATATAATGCAACATTGAAATCTTGGGTCTGACCGATCTGTGCGGTGTGGTTCCTCCTGGCCTGATTCTTGGCTTGGATGACCTCCTTGATGCGGTCCACCTCCTGCTGGTACTTCTTACGGTCTCTCATGGCACTTTCTTTGGCCTCTCTCAGAGCAGACTCCAGGATCTTCACACGCTCAGCAGTTGCACGCAGGCGTTTCTCCAGTTTGGGCAGCTCACATCTTAAGTCTGCATTATCACGTACCAGCTACAGATACATAGAAATTAAAGAATATAGATAACTATATACAGAACTACTAATTATATTATATTATATTACATTTCATGTATATATATACCTGCTTGTGGACTTTAGTGAGCTGTTCCAGGTTGTTCTCCAGGAAAATTATTTTCTGTTTTTGTGCCAGACTTCCCCCAGATTCATCAGCGTCCAACTCCATACTCTACAAAAAAAAGTGTTTTTTGATACAGTGGCCAGTTACACTTTATTCGTTTGAAACACAGGTAAAAAGGGTACAAATTTTAACTAATACTGTATTAAAAGTGCAAATTTTCTGAAAGGTTATGTTTAAATATGCAAGTGAGTCATTAGCGAATTAAATTTGCAGTCATACATTTCTTGAACAAAAAACTGAACTTTGGACAAAGTCAAGTTTAGAATTCTTTTTTTATTTTGTTGACATTTTTTGGATCACTCCATGTATTATCAAAAACAACTTATTTTCACCATGTTTTGAAGAATAAAATGTTGTACAAGTCATTGTAAATCACAAAAATTAAAGTGGAAAGTATGTAATTGGACGGAGATTTCTGGCTCAATGCATGAGAAAAAAGAATTTAAAGATATGTATTGTGTAAACATTTTTTTTTATTAAATGTATTTTGGATAAGTCTGAAAGAACATGTTTTGGAAGCAAAATCTCAAAATTGGCCAGTGCATAAAAAAAACAATGATTTTGCCTGTAGTACCTTGCCTTCATGTTTTTCCTTGATATTGTCTAGTTTTGTATTATTAATAAAAATAGTTGTAGCTGTTGGTCAGATAATACTATCACAAAGTCAAGATGAAAAAAGAAAATTCATAAATGAAGTGAACAATATTTGGATTGAATAGTTTGGATACTCACTCGTCCAATGCGACTATTAATGTCCTGGATGAACAGCTTACGCAGGTTTTGGAGAGTCTGGAGCTCTTTGACCTTGTGGAAGAGAGAACAGCATGAACGGCGATCTAAAACAACTACTCCATATAAGAAAAAGAGCTATGCGTGTTCAAAGTGAACTACTCGGAGAGAAAAACTCAGGGAATGCTGGGTATTTAAATCTTACCACAGTCTCTTCCAGACCTTTGAGATCTTCTTTGACTTGCTCTCTCTTCTCATTCAGCATGCTAATTAAAACAAAAACAAAAGTGATAACAAATTTGATCAAAATGCATCTTTTCTAAATTGCACAGAGCTACAAATGCCTGACAAACATACACTGAAGTATTTGTCATTTTAACTGCTCAGAGATTGGTTAAAGGTGCAGTAAGCAATTTCTGAGGAATTCTGTTGAAAGTGGATCACACCGAGCAGCACAACAAACTTGCAGCCAATCAGGAAGAAAGACTGTAGAAAGAGAGATGGCTGAAAGACATTACAAAAGAGAAAAGGTCAGAGGACTATCACTGGGAAAATAAGGGTCATGACCAGACAAGAGCTTTAGGACCCGCATTAATATTAGAAAAGCTTTCCAGCACAGAAGAGACTGTAGAAGATTTTATTATTTAGAAAATAAGTAATTTAATGTAATATAGCTTTATGTTTGTACTAGTGCTGTCAAAGTTAGCGCGTTAATAACGCGTTAACGCAAAATCATATTAACGGCACAAATTTTTTTAACGCGCGATTAACGCAGCGCGTATTTTCTGTTTGACCCGTGGCCCAACCCCTAGTTGGAGAAATGGAGATACACAGTGTTGCCAACTTAGCGACACTGCAGACCCCTTTAGCGATTTTTTCCCTTCAAAAAAGCGCCCAAACCATATTTAGTTTCTGAGAATCTACCGGTACCGCCGGTACTGCTCTCCCAGCACGCGCGCTGAGAGCTGGTTATGTCTTAATGGGTCGCGTTTCAGTCACTATTTCATATTCATTCCGTTGTTTGACAACAGAAACAGTAAAATATACCAATGAAAACAGTTTTATTGAGAATTTAGCTTTATCAAAATGGGCATAGAGAGAGACAAACTAATGTAATAATAAATAATAAATGTAAATTTAGCATTTTCAGAAGAGCTGCCTTGTCATGCAAAAATCTAAACATGTTTGTGTTAGTGAATTGCTCAGTGCAAAGAAAGAGAAGTAATGGGAACCTGATATTTCTTTGTTTTTTCTGCATGTGTCTAATAGACATGAACAAGTTCTTTGAAAAACATCTATGACCTTTGAAACATGTCTCGTCTTCATGCTCTATGTTAACTATGGTTTCAATAATAAGCATACATTTGCATAAAGCATCCATATTTATCCATGCCCATGTTGATTAGAGTATTACAAACTTGAAAAGTATTAATTTAAGGTACATTTAGAACAAATAAAAAAAATTGCGATTAATCGCGAGTTAACTCATGACAATCATGCGATTAATCGCGATTACATTTTTTAATCGATTGACAGCCCTAGTTTGTACACTATTATTATTATCTTTGGTTTGACTTTCTAAAGCCTGCAGAAAGCCTGGAATGTTGCTCACAGCAGACAATTATATTCTAGTGTGTCACATGGTGAAAAACCTCATCTAAGAATATCTATAGTGTGCGTTACCATTTTTGGAAAAGGATGTATGGTATATATTTGTGAACGGGGCAAAAATCTGGAGCTGTCTTTTGCAGAAGATGCTTGGCTTTGTTGTAAAATAAAGTCTAAAAATTCTGGCATCAACGATCTCTGAAAAGTTATTTTTTACAAAAGAGAGAAACCACAACAAGACCTAAGCAGGAAGGCCAGAAAACGGACACAGAGGTTGCGTTGTTTCTGCTCCATATGCGAGTAACAGTTTTGAGTGTGTGCTGCTGGTGACTAACAACAAACAACTAATTTTGGGGGCGGATCAAGGAAGGGAGGGGTGTGTTTGTTTGGGTTGATTTCAAATACCAACAGTGTTTCTCAGAAATCGCTTACTGCGCCTTTAATCTCTCCTAAACAATATGAGCGGTTGACTCACACAAGCTTCTGCAGTCTCTCGTCCTTCTTCAGTTCCTCCAGTTTGAGCTTTTCATAGTCAGACAGGAGCTGCTTCTTTTCAAGTTGAAGAGCCTGGTTCACACTGACATCAGAGAACAAGATATTACTGAATAAACTGAGCAATTTTCAATTTTTGATGAGTGTTAGACCAATGCCAGCCACAAGCATAAGAATAGAAAAAAATCCTTTTTCATAAAAAGTATTTTAATATTAATAATATTCAACTATTGAAGTGACCACGAGTAGTCCGAAAATAAAGTGAGATTAAGCTCTTACTCCTTAAACTCATCCAAGATCCTCTGTTTCTCTTCAATTTCATCTCGTAGACGCGAGAGCTGCTTCTGATGAGCCTCTCTGTGGCTTTCCATCTGCTGTTCTAGGGCTTGCTACACGCAGATACACAGAGAATATACATATTTATGCTCATATGAATATAAATGGAACTTGTATGGCACTGTCTATGTGAATCTTCTAGGACAATTTTGTGTAGAGTGTCATTCATTTAACAATGGATTTCAATAATAAAATATTTTCTTATTCTATGCAGCAAAATTGTCCTTTTCTATATAGCTAAATAGTATCTATATAGCTTAAAATATCCTTAAATACTTTCTTCTATCCTATCCCATTCATTGTTTGGTTCCTCAATGACACTGCTCTGCTTGTTTGAGCCTGACAAACAATGGTTCGATTTTAGGCACATCTGACAAATGTGTTTTTGTACATCACCTTCATCTCCTCAGCGTCCTGCATCCTGCTCATGTGTTCCTTTTCCTTATCCAGGACTGAAACCTCATGCATCATTTCTGTATGAAAAAAAAAAAGATTATTTTAAACATACAGTGAAATCACTGTGAAAGGAACAAGTGCTTTTTCTGGATCTAAATGAAACAATTTTACTTTGTAAAACAATGCATTGTTTAGTATTAACTACACACAGACCCTGTGCGTGGAGTTTAGCGAGCTCCTCCGATAGTGAGTCGTGGCTTTCCTCCAGCTGTCTCTTCTTCTGTTCCATGTTCTGCATGTAGTCTGTGAGGGATTTGATCTTTGCCTGATGCTAGGTGCATTAAAAGCAAGCACACACTCAGAAATGACACATAGCCTACATACCAATTAAATGTATACACATACAATTAAAGCAATAATAATGTATCCTTTAAAACTTTGCAATGAGTTCATCCAAAGGGACATTATACAAGATAAAAGTTCAAAGGGAGGAATCCCATCTACAGGGTTCTGATCTAGAACCCCCACTAGATGGAGCCGTGCGTACCTGAGAGATCAGGAGCTGGCAGGAAGCGAGCTCCTTCTCGTTGGCCTGCATTTTGCGCACTGTGTCGGTCTGTGTGCTCTCAAGCTGTTTACTGCGGTTGACCAGAGACTTCACCTCTGACTTCATCTTACTGATGAAGAGCCGTGCCATGGTGAATTCCTCCTCCATTCCTCCGTTCATCTCTGTCATCTTAATAAAGAGAGAGAAACCAAACAAACGGCATAGATCTCAGTCTGTTTCCATTCATTTGTTATTTGAATTAGCTTTGTCATGAAAAGACATTTAAACCTTTATCTGAACCTCTCACCGTCAGTCGCGCATATCCGCGATGTTTTTTAACACTTTTTACTTGTGTTTGTAGTTCCTCCTTCAAAGCGCAATGGGTTGTGGGCAATATTAGCCTTTAGAGTGTGTAAGGATCTACACTTCGAAAATCCACCGGAAATAGTAGACCATCCGGGGACTTCTGGCATACTCTTTTTGACATACTATGCTTTGGGACACACTTATTTTAATCTCACATACTGTTTAGGATGGATAGTATGGACATTGAACATTGAGACGCAGAGTAAGAAAAAAATTCAATTTCAAATCAATGCTGTTCTTTTGATCTTTCTATTCATCAAATAATCTCAAAAAAATATAATGGTATTTTTTTTATATTATTCAAATAAATGCAGCCTTGGTGAGCATGAGATTTCTTTCAGAAACATAAAAAATAATAATAAATGCTTTTTGTAAATATCCACATATTCACATGTGTTTGTTGTACTGTATGTTTTTGTGAGGTGTGTATTCTTGACGATGATGAAAATTGAGGTGCAATTTACAAATTATAAAAAAAAGGAAGTATAATGCACTAATTAATACAAAAGAAAAGTAAAAAAAAAAAAAACAATAATAATAATACTAAAAAATAAAAATATAGATTTTTTGAAAGTAAATAAGCCCATTATTCTTGGGCTTTTGTTTTATGCAGTTCAACTTTCTTTATGAAGGAGTGTATTCTTACCTTGTGGTCATTCAAGGCAATAACAGTTCCAATCTCATTGAGGTCCCGGAGCAGTAGAGTGAGGATCTCTGCTGATCTCTTCTTGTGATGTCCACTGAGTTCCTGCAGGGCAGACAGATCCCTCTCCACACCAATCAGAGCGGCCTAGAAGACAATAACAGCATAAAATCAATGCATTCTTCAGTTACATGAACTTTTCGTGAAATTTATTTTCTCTTTCCTTTCTCTTCATTGTACTTACGCTCTTTTGCACAAGCTCCTCTGAGATCTGTTGGTTTGTCTTGCCTCTCTCCTCCACCTCATGGCTTTTTTGGTCGTAATTCACCGCTAGCTCCTCTAAGGCCTGGAGCACCTCCTTCACCTCCCCTTTTGCTGCCTCGTTCTCATGCTGCAAACGGCTCAGATCTTCCTGGATCTTCTCATAGTCACGCCGTGTGGATGCCATTAACTGTGTGGATGCAGAATGGGGAAGTCACACATTTATGTTTGTCAGAGGACTGTCGAATTCCTGCTTCTTTGTGGATGTCATTAATATACCATATTAAAAAGATAGGAGTCTTAATTAATACTTTTATTCAACAAGGATGCATTAAACTGATCAAAGGTGACAGAAACATTTGTAACAATACAACATCTTTACAATTTCAAATAAATGCTGTTCTTTTGATCTTTCTAGTCATTATAGAATCCTGAAAAAATGTATCACCATTTCCACAAAAATATTAAGCAGCACAACTTTTTCAACATTGATAATAATAAGAAATGTTTCTTGAGCACTAAATCTGCATATTAGAATGATTTCTGAAGGATCATGTGACTGAAGACTGGAGTAATGATGCTGAAAATTCATCTTTGCCATCACAGGAATACATTACAGTTTAAAATATGTTCAAATATAGAACAGTTATGTTCTATGATATTAATGTTTTACTGTATTTGATCAAATAAATGCAGCATTGGTGAGCAGAATAGATTCCAATATACTGACCCCAAACTTTATTGTGTTGAAAAATGTAATTATTTCCTCACATGGAAGTAAAAGGTATCAGTTGACAGTTCATTAGAAGAACATGTGATGTGCTGTTCAGTAAGATTTCATTAGAATCATTAGCAAACCTGATACAGAAGCAGAAATATGGGAATACAAAGATATGTCCAAATGTTTCAAAAGAGGAGAAAACCCCAACAGAGATGCTGCAGAACTGTTTCCATGGGAACAACATTTATTTCCACCTGAATAATTAGGAGCCGCTTGAGAGATGCTCTTTGTACCGGATGGGAATTTCTAAGTATAGGCAGTGAGATGATATATTTTCAACTAATAATTACCTCAAGTACTTGTTTTGATAAACATTTAAATAAGTAAAGCTGTTCCATGGTTCCTTCAGACCCATTGCAGGCAAGGCATCATGGGAAGACATGTGTGACATCATAAATTGTACAGGGGATGAGTGTTCATCTCTATATTGAGCCGGACTCACCTCATCCTGATCCACCATCTGCTGCTTTAGGTTCTCTGCCAGCTGACTGTGCTGGTTGATCTCATCATCCTGTGGTGAAAGAGGGAAAGGGCTGAATTGTGAGGCTTGCACTTCCTGATGCACATTTCTAACAGCGTGTGAGAGGTATTTATCACCTTGTCGTCTAGCTGCTGATATAGGTCATTGATCAGCTCCTCATATCGGGTTTTCTCTGAATCAGGAAGAGGCTCAGGAGGCGGAGCCGAAGTGTCAATTACGGGAGCGGCTTCAGAATTCTTCGATTCTTTACTGCTGTGCTGTTCATTAACAGGTACACTCTCACCTGAAGATAAAGGAGTGAAATATGTCAAAACAAAATTAATAAAATAAAAAAAACAATAAAAACAGGCTCTGGTTCCTTAACTAATAAAATGAACAAGGCTTTCAGGAAACAGTCCTGCAGACCTGATGATAAAAAACACTGACTGGACGTAAATGAAAAAACAGCTGCACAAAGAGTCAGAGCCACATTCATTCTCTGGGCTTTATATGTCTGAGATGGGAGAGAAATCTTGAACTCAGCATCTGTGTGTTTTATTGGGAAGTAGAGGTGGAGCTGATAACACTGACAGAGAAAAAAAACCTATTCATGACATGGGGATGCATGAGAGAGAAAGTGAGACATACTGAGAGAATGACAAAAACATCTCAGGATTCAGAGAAGGAGAAAGGAAGTAAAGCTTTGGACTGAGGTCTGAGGCTGAATATGTAACTGAAAATATTAAAGGAAAGTGAATATATTTAGCCATACACATTAGTGCTTTGTAGCAAACATGCATTCACTTTATGACAGGCCTTCTGTTTAGAGTCATTATGTGTTTACCCTTCCACAATCTGAGTAATTAGTGCTAATTGGTATTTATCACTGTCAATTATTGTGGATGTTTGTCATCAGTACACACATGGTTTACATGAAAGCCAATTTGTGTCAAGCTCTCATCAATGTAACAATATATTAACATATACTATTGAATAACTTCATTTCCTCTTTGGAAACATCATTATTTTACTCAAAAACAATGACCTTAATAAGTCTTAAGCAAACAGAGGAGGAAGAAATAACTGGCTCCCCTCATTGTGGGGTCCATTTCAGAACTCGAATCGGAAAAAAACAAAGCTTTTGTTAAGACAATTACATCAAAAATCGACTGGCCTCTGCAGAAAACCAAATGATACGCATCTTCTCAACCATTACAGTATTTTCAAATAAACTGCTTTAAATGTCAAACATCATTCCAATGAAATGATAGGACATTTCTCATTGTCCTAATTAACAATAAAATATAATAATAAAACTATTAAACATTAAACATGAAACTCAATAAAAATATCTTTCTAATCAGTTAAATATTTGTCAGTCTGTAACAGCAAAGTGATGTTTTATCATTTGCAGTGACTGTGCGTTAGAGGGCTGCATTGGGATTGAGTCCCGCCGGGTCCCGCGGGACCCAACGCAAATCTCGCGGGAGCGGGCGGTTTGAACTTTGCTGCGGGCGGGAATGGGCGGCAAAAAAAAAACACTGCGGGATCGGGAGGTAGCCTTGCAACATGATGGAGATGTCAATAATGGCGCTTTTCCACTACACAGTACCAGCTCGCCTCGGCTCGACTCGACTCGCCTTTGTTTGGTTTTCCACTGTGTAAAAGTTGTAACTGTGCTTCCAGGTACTTTTTTTCGTACCACCTCCGGCGGGGTTCTGGGCAAGCTGAGGCGATACTAAAATGTGACGTGAAAACACGGCAGACTGCTGATTGTTCAGAGAGAAGCATCACTATTCACTGCGTCATCATTGCACGCGCAAGACAGAGTATCCTGAATAAAAAAACAGCAAAAACGAAAACAAAACCATCCAAAAACAGCACACTCGATTTCCTCCTTTATCCTGTATGTGTCCAGTAGGCTATGCCGCCCAGGGAAACGAAACAAACAACCCCATGAATCTCTTTAATAATAGCAATACAAATATGTGTTTTTTCCTGCGGGACGGGAGAAGACACAAAATCAATGCATCTCTATTATTGTGCGGGAATAAATTCTCAGAGTTTTGCGGGTGCGGGCGGGAGTGGACATATTGCGGGAGCGGGCGGGAGTGAAACACATACGTTGCGGGAGCGGGCGGTAATGGTCAGAAATTCGGCGGGCGCGGGCGGGAGCGGGATGAAGAAAACAGTCCCGCGCAGGGCTCTACTGTGCGTTCTCCGTTTTCTCTATTCACCTTTTCGCCATCGTTTGAGCTCATTTTCTAGCCGCTGGATGATGATTTTCAGACCTCTGGTCTTCTCTTTCTCTTTCTCATATTTCTTCTTCCATTCCTCAGCTGTGAGCTCCATGTTAACAGAAACTGTGTTTTTGATGGTTTTGGCCCTGCGTGAAAGAAAGTACAGTGGAAATTATTTGTATATGCGCATGTTTGTTTCATATTTACCGCAGCACTAAATTTCAGACTTTCTTCATTTTAGGAGAAATATTATAGGGCATAAAATGGCTTCACCTCTGGCCGAACATGAGAGTGGATTTGGTCTCAGCCTCATTAAATACAGAGGGAGAGCAACAGATGACGATGGTTGTTCTGCAGTTCCCACCCAAAGAGTCCTGAAGGATCCTGGTCATTTTACTATCTCTGTAGGGCACATGGGTTTTCTGTAATGAGAAAGATAAGGCAAAACATAAATAATTTATATTGCAAATGTATTGCTTTGTACTGTGAGAGGTGTCTACATGGCCTAGATTATGTACACAAATAGCATTTCAGAGAGAAGAGAGGAAGAGGAAGAGAAAAAAAGAAAGCGTCTGGGTAGATGAGACCGTTTCAGCACTTACGGTTCCTTCGGCCAGGGCTGAGATGACGTTCCCCAGAGCAGAGAGAGACTTATTGATATTTTTAGCCTCGTCCAACACAGATCCTTCTGCTCCAGTTTTACTGACCTGTGTTTGAGAGAGAGAGAAAGAGAGAGAGAGAGAGAGAGAGAGAGTATGGAGATATTATATCATTCTCAAACCTATTTGTAGGTTTAACATGACTGTCAGGATTTTGAACTATAATTCTAAGACTGAGAACAAGAGTGTGATCATATTTTGTGACGCTAGCCAAAGGATGACGTAAAAAAACGGATGCTGCTTTGATTGCGTAAAAAATATTTTTAACGCATTAAACTGAAAATTTTTGAAAGCACTAATATATATATAACATTTTGGTACTGCTTTTCTAGATATAGCTATATACTAGATTTTGCTAAACAAAAACAAAGACAAAAACAGAAACAGAAAGAAAAAATAAATCAATAAAAACATGCCTTTTCGCTTCCTGCAAGATCCACCAGGTAGAGTTTTCCGCACAATTTCTTCTCTGTCTCCACATTCTCCTGCTTAATATTAATGAGGAAAATGCTGTGACTGCGGGAGCTGTGCTCATTCATGTCTGTAACACAATGTAACATCAGAGGACCATGTGTTAGGGTAAAAACAGTGTAACAAGGTCAAGATAACAGTGAATATTAGTTATGTTTGATTCAGAATGTGATGTATTATATTCAGATAAATAAAGTTAAATAGTCACTCACTTGTGACAGCCACATGACGATTGGATTTACCCTCATCGATCACATCCATGACATCCTCTGGACTGGACACAAAACGCTCTGTGCAACCCTGGCAACAGAACAGCATCAAAAGACACAACACATCAAGGAAGTGTTCGCTTCACGCCTGGGACTGAATAACAGTGTATTGTGCATCTGTCCTACCTTGACAAAGGGCACCCTGTTCTTATCCTCATGTACAGCCAGGTTGGTTTTGGAAACTTTAGGATTAGACAACAAAAAATGTATTTACACCATGAAAAAAAAGCATTAATATTATTTTTAAAAGAATCTTAAAACTATGAAGAAGAATGTGATTGTTTTTATCTCACCATCAAGCAAGTCTCTGATTTTGTCCAGGTAGATTTCAAAATAAGAGACCTGTGATAAAGGGGTGGCTGTTAATTATTTTGTAAATATTAAAATTTACAAAGTGGCTTTGTACTTTGAAACTAATGATTCAGTTCTATATTAATGGACATGATATCAAACACCAGTCCAATACATTATTAACTTACCCAATAACTGAATATACTGTATATCACTTTATGTCAGAGATACATTCATCTAATATTTATTTGTTCAAAACAACTAAGCTTAATATATATTTTTAAAATCATTAATATGTTTATTTAAAACATATAATAGTTGATGGTTTCACATGTGAACATACACAAGCAGATTTATTGTTGAATAATTTCAGCTCCCTAAATGGACCCTTTCCATATTTCAGGGGTTCTCAGAAGCAGAAGTCATCATAGTTGGGTAAACTTCTAAAGTGGTAAATGGAAATTTCAATTTCTGCAGTCCCATTTGATCCAATAGGAAATTATAAAATCCATGATAGCGTTTCTATGACTTTTTAAAAGAGGAAAAAAATATAGAGACAGTCACTCATTTGCAACCACTCCCTCAGCCATTGTGTTAGAAACACTCACACAGCAGCGCTAATTGCTTTTCTGAAATGTAAAAGTAATACAAAGTAATACAACAAAGTATAGACTTATAACTGTACATTAAATTTTGTACAAAAGAAAATATAATAAACAATGTTAATAACAGTAGAAACGCGTCATCACAGTCTGTGGAAAGGGTCCTCCTTACCTTGATATGGAACTCCAGGTTCTCATCCATTGAGTAGATGTGGTCAAAGATGTCCTGGGAAATGCGAGGGATGATGCCCATCAGCTGGGGGTTGTGGAGCTGTCCCTGTGTGCATGTTGTAGAGGACAATCAGAGCAAATATTTGACAAGATGGCACTTATTTCTGCCAGCTAGTGTAACTTATGTAAGAACGAAGCACTGCATTGAAGAATTTCCTTCTCCATCTACTTTACTATAGAGGGTATGCGCATCACAGCCTACCTTTGTATTTGTATAAAGTGTTCACAGTCAAATTTGCTTTATGTATTTCCTCGGCATTGAAATCAGGTATATATAAATGTCAGGAAACACGATTCCTGGCTGCATGTCAATATCCATGGATCAGTGGATCTTTGGAAAGTTGTGAGGAACATAATATATAGAGTCCAACCTTTAGTTTAAACATATAATCGTTCGTTTTAATCGCATTTTCGTAGTTTCCCCTATTAAATCCAGTCACGCAGCAGCTCTATTGCCACTCAGTCCTGCTGAGGGGGGCGTGTTCCAGCGGGAAAGTGATGTCCATGCATACCCTCTGTAGAAGTTATGTAGACCCGCCCCTTTTCAGCGCTGCGCCCGTTGTGTTCTGTCTTCCGATTTGTATCTCCACAGCATGCAGGTAAGATCTTACAGATTTATGAATGAACTGCTCGTTTGAACATCTTCCCGGTCTACTGACATTTGTCATCCGCTTCAAACATTACAATGCTCATGATAACTTTCGTTAGTAAATCCACTTCACCAGCTAATTACTCTTCGACAGCGATGCCATAGGAATATACTGTACAGAGCTACCACAAAAATGGAAGTTCAAACACAATATTCTAAAGATGGCTGCGTGTTTGTTTCACTGGTGCAGAAGGTCTATATGTGTGCAATGTGATTTTTAAATAAGGATATCAGTATTCCCTCTGAGGGACGTATGAGGACATCCTGTTTGGCATGCTAATTTGCACCTTTCAGTGGTTACAAAGTGATTCATTTTCAGAAACATTTTTCAAATAACTGAATTTATTGACTTTATATTCAAAACCTTTGCTGAAAGCACAGGCTGTTTCCAAGGCAACACCTTCAGTCAAAAGGCATTTTGCCGCTGTTGCAGCAGTTTGGCATTTCAGTCATTTCATGAAAGATGCTGCGAGATATTCATCAATCTAGAGCATTTTGTGACTGAGCATAGTGACACTTTCTCACCGTACATGTGCTGAAAGGTTACTTTATTATTGAAAAATTAGAAATGTGTGAACTTGATACCAATCGTTATATTATATATTATTTCTGCCTTACCTCCATAGTGTGAGTCTTCCCTGATGCGGTTTGGCCATAAGCAAAGATAGTCCCATTATAGCCATCCAGCACATCTGAAATGCAAGATTCATGTTTCAACTTTCAAACATTTTCATTTCTTTCCAGGACTGTATAATTTAACTTTTCAAACTTGTTCATGCAAATATATAGTATGCATTTACAACCTTTAACAATCTGTTTGGCACAGGCATCATATACTTGTTCTTGTGACGTGTTTGGAGGAAGGACTCGGTCAAAGATATAAGGTTTGCCCTAAAAAGACAAACAGATTAGTCAAGATTCAAGTAATAGACAAGAACAAGTAAAAAGGTTCAAAAGGTATCTCTGAGAGAAAATATCTTTAATATTGTGTTTTAAAGATATTAAACATGTAGATTAAATGTACTGTATGTGTTAGAGAATGTGGAGTAAATCAGACCCCCTTTTTTGCTGATATGACAATTGCTACAAAATGTTTCATAACACACACAGTATGGAGGAACGATGGTTTGAATAGAAAATAGGGCTATAATACATTCACACAGTTTACGAATAATAGACGGCTAATGATAAAAGCTGGATGTTTAAGACTTAAATTGCAAAATTTCTCAATTAAGTTTCTATTATTTTAGTCAAATGCAGATAAATAAGTTTGATTTCATTATATATAATATACATTTATGCATTATCGTATTATTGCATCGAGAGGTCAGTCAGCCTCTTTCTTTTGCTGACACTGCACAGATTCTACTAATGGCTATTTATGAAGTTCCCCAGAGGATTTCAGTGGTATACATTGTTAAAGAGAAAATAAGAAGGACCTTGTGATGAATACAGCCCATCCCCCAACTGCCAGTCAATCTTATTGAGCCCCAACAAATCCCTCTCTTTTGTTTTGATTCTGAACCTGCTGGTAAGATCGGGAGACTTTGAAACTGCTGTGCAATAAGAAATAATTATCCAAAGAAAGAACTATCTGCAGTGGAATATTTTTAATAATTATGTAAACTAAGTTAAAGGTGCTCTAAGCGATGTTGGGTGACGTCACAGCTTGTTGACGTTCGAATTTCTGTTAAACAAAACGGAGGCTAGCTCGACCCTCTCCCTCGCGTATCTTCTCCTTTTCCCTCTTCTTTGCTATTTGTTCATTGGAACGTCGTCTCTTTGGTCGTGTGTCGGCCATATCAAAATTCAAGAGAATATAATTCTAACGTTAGTCGTTGTCTAGGACATCTCTCCTCTAGCTAACTTCCCTCTTCATGCTTCTCTCTCCTCCACTCCCCACACCTCCCTTCATGTGTATGCGCACTAACCCACCAACCCCCAAATCATTCTTGTCGGTTATTGGCTGGAACACTGTTTGTTATGTTTCGTGGTCCAGGCTGGCCCAGTTTGTTTTTGTTGCCGTTTGTGGAGCCTTGGTTGTCTACAGAGACCGTGTTTTTTTACAGTGTGTTCAGGGGACAGGCAGCTAGCGGATAGTGAGGACATGTTTGCTGTATGTGACAAAAAAAATTCAGCCTAAAAAACATGTGACATCGCTTAGAGCACCTTTAATAATGCTAAGCTAGAAAAATGGAAAGTGTTGGAAATGTGTTTGCAACTATTCATTACTACAAACCTGGTAACACTATAGTTCAGCGTTCAATTCTCACTATTAACTAGTTGCTTATTAGCATGCATAACTAGGATATTGGCTGTTTATTAGTACTTATAAAGCACATATTTATGCCTTATTCTGCATGACCTTATTCTATATCCCCAATCCTAATTCCTACCCAATACCTAAACGCAACAACTACCTCATTAACCATTAATAAGCAGTAATTATGAGTTTCTTGAGGCAAAATTCATAGTTAATTCATAGTGAGAATTGGACCCTAATCATAAGTGCAGGGCTGCCAACTCTCACGCATTGAGCGTGAGACTCACGCAATTGACACTTTTCACACGCTCTCACGCCACACATCCATTTTCTCACGCACAGAAAAACTGCGGAGCAAAGAGGTACTTTTAATATTGAACTAATTCTCAGCTCTTAGATTCCGTCAATTTTATTACGAAATTCAGACAAAAATACGTTTGGCGCTTGTAAATGTAACGTGACAGATCGCTGAGCGCCTCAGTTCAAGAGCACGTGAACCGATCATCTGTTACTTTTTTATTTAAAGATGCAGTACAACTTACCGAAAGTATACATAATATCGACCAATTAGTGTTTTTCAACCACTGAAAGAGGTCAATATAACAGCAGGAGAACAATTACGTCACATAACGTTACATTTACCTCAGGAAAGCCATTTAATGACCATAGCATGTTAACTGAATAGAAAAAATAGCTAGAGAGGAGATTTTGCTGAGCACTATATTAGATATTTATTATATTTTTACTTATGTCATTAAATAATTGTTATTATAACAAAAACTACATTATATTTAATTTAATTTGTTATTTTTAACCTTTAATAATACCAGCAGATTGGGCCCTCTATGTTTACAGCATTAGGTGAGATTATTTTTTTAAATCTTTTTTTTTTTTTTTTTTTTTTTTTAAATAAACATGTATCCAAATTAGTCAGTATTGAATCAAAATCAGAATCAAACCACAAGAATGGAATTGAAATCTTGAAATTTTTGTCAAGCAATAATAAAAACTGTATCCTACCAGTCATTGTACAATGTAAACACTATAAACACTACATGTTGTCACTAAACTTCATAAAATTCTATTTAGTTACCAAGTTTAGTTTGACAATCACAATTACACTTATTGTGATGCAATATTTGTTTTGACACCCCCCCCCCCCCCCGAAAAAAAAAATAATCTCACTCCAAGCTAAACTCAAAAGTTGGCAGCCCTGTAAGTGTGACCCAAAAGTTGTCTGTTCGAATTGTAGTACATACATTCTTTCTCCTTTGCCATTCTTCTTTCCATATGTTTTTGTGCATTTTTTTTAAATAATCTTTCCTTTTTTTGTCTAACCTAATTATGGTTAAACTTTTGTATAAATAAGTAATATAAAAAATAGTTGTACTGTACATATAGTGCAAAATCAGCTAACCAAGATATATTTTTAGCATTGGTATTCTGAGTCCCACTTTGTATTAAGTGCCTTTACTAACATTTAAATTAATAATTTGATTAATTCATTGAGGACATATTACATTGTACAAAAGTACCTGCTTGTAATTATAGCTGTAATTAACATCTGTAATTGCACTGTTGACTCCCTCAGACTTGAACCCACCCTTAAACCTAACCACACCACCAAACCTGTCCTAACCTAACCCGTATCACACCTCAATAGCAGTGTTTTGCAATACAACATGAACACAATAAACACACTGTACCTAACATTTAAGTACCTAACACATTTAAGACCCCCCTAATATTAAAGTGTGACCGTGTTATTTTTACATATGCACACAGATATCATGGGGAGCTCATGTACTGCTGACAGCAGTTTTTCCACATCCTCCTCCGCCCATATGCACACAAATACTCTCATATGGGAAGAGAGAGAGAGAGAGAGAGAGAGAGTGAGCTATGCCTTACTAAAACATCAATAAATCTAACAAACGGACCAGCTGACCTAAAACAGATGAAATGAAATATCCCTGGCATGCATTTACCCTGTTGATTATCTAAGACATCACATGCAGACACCAGTTCTGAAGCGTTCACACAGACACATGATTTCTCTGTCTGTCTGTTTGATTAAGCAGGTAGGGGTCAAGCATCCCCACTGAGACTGTTGCTCAAACCCAGACTGTCACCACGGAAACTACATCCCACTCAGAAAGAAAAGCTCTGATTGGCTGACAGTCAGCACCTGTCTCCTGGCCAATAGTGGAGGAGAATAACATGACTGCTATATCATCTCTTCCTTCCATCTCTCTCCTTTCTTTCAGCACATAGGCAATCTTTTCTGAGACAAATACTCTTATGCTAATTTAATTCATCTTTGTAATACAGAATAAATGTAATTACCGGAAAACTGCTATCAAAAGGCAGATATGTTTTTAAAAGTATTTTATATTTAGTGAATAGCAAATATCTCAGATGAAACTGCAGAAAGGACATGAACGCTAAATCTTGCATTTGACTTGCATATGTGCCGTAGTCTGAACACTATATCCTTTATATATTAAAAAACACAGGCTGTATATAAAAGCACATGTGTTCATGACAATGCATTCTTTAAGTCAATAATTTATGCACACTATCTAGGGACCATCAAGGCTTTTCCAAGAGTGCTCAGGATTTGACCAGCTTCAATCAAAAACCTATATCATGAACAAATGCTTGAAAGGATAATGCATCTTTTCCTGTCCATTTCAGATGGGTTTGTAGAATAGAAATAGCAGACTACATGCAGTATTCAAATAAATGATGTGCATCACAAATAAATCTAATAATGCAGTAAATGTAAGGGTGGTGATGTCAAAATATAAAAGAGAAATAGAAATACAGGCAACTAGAGGGGTTTATACAAGCAACATGAATGGAACTATGTGCGTGACAAACAAGATTGTCCCAATCCTCAGTGGACTTGCTTAAATATTCCACTAAATCATCCTAAACGTTCCCTGCCAGCCCTGGCCCCACAAATGGCACCTCTGTCACTACGGCAACGTAAATTACTCGCAGGAGCCCTGGGCCCCTTTGTGGCCTTGCACATATAATAAGATGTTTCCACCCACATTAAACACAGCTGACCAGATAACCCTCATAATGCAGAAACATCAAATCCAGCCTGATACTGACATGCTGCAAACGATTAGTGATTTCTCACTGTCACAAACTGTCCTATAAATCTCCCTGCAAGTGTTTTGTGGTGGACAGTCATTTAAGGAGTTTATACGCAAACACAAACCGTGCAATCTCTTTTTACTTACTTTTGTTTATTTTAAATAATTAATACATATTTAAAGAAATAATTATACTGTAAGATAAATTATTTTCTTCAAAATAGTTGCAAAGTTGCTGAATTTTTTGACGAATTAGTGAGTTAAAAACAATACATTTTAGTAACAAATAATAATAATATTACGCCATCGATACTAATACTAATTATTATAATTAAATACTCAATTATTCTTCACATTTTAAGTCCATATTATATCAATACATTTTAATCAATAATTCAGAGGTGGATTAAAAATGTCATTTTTTTATTTCATTTCACATATTTAAGACTCTTAATTGACCAAAAATTTTCTTTTGCATTATATAAAGTTATTTTGCAGAATTAGTTACATAAATTAATTTTTATTTCCAGTTCATCAAGACGACAGACAGACAGACAGACAGACAGATAGATAGATATTTCTTTTTATTTCCAGTTCATCCGAACTGTTGGGGGAGGAGGTGTGAAATTCACCCTTCCCCCACAAATGAATTTGATTTTATTGACCGTTTACAATCTGTTGCGTTAAAGCTAAGATTAGACTTTCTGTGACACCACACAGACGACTAAACAACAGTCACTAATGAGATGCAGGTAGTTAAACGTTGACAGTAATAAATGTACATATATTAACCAGATCTCCATTCAAAACCACACTTGTATCCTAAAGCTGAATGTCTGGCATTAGGACCATCAGGCTGTGCATAGTCTGCAGGGCACCATTAAAGGGAATTTACATCAGAAGCAGAAGTCTAATACCTGCTACGCTCGATTTTCTGTGCAGATTAGGCATGGTAATGCTGATTACCATTTCAATGGGTCGGATAATATGGGCTATTGTGTTTGCACAAGGGATTTCTGGAGGTTTACTGTAAAACATAAAAACCATCAGTATCTTACTGCGACGACACTCCAGCTTATTTATAGCATGTCACACACCCACACAAACACAGTCCTTCGGACTCTGCATTCCAGGTATCAACTGCTCTTTAATTTAATCACTACCATATTGTGTTATTAAAAGATAAATGAAGCTAGGCTCTGACCCATAATAATCATCTTCCAAAGAAACCACAAATACTTCCAAGTCCTATAGTGAAAAAGCACTGCACATGGCTGACAAGCACTCTACCTCTCCATTCAAAACAAAGAAGAATGCAATAAGTTTAATTAACAAACAACTTGCTATTCTAAATGTTTATCACAAAAACCTGTCACATCTGGTGGCCATTAAAAAAAATCATGATATTAAAGTAAACAAAGTTATTGTGGTGAGACATGAAAACAATGAGTGTGAGATTTTTTTTGTGAATTCTGTCTTCTAATTCTATTCTGTCTAATTTAAAGTACATTCAGACAAGACTCAACTAATGAGATTGAAATTGAAAAGATGAATTGTGATCTCTGGACAATGTTTGTTTTTTTGGCAGATTGCCACGTGGTATTTTATATAATGTGCAATTTATTAAATATATTATTTGTTATATTTGTTAATAATGTTTGACATTTTTGTGCATTACCTTCCAAATGTTTGTTTTGTGCTTCATACTGTATCTGTTTTCATACTAAAACAATTTTGCTAAAGTAAAACAAAAGAAAGCATGTCCGATGCTATAATGCTTATAAAAGCACTATATAAATAACTTAAAATGCAACAATTTTAAAAAAGAGTTTGCTTTTCAAATCATATTTTTGACTGTCTAAATAATAATAATAATAATAATAACGTTGTACGAGCTTTTGAAATGAAAGAGCCAGATTGACCCAGACAGATATGAAATGATTACACAAATGAGTCACAATAGAGTGATGGGCTATATTTATCTAAAGTTGCATCATATAGCTATCTCCTGCACAAATAAAGAAAATGAAATGGTGAGAGAAAGATAAAGGGACTTTCTGTCCACATTAATAACATCTGTAGACTCTAAAGACATCTTACCGTTATCACCACAGTGTCTTCTCCTTTGAATTTCGGTATGTATTTGTCACCTCTGGTGATTTCCGATTCGTTAAGTGGCCTGAATCGGCACATCACCTTCACACAACATTCAGCTGCATCCACCATCGTGTATGATACCGATTTTATCTAACGAAACTTTCTCTCCGGTCAGCAGATCTAGTCGTCCACCCAGCAGTCTGCAGAGGAATGCATCAATCAAACAATCAAAATGTCTCGATGCTTGCCAGCCGTTCAGCCCGTACGGTCCCTTCCTATTGGCCGGGCGAAAGAAGCGTTGAAACTGAAAACAATCTCAGATAAAACTCCTGCACACCGTTTTAAATATCGCGTAACATATCATATAATCGCTTAACAACAGTGTTGTTGTCGTTGGCGGTGGCTGTTAGTGGCTGAAGTCGAGTGCACCTTGGTCGTTGGAAGAGCATCAGCACTGGACAGTTCCTCCTCCTGCGGCTCCACGCGCTCTGACTGACGCCGCGGCGAGCCGCTCCTTCCACGCGCGCTTCTGCTGTCCAACAGCGCCTCTCAGCAGAGCTGCCCGTGACTGCAACAGCGACAGGGAGAGTTCGTTAAAAGTGCCCCAGTACTCTTTTGCTAATTAAAAAGTGTCAAAAATAAAGAAGTCAATAGCAGGGGAATTATCATAGTTAAATTATTTAGCTACACTCATTTATGCATCATCACAAGGTGATTTAAAAAAAATACCGTAACATTATGTACCCCACCAAGGAAATCACATCTACGTTTGGTAATGTTCACTTGAATTGTAATTTCTGTAAATTCAGTTCTGAGTCAGTTGATCATATTTTCTTTAAATGTCCCCTTTTGGTCTGACCTTTCAAAATTCCTTTCCTCAGAATCAAAATTGGACTCTGATTTAACATTGTTTGACATAATCTGTTATTTCACTCACTGTAATCATAATATAGAATACATAGTAATTTCATTTGTGACTTTAACTAATTATGACACTAATAGCCTAACAACAAAAAAAGTGTCAAAACTGTTAATTTGTATGACGAACTGTTGAATGTTGCGTAACTTGATCTACTGCCTCTGTACATTGATGTGTATTATTGTATTTATTTAGTTACCTACTATTTCTTTTTTCTCTTTATTTCTCTTTTGTTGTCATCCATTGTTGCTGTATTTAAGTGTTCAAGAAACTTTTGTTTATATCTATATTATCTGATTTTTTCATCATTAAAAAAAGTAACATTACATGTTGTCACAGTTATGTTCATTTTGTCTTAGTTATCATGGACTTTTAGTTTGTTTTCATTCACATCATGTGTTCCTTTATTTGATTTTCCCGACAATCCTTTGTTTCTATGGTTACTGTTATTAGTTCATTCTGTTAAGGTGCACGTCATTATTATTGATTATTATTTGTATTATCCTCATTAAACTTAGTATTGGGATTGTATTCTTCATCTTCTTCTGCCTTCCTGCAACCACCCGTGACACATGTAAACAAAACAAGAAAGCCAAACAATGCAACAGTAAAAACAATATACATCGGCCAATCCCAAAAAATTGCAAGTGGAAAAATCAATTATCCAAACAAGTATTTCCTGCTGGAATGATAAAAAAAAAATATATATATATATATATATATATTTTTTTGGCATTCAATAATAGTGTGTGAAATTGAGAAATCCTCCACAATGACCACTAGAGGTCGTTGAGGTTCTGTGTGGCTGTTCAAGTCTTGTATGGTATGTGATGTTTGATACTTAATGTTTAAACCTAAAAATGTTCCCACTAAATCTAAAATGTGATGGTGTTCCAGTAAGTACTGTAAAAGATATAGCAACGATTCAGTTAGATCATGATCAGTGAAGTGGATTACAGTATATGATCCTTTAATGCAGTAGAATTAAAGAGCGGTGTAATTCTGCCTATAAAGGCTGTTGGTCTCAGTGAAGGTCAATCAATGCAACTGTATCTCCACAGAATGATTCCCAGGACAGCTTCTGCTTAACACACAGGCAAAGAGGCTACAAGAGACAGTTTATATGCTGACTGGGAAATAGCCTACGTTTTTTTGGAACAGGTGTGAAATATTGGAATAATACAATATGTCTTTAAGAATTATGAAATACAAATACAAAATGCACACTTCCCCTTAGAAACCAAAACAAAGGTCTCACGGTGAGTTCATTGTTTTCATGCCAAAGCTCTCCTTGGCAGAGTCTCCTTGACAACAGGCTGTAAACTCAAATCTGCTCAAGGCAAAGACGCAATGAAGACAAAGGACTGACCCTTAAAACACAAGGACGTAAACATTGGAACTAATTTAACTTCATTTAACTCAAACATTTCAATCCAGAGAGGCACGGATGAGTGACACTGGTGAGTCTTGCTGGTTTTAATGTACCTAAGCAATAACAAGACACTTTTTTATGGTCTCTTATTTAATAAGGCTACTAATTTAACATAAAATAATTTGTCTTGGGAAGTTTTATGATGCATAACTTTATGCAATATAAATTGTTGTTTTAGGCTCACAAGAGCTTATCTTTTTCTTATGCATAAATGATAATTCATTTTTGTTTATAAGTCAGTTATGAGCTGCGTTGGGGTGTTATTAAGTAAGCAAGAAAAACAACTATTTGGAATGTATCATAGGTTCAAAAATACTTCAAATAGTATTGTACTGCACTATTAAGACAGAACTGCATCATTTTTACTGCGGCACTTTTACATGTTATGAATACTGAGGAAGGTATTCATTACAGCGAGTGCACCAGAACTGCAGCTAATTTCTGTGTTTGTGCGTCTGCCAGAACACTAGAGCATGAATAAACATGAAAGCAGCAGCTTTGTGGAGCAGCTGTTGAAGGAAGAGCTTGAGGCTGTGGCTCTGGGGCTGGAGCAGGGGATCTACTCCTGGGAAGAAATTGACCTGCCTCATGATTCACAAGGCTGCACTCCCCTTATCAGTGTCTGCAGGAGGGGTCTTACTAGGGTGAGACATTGGTGTGATATGATGAAAACTTGGCAGAAACTATAGCTGACTTCTGTGTAGTAAATCTATTGTAGTGTAATGGGGTGTATTGCATTGAATGTAATATAATGGACATTATATTTCACTTAGTAGCTTTTCTACTTCTTCCTGTTTTCTTTATTTAATAGCTATATTAAAGATTAGTTTTAAAGATACTTACAGTCCAGCATCATGGGGGCACTGAATTGTTTGTATCGTTCCTTTTGTTTGTGTCTGTGCATTGGTTATGAGGATTTTTGCAGTGACTCTTTCTGCAGGTTACATCGTTACACCAAATATTCATTGATTGAGTGAATAATTCACTCAATCAATTCATTCTAAACGTTCATTCAGGAATGAAAAAAGACTGTATGATTTCACCCTCTACTCTTTACCTTTATTTATTTGAGGGGACAGCCATGTAGCAGTGTTCAAAACAATTGGAAGTTATCGAGTGCGCTCTCATAATGTACCTCAATAACGAGTGTACAACCAGGGGTCAACAACCTATAAGGGATAATCACTGGAATGAGACAGTAGCTAAATAGCTATGTAGGCCTATTTCATTTAGTTAACTTAAAGTCCCTCGAATTTGCATTCAGATGTACATTTTTGAGGTATCAAAATCCTGTGCTGGTGCGCAGATTTGACAAACCATTCGTGTGACCAGAGGATAATTAGACTTCAGTAATTATCCCTCTGCGTGCCATAAGGTTGCCGACCGCTGCGCTAGAGAATACCCATGCACTGTGAGAGTCAAGGTGAATGAATTCCCACATTTTGCCAGAAGAGCACTTCTACTGCACTCATGGTACGTTTACACGACAACAATGTACTAAAAATTGAAAAGTTTTTCTTTGCGTTTTTTACGTACAGATGCCGTTTTCAGAGCGATCCCCATTCACGTGGATCCAGTAGTTGGTGATGTCACTTTGTAAAAAAACACTACACACCTATTGAACACGTAATAAGCATGTGTATGACGTCACTTTTTCCACAAACTCGTGTTTTTGTAGTTTACACAGACGATATCGTTTTCAATCGTTTGGCCTCCAAAAAGCTGTTGTCATGTAAATGAAAGGCCAAAACGGATAAAAAGTTTTCAGTTATCAATCACTCGTTTTCATTCACTCATTTAGTGGGCTATGTTAGTGGAGTAATGTAGGTAATGGTGCAATGGGGGCAATTTCGAACAGCCAAGTGTTTATGAGTGTGTGTGTCCATGGCCGTAACCAGGGTTTGAAAATTAGTGAGGTCCGGGGTGAGGTGCAGGGCCGGATTAAGAATTCGGAGGCCCCTGGGCACAATGTGTTGTAGGCCCCCCTTAGGCAGGCCAAATGTATAGTTTGTCGAAGGATATTTGAATTTTGCATTAACAGTTTTAGTTTACTGACTTAAAAGGAACTTTGTTATACTATGCTGGAGTAAATTTCATAAATGATCGTTCTTTCCCATAGGATTTTGTAAAACTATGATGGGTGGACCTCTGTCCCTCTAGGGGGGTTCGGGGGCATGCTCCCCCGTAAGAAAATTTTGTACATTTTAAGGCTAAATGCATCAATCTGGTGCTCTTTGAGAGCTCAAAATTAAGAGCTTCAACGGGCTTCAACCCATGAACTGTGCAAAAAGAAAAAACATTGACTTGTACCTGGACATTAAAGGGGGCTCAAACTTATTTTTTAGTTATGATATAGAGTTTGTCTACATTACATTATCACTGGTGTTTTAGTATGCCAAACAATTAGTGATATATATATATATATATATATATATATATATATATATATATATATATATATATATATATATATAATATGTATATATATATATACTGTATAAGAATATGACACATAGGCCTACTGATGATGAATAAAGTATAAGGCTATTAAATAGCAGTTCCAAAATAGTTTTTGTAAATACAAATAAGTTGGTATGTCAGACCACAATCATTTAGAAATATAGTGCAAAAACACAGTGAAAATAAGTGGCATTTTTGGGTTAAGGAAACAACAGTAACCATGGTAAATACACAATACTAACATGAGCTGTTAATGAACATGACCACTGATCCTGATGAATAGAATGAAAATTGAATGAACATAAACCTGCATGTAAATCATTCCAAACATGAAGTAAGTTGCGGAATTTATTGGCACTTTTTGGTAATTTCATGACTTACAAATTGACATCAACTACGATGTTGTTGCATCATGCTTGTAGTTTCTTTTGCGCTTTATTTATAATAAAGTGACATAAAGCGCTCTGCCGCATTTGCGCGTGTAATTGAAGAGGACGCGCAACGAGACTGACGGGACAGGAGAGTACGTTTTGTTTAGGTGAGAGACTTTTTATTTCGTAACAAGTTACAAATAACGTTAGAATAATGATACAGATCTGTATTATGCTATTGTTTTTGATAGTGTTGTAGCCTACATTTCTTACAGATAATCATGATCATTGCGTTTGTCTTACCGAATTTGGTATCTTCCTGTCAGCAATTACAGTTTGTCTAAGCTTCTTCTTTTTATTAATGCCACGAAAAACATAAAAAAAAAAACAAAAAAATAATAATAATGAGAAAAAAGTTCAAAGCTTGTGTTTTGGAAAAGAAAATTAATATATCACTAGCCCTAACATTCAACTTTCCACTTTATTAACGTCCTAAAGTGTCACAATAAATGGGAAAAACGAGTCCAAAAGACGTATAATAGGTGGATCTGGCAACACAGAGGCTGCACCCGCGCCCTCACTCACAACCATAGACTGTAAGCTCACAACGCGCTCTCAAGCCCCGTTCACTGTTCCTTCTCTCAGCGACATGAATTGCAAACACACATATGACGTAGCTTAAACGGCTAATTAATCATTCAGAGAGCTTGAAATTTTATTTTTGAATATAAAAAAATGACCGAGGTCCGGACCTCGGTGACCTCATAGCTGGCTACGGCCATGTGTGTGTCATTGAATCATTTACTCAACCAATTAGTTCAAAATTACTGACTCATTCACAGCGCAATGGCAACATATAATTTTGATCTTGCTTCATTTTGAATGATTTTCTCTAGTGGAACAAAAATTTTAAAGTAACCGCTAGGGGTGTAACGGTTCACAAAATTCACGGTTCGGTTCAATACGATACACTTGTGTCACGGTTCGGTTCGGTACGTTTTTGATACAGCAAAAAGAAATAAATGCCAGAGAAATTTCCTTGATTTTATTTTTTTAAATTCTTTTTTATATTAAAACTAACATCATAAAGTATGATATTTTTTTACTTTGAGCAATTCTAGAGCTATAATTTATGGAAGCTTGTTTCCGCCACAAAATTAAAAAAATTAAATGATAATTGTGACTTTTTATCTCACAATTGCGAGTTTACATCTCGCAATTCTGACTTTATTTCTCAGAATTGCGAGATACAAAGTCAGAATTGCGTGAAATAAAGTCACAATTGCGTGTTATAAAGTCAGAATTGCGAGATATAAAGTCAGAATTGCGTGAAATAAAGTCACAATTGCGTGTTATAAAGTCAGAATTCTGACTTTTTTTCTCGCAATTGCGACTTTATATCACGCAATTCTGACTTTATAACACAATTGCGAGTTTATATCTCGCAATTCTGACATTTTCTCAGAATTGTGAGATATAAACTCACTGTCACATGCCTGTCCTGTCTTGTGCTGCACATGGGTGTTTGTTATGTTGGGCCATGTGCTCGTGTCTATTGTCTAGCCCCTCCCAGCTTGTTATTTGATTATTGGTTAATTTATCCCACCTGTTAGTCTCATTACCCTCCTTTGTTTGTTCCCCTATTTAGCTTCCTTGTGTTTGTAGTCCTGTGCTGGTTCGTTGTCCGAGTTACCTGTCTTTGATGTTCCTGTCTGTTGATTTTCTGAGTTCTGAGTTTTCTGTATTTTTGTCTGTGTTTGTTAATTAAATCTTCTCTGCACTTGAATCCTCGTCTCTCGCTCAATCGCCCGTGACAGAACGAACCAGCCAAAATGTGGATTCAGCGGAGCGAGATTTTTTCTTCTTCAGAGGAGAAGGGAAATTCCATTTCCCTAATGGAATATTTCTCCAGATGTGTTCAGAGGACTTTGGAGGAGGAGAGCACCATGTCAGACGGTGATCAGATCGGAGGAGGTGGTCCGGTGGTCCGGAGACGGAGGAGGAGAAGGAGAAGGAAGACCTCCTCTGTGACTATTCCGGTGGTCCCAGTTCCGGTGTTCCCGAGTCCGATGGTCCCAATTCCGGTGGTCTCAAGACACAGGAGGAGGAGAAGGGTTCCCTCCATAATTGTTCCGGTGGTCCCAGTTCCGATGGTGCCTGCCGAGCCTGTGTCTTCGGACAAGATGGCCGCCGCCGAGCCTGTTCACGTCACGTCTGCCGGGCCTGTGTCTTCAGACAAGATGGCCGCAACAGAGACTGTTCACGTCACGCCTGCCGAGCCTGTGTCTTCGGACAAGATGGCCGCCGCCGAGCCTGTTCACGTCACGCCTGCCGAGCCTGTGTCTTCGGACAAGATGGCCGCCGCCGCGAGTGTTCACGTCACGTCTGCCGAGCCTGTGTCCCCTGACAAGATGGCCGCCACCGAGAGTGTTCACGTCACGCCTGCCGAGCCTGTGTCTTCGGACAAGATGGCCGCCGCCGAGCCTGTTCACGTCCAGTCTGCCCAGTCAGAGACTGCTCACGTCACGTCTGCCGAGCCAGAGACTGTTCACGTCCCGTCTGCCCAGCCAGAGACCGTTCAGGTCACATCTGCCCAGCCAGAGATGGTTCAAGCCACGTCTGCCCAGTCGGAGATAGATCGGGAGATGCCCATTCTCATGGCCGGGGGGGCACTGATCGGCTATTTAGAGCGTTTAGCTCGGATCCTGGAGACGCCCTTCAAACCTCCAGTGTCTGTTCCTGAGCCGGAGCCAGTGTCTGTTCCTGAGCCGGAGCCAGTGTCTGTTCCTGAGCCGGAGCCAGTGTCTGTTCCTGAGCCGGAGCCAGTGTCTGTTCCTGAGCCGGAGCCAGTGTCTGTTCCTGAGCCGGAGCCAGTGTCTGTTCCTGAGCCGGAGCCAGTGTCTGTTCCTGAGCCGGAGCCAGTGTCTGTTCCTGAGCCGGAGCCAGTGTCTGTTCCTGAGCCGGAGCCAGTGTCTGTGCCTGAGTCTGTGCCTGTGCTTGTGTCTGTTTCTGTGTCTGTTTCTGTTCCTGAGCCGGAGCCAGTGTCTGTTCCTGAGCCGGAGCCAGTGTCTGTTCCTGAGTCTGTGCCTGTGCTTGTGTCTGTTTCTGTGTCTGTTTCTGAGCCGGTGGTGCCTGTTCCTGAACCGGAGGTGTCTGTTCCTGAGCCCTTAGTGACCGCGACACTGGCCATTATGGCCACAGCCATGTGGTGTGTGTGGGCTACGCACACACTTGGACCGGTGGTGTCTGTTCCTGGGCCGGTGGTGTCTGTTCCTGAGCCGGTGGTGCCAGTTCCCGAGCCGGTGGTGCCAGTTCCAGTGCCCGAGCCAGAGGGGCCAGTTCCAGTGCCCGAGCCAGAGGGGCCAGTTCCAGTGCCCGAGCCGGTGGTGCCAGTTCCAGTTCCTGAGCCGGTGGTGCCAGTTCCAGTGCCAGTTCCAGTGGTGCCAGTTCCAGTGCCTGAGCCGGTGGTTCCAGTTCCAGTGCCTGAGCCGGTGGTACCAGTTCCAGTGCCAGTTCCAGTGGTGCCAGTTCCAGTGCCTGAGCCGGTGGTACCAGTTCCAGTGCCCGAGCCGGTGGTGCCAGTTCCAGTTCCTGAGCCGGTGGTGCCAGTTCCCGAGCCGGTGGTGCCAGTTCCAGTGCCCGAGCCAGAGGGGCCAGTTCCAGTGCCCGAGCCGGTGGTGCCAGTTCCAGTTCCTGAGCCGGTGGTGCCAGTTCCAGTGCCAGTTCCAGTGGTACCAGTTCCAGTGCCTGAGCCGGTGGTTCCAGTTCCAGTGCCTGAGCCGGTGGTACCAGTTCCAGTGCCAGTTCCAGTGGTGCCAGTTCCAGTGCCTGAGCCGGTGGTAACAGTTCCAGTGCCCGAGCCGGTGGTGCCAGTTCCAGTTCCTGAGCCGGTGGTGCCAGTTCCAGTGGTGCCAGTTCCAGTGCCTGAGCCGGTGGTACCAGTTCCAGTGCCAGTTCCAGTGGTGCCAGTTCCAGTGCCTGAGCCGGTGGTACCAGTTCCAGTGCCAGTTCCAGTGCCTGAGCCGGTGGTGCCAGTGCCAGTTCCAGTGGTGCCAGTTCCAGTGCCTGAGCCGGTGGTACCAGTTCCAGTGCCAGTTCCAGTCCCTGAGCCGTTGGTGCCAGTTCCAGTGCCAGTTCCGGTGGTGCCAGTTCCACTGTCAGTTCCGGTGGTACCGGTTCCAGTTCCTGAGCCGGTGGTGTCGGTGCCAGTTCCTGAGCCAAGGGTGTCGGTGCCAGTTCCTGAGCCGGTGGTGCCAGTTCCAGGGCCAGTTCCAGTGGTGCCAGTTCCTGAGCTGGTGGTGTCGGTGCCAGTTCCTCAGCCGGTGTCGGTTCCTGTTCCTGAGTTGGGGTCGGTTCCTGTGCCATGGTCGCTTGAAGGGTCGTCTACTTCCTGGTCTCCCGAGGGTTCGTCTCCGCCGTGGCCGCACGATGAACTGCCGTCTCCGCCCTGGCCGCCCGAGGGAAAGTCTCCGCCCTGGCCGCCCGAGGGAAAGTCTCCGCCCTGGCCGCCTGAAGGAAAGTCTCCACCCTGGCCGTTTGCACAGCCTGCCCCGTCCTGGCCTCCTGAACCCTGTGGACCACTCTGGTGTCCCAGACATTTTTTTTCCCCTGTCCCGCCCTGGTCTGTCCCTCCCGTCCCGCCCTGGTCTGTCCCTCCCGTCCCGCCCTGGTCTGTCCCTCCCGTCCCGCCCTGGTCTTATGGAGCGTCTGGTAGCCGCTCCGTAGGGAGGGGGTAATGTCACATGCCTGTCCTGTCTTGTGCTGCACATGGGTGTTTGTTATGTTGGGCCATGTGCTCGTGTCTATTGTCTAGCCCCTCCCAGCTTGTTATTTGATTATTGGTTAATTTATCCCACCTGTTAGTCTCATTACCCTCCTTTGTTTGTTCCCCTATTTAGCTTCCTTGTGTTTGTAGTCCTGTGCTGGTTCGTTGTCCGAGTTACCTGTCTTTGATGTTCCTGTCTGTTGATTTTCTGAGTTCTGAGTTTTCTGTATTTTTGTCTGTGTTTGTTAATTAAATCTTCTCTGCACTTGAATCCTCGTCTCTCGCTCAATCGCCCGTGACACTCACAATTGTGAGATATAAAGTCAGAATTGCGTGAAATAAAGTCGCAATTGCGTCTTATAAAGTCAGAATTCTGACTTTTTTTCTCGCAATTGCGACTTTATATCACTTTTTACTTACTCTGACTTTATATCTCGATATTCTGAGAAATAAAGTCAGAATTGCGAGATGTAAACTCGCAATTGTGAGATAAAAAGTCGCAATTATCTCTTAAAATGTTTTATTCTGTGGCGGAAACAAGCTTCCATAATAATTGACTCTTCTTAGGAGCATATAAAACAAAACAGCTCCTTGGAAAAAATGAAATGTAATATTGTTATAAACCAAGGTTTAGTTTAGTTCAGATTAACATTTGAGGGCAGCAATTGTATTCATAATGTCAAAATAAAACCTACGTAATGTTACTTGAAGGCATTATAGCCTACTATTCCTGCCAAACTTCCATGGTTCCAGACAGTTAGTGTTACTACAGTAAATACATGGTGAATGTTGCTGATCTGTGGACACTGGATAGTTCATTCATGGCACAATGTTTCTTCCAGGTTTCCACGTCAGCGCTGTTTGATCCGTTAATAACGGAGAAATGTGAATGTTTCTCACTAGATCTCGCAGCGATATTACAGACATCCCAACCTGCACAAAGTCATTTCCGATGTTATTGCTTCAGTGGCGAATTCAAATGCTTTCTTTACTGGATCTCTTATTAGCGTGTAGTAGGCTAAAAGTGTCGCATGATCACGATCGGCTCGCGCTGCACTGGTCCAAACTGATAAACGGTCCTTCAACCACACAATAACGAGCAGTTTCGTTCCGCTTGCATTACGTTACGTTTGCATTTGATGTTTTTTTGGGCAATGTTGTGGTCGCGCCGGCGTCTCTTACATTATGAGCGCGCTTGCCATGTGCAACGCGCCTACATTTGAAAAAACGAAATTTTGGTCGGCAGGAAAATTGGTCCAACGAACCGTTCGGTTTGAAAATGCATACCGAAAACCGAACCGAAAGCCTCGTACCGAATGGTTCAATACGAATACGCGTATCGTTACACCCCTAGTAACCGCTAATACTGTGTCAAAAATGTAATTTACTCAATATTAACTTATTTTTTATTTAATTGTTGTAATATCACACTTGCAATCGTGATGTTGGTCTTAATATCACCACCATCATGTGTGCATTGCTCAAAGCTACATACATATATTTTGAACACAGGTGATGCATTTCCTTCTGGAAAGAGGAGCTGATGCTACACTGTGTAACCATAGCAACCAGACAGCTCTTCATGTTAGTCAACCAGCACTCCAGGGGGAGCTGTTGATGGCTATGATGAGAGATGTACCGCACCAGAGGCAGCTCTCACTAGCAGCCTGGTGGGGAGATCTCTACTGTCTACAGGACCTGATGGTGAGCAGCTCAGACTTTAACTTACACTTGCCATTTGACTGTTTGAAATGTGATATCAACCTTAGGTTCAGACAAAGCAGGCCAGACTCCACAGGGAGATCTCTGATGGATCAGTATTGGCCATCTGTCATGAGATATATTTACACTCACCTCAACCAATGGCTGGAAGGAATTACAACAAACGAGTCTTATATTGTTTTATGTGTTGGAGGCCCGGACAGACTTGATGGACTTAAATAAACAGAACAGAGATGGTCTGACCCCACTGATGCTGGCTGTAAGGGATGTGGATCTGTTTGAAGGACTGGAGATGCCGTGGGACTATCAACCCGTGGATGTGGTGAAAGAACTTGTGTCTCTTCAGGTGTAAGGAATCCAATTTCAATTTTATTTAATTTTACTTCTTGGATCTGTAATATATAAAAATCAAACACAAAGGTAAGGTATTTGATTTCGTAGGCCTCTCTCATGAAAAATCACCAATGATCCACATGTTCTGATTTCCAGTGACACAAGGATCCTTGATGGGAGGGGTCACACTGCTCTGTGGTACGTCTTTCAGATCAAGAGCACCAAGAAGGAAGATCTCCTTAGAATAATGGAGTCTTCAATGCAAACAGGTAAAACGCTGCATGCTTTAACACTTTTCTTTTCCGAAATTGTGGAAGAGATCTACATGGCGCATAATAGTCCTATCAATGTTTTACTGAAGTTCTTTCAAGCATGTGAATATAAGGGTCCCAGCAATACCAACTATAACTAATGTAATACATGCACTAATGTTCTCAAATCACTGTTTTATTCATGAGCATTTTGCTTATACAGTGTTATTTTTATTTATTTGTAGTGGAATTATTTAGAAACCTGTTTATGTTCTCAATGCATTTACTCATTTTAGTGTTTGTATTGTATTTTGGAGATACAATATTCACGTGTCTGGACGTGTCTTATTGGCCAACGAGTCCTGCTGTACACTCCAGCTGCCCTCCTACATGTGGCTGTTGCACACCAGTTTCAGATAAGATGAAGGTCAGGTGTTTTAACACGACTTACTCATTAATGCAGTAAATACTGGCAGTGTCTCCCACATAAATCCATGTGAACTGTGTGAATAAAAGCGGACAAATGTAATTACAGCATAAACTTCATAAAATAATAAATATGTCTCAGTGGGACTGTAAAGGCAAAACCAATTAAATGTAGTTTATTTGCTCTGAAATGTTTTAATTAAGCCTTTTATGGCGTTCCATTCGGCTGAGCCTTGGTCACAGGCATCACAGCTGGCTAATGATGGTGTTTGTTAGTTGATTGAACGGACCACCTCCAGATGGCCAGTAGTCAACAGGTGCATTAGTCATGTGGGATTCTGTGAGAGGTTATTGTATCGGACGGTCAACCTCACAGCTTTTATGCAGTTTTGTTTCTTGCTGCATACCAGCTGTGTCATTGAAAACCTTTCCTTTACTGAACTTTAAAGTCACCATGAAATCGAAATTGACAATTCTAATTTGATAAAATATTGCTGTATTTATTATAAATCATTTATCCATGCACTTTTTTTTAAATTCATGTGCCTAAACTAACTCTTTTCCTGCCAGCATTTTTTTTAAGTTGCCTGTCACCACCAGCATTTTTGATCATTTTCACAATTTTGTTGTATGAAATTTATTCATTTTGTTGTATGAATATTTGAACATGCAATATATTCAAAATAATTAACAGAGCCTTCTGCTTTAAAAACAATCTAAAATAACTTCCCCTCTTGCAACGATATCTCTTCTCTTCCCTGATGATGTTTTTCGGCTTGAGGGCGGGACAACCTGTCACTCACATAAGATCACAGTAGCAAACCACAATGATACAATGATCCAATCAATTCCCGATAGACAAAATTTCATGTTAAAGATGCCATTTCACTCAGATATACATCAGAATAGGGAAGAAAAGACTATTGCAACTTTTGTTTAATGCCGACTTTATTTTTTTGCAGAAAGAATCAGCTGAGATTATCATTGCACAAAAGAACAATGCAGACATCGACCAAGGTGAGTTGCTAGAATAGACTTAAGAAACATTAATTATGCTATAGAAGACAGAATACAGAATGTCTGAGGTACTGTACACCTGCTGAATCATCCAGAAGGACAGTGATTCTCTGTGTTCACCGGGCTTTTGAACACCCCCTTTGGCAGCAACCACCACCCTGAAACAAACACTCACACACACTGCAGGCTCAGACTCTCAGCCCATCCCTCAGAGAATCCATGACAATGGGAGGGGTGTGTCTTACTCTGCTTTTTGGGCTCCTCTGTTTCAAATGACTCAGACTACACAGAGTCATCAGCAGAGAACCTCTGACACTCGCAGATAAGGATTATGTAAGACTCAGAGGAACTGTAAAACATTTGGTTTCAGTGAGGCTTGGGCTACTTTAGAGAGGACAGACTTTATGAAAGGTAATTTTTTGTATACAAACACACACACAAAGTTTGGGGTCAGTAAGATGTTTTAAATGTTTTTGACAGAAGTGCTCACGAGGTTGCATTTATTTGATCCAAAATACAGTATACACAGTAATATTAGGGAACGTATTACAATTTAAAATAGCTGTTTTCAATTTAATATAATGTAATTTGTTCCTGTGATGTCAAAGCAAAATTTTCTGTAGCCATTATAACAAACTATTCTTATTGTATATGTATATGTATGTATATATATGTATATATATATATATATATATATATATATATATATATATATATATATATATATATATATATATATATATATATGTGTATAATAGTTTTCTGATAACTACATGAAAAGTGATGTCTGTGTGTACAGTATATGGTAAAAGGATTAATGCTTCTAGGGACATTTTGACAAACATTTAATTTAATAATATTCACGTACGATGATATATAGATCTTAAAATGTTGGTGGATTTAATTTGAATGAATTTGTATTGGTTTTATTGTTGGCCTGTGGATAGTGGATCTACTTTTTTGTGAGTTTTTATACTAGCTCTGCAGTATAACCATAGGGAATGTTTCACATGACCCTTTTCACCCAAAGTGTATTTGGATGTCTCTGCAGATAACAGGATTTGCTTTGAGGACTGTATGGAGCTAAAGATGGACATCAGACAAGACAAAGATGAGAGGAAACGAAGCAGGTTAGCCATCTGACTGCATACACATTCATCACTTCGTCAAACTAAATTAGCATTCAGATAAACAAGAGAGCCAATCATAAATCAACAAATCAGACTTAAACACCAACACCAGCAGCTGTGTATACATAAACTGCACAAACAAACTACCCTCACAAACAATCTGCCTGCATGAAACCCCATGTCCGTTCAGTGGCTCCCTGTCATTTCTACACAAAGACCGTACAGAGGAGTACGGTTACAGGATCAAGCCGTCGTCAACATAAGACTATGGTTCCAGGGTGTGCCATTATCCACAGAGAGAGAGAGAGAGAGAGAGAGAGAGAGAGAGATTTAGCTCTGCCCTTACTTTTCAGAATTATTCAGCACATTTCTAAAGAGGATATAGCTAATTTTTAAATGCTTTGAAAAATATGAACAAACTAATGTAAATTTTTCACTCAGTCGGACTTCATCCTTACCCAGCCTATGGAACAGTAGAAAAGACTGGGGCAAAATAAGGCCCTTGCATCCTTCACTCAGTTTGACTTCCTCCTCAATACCCGTTCTCCCTGCTGCTCATGCCACTCAGCTCAGCAAATCTGCACCAATGCTGATGAACCCTCTTCTTGATGCAAGTGTGCTGCTGAAAGCACGGGCTAACATTCATAACAGTAAGTATAGACAGAAGTTGATTGTGAAAAAAAAAATCTTGTATTAAAAAATTACAGAAGCAGATAAATACAGAAAGACACATACATAATGCATAAATGCACTTCCTGGAATGCAGTTTGACAGATTACATTAGAAAAAACAAGCACAGTAAAACATTAAAACTGTACTTACATGCATCATCTGAAATGTAAGTTGGTCCAAGAGTTAAGGCTAATAGCTTGTTTGCAGTCATGTGATTCTAATGACGAGCGAAATTCAGATGGAGGGCAGTAAGTGAAAAGCAGAATGGATAAGATGGATGAAAGTCCGTACTGTGCTGGTTAAGAAAGATATAAACAGAAAGCCACAACATATGTTATGAAGAGGAGCAATTTTTCTACTGAATTGAAAGACTTGTCTGTCATCAAGGCGATTGGTATAAAGAATGTGAAGCTGCATTCACGCCGTTTTGAATTCTGGGTCTGCTTTGTTTGTATAGCGTTGCCTTTCTGCTAGAGAGTTTAGGGCAGTATTTTGATTTTCTGTCGTGATTGTGAAAAATATCGCCATTGTATCATCCACGCTGAATCGAGAATTGCCAGTGGTACTCATATCATTGCTCCGGGAGAAAACTGAACAATGTATTTTTGCTTTTTTTCGCCTTTAAAAACACTAAAGGAAGCAGGTTGAGGAGGTGACGGGAAGACGCCGGATAGTGTTTTTGAAAGTTATGTATTTTGTTTGGTTTAATAATTAACATTACATTTGCGAGTGTGACTGTCAACTCGGCTTGTGAATTAACTTGCACGCAGCCACTTCAAAACGGTTCACAAGCTTCTGTGGATTTGATTTTGGCTGTCATTTGTTGAAATGAATGTAACCCTCTCCGATTATCCTCCGTGGCAATATGAGAAAGTGAATTTTTACAATGACAACAATTAAACTTGAGTTACATTTCACCTTTCCAACAAAGAAATGGATCGACTTCTGTCAGCTTGTTGAACACATTTAAAAGCAGCAGCGCGTGACTGTTTTCACGGTAACCAGAACAACATTGTGAATGGAATTCTACAGAACTTCAGTGAAAACATCAAATGATCATGCAATGCAATAAAATAGCTTCTCTTCCCTGCAAACGATACCATGAAGATTGTGAATATTTAACCAAGTCAATAACAAAACAAAAGTTAAGCAGGTATCCATATTAATTTCAGTATCAGCAAATGAAAAGCAGCATTAAAAGGCGACAACTTTTTCGCTTCCTGCCCTCCATCTGCATTTCATGCCACAGCAACGCAGTGACATAATGTCATGTGCAAACAAGCTATACACACAGCACCGACAGAATGTCAACCAACACCAACAGACACATTCATCAAATTTACTCGGTTACTCCTGTCGGTGTCTGTTGCAGTTTGTTCTCATTGACTGTGCATTTTCAATCAGCATTTGTTGGTAGGTCGTAGAATGTCTGAGGAGTGATGATTTGAGCTAGCCTGGCTAACGTCAGACCAAGTCTCATTTGAGACTTGGTCTGGGAACCACGTGTTCATTTTCTCGTATTTGAGGCGTGGTTTACGAATGCCCAGAGCCGTTTATTGGGCGCTATGAATGTCTATCAAATGCGCCTGTATGTAGCTCATAACCAATCGCTTCAATTATACCAGATGACGTATGTAGAGTGACAGAAATTCGACGAGGAAAAAGACGATGGGTCAAAGATTTATTTGTACACGATGGCGTTTAGCGAATATTACCGTTTGTGCAAGATAAACATGAGGGTAGAAGATAACGTCGAGCCTGATGCCATGTTGGATCCATAGATATAAACAAACTGCTTCGGTGTCGTCATCGTCTTGCTGCTCCCTCCCCGTTCTGTGATTGGTTCCCTTTTTCAGGGGAAAATTTGGTCCATGGTGTCCAGACTGCCTAGTAGCGTGAATAAAATCGCGCTGCGAGCAAGGCAGTATGGGGAAACCCAGGCTAGATTTGAGCAGTAAACGGATAATTTTGCCAGCGTCTGCCTTTAGTAAAACTGCATGCAATCCAGAAGGTAGCTACAGATCATGGAGCACTATGGAGTTCACAATGGAGATGTGTTCATAGCCAGAATCAATAGAGCCCTGGTGTAGCTCCCCGAACAGTCCATATTACCTTGAATGTTACATAGTTTCACTGCTTTCCCAGTGCTCAACAAATTCTACATTGCTCTCTATATTGCTGATAAGACTGGAGGAGTTTCCAAAGAACATCTGCAGATAGCACAAACTAGAATTGCACTGCGTACATGATGAACAAGAAGGGAAGTAGTGCCAGTGTTAGTCATTTCTGTATTATTAGGGTAGTCCAGGAGACATTTACTTGTATTGCCTGGAGATTGTCCTACAGTTAGAAAAACAGAATGAATTGAAAGAAGCTGGAGAAGTCACAATCTCAGACAACAGAATCCTGACAGAGGTACCTTCATCCAGGTAGGAGTAGGTAAAGCATGAAAAACAGCCTCTCCATAATTTTCATCATAAGTGAGAGCAACTGGTTTATAGCCTTTGTGGTTCTGGGGCAGCCCATCTTTTGCAAAACATCCTTCAGACTTTGTGACAGGATGATCCAGCTGCTGTGCATCTTCAACGCCTGATTTCAGCAGACCCCAGAATCTTGATCAGCTGCAAAGATAGCCTGAGAAGAATGAGTGAGGGAATTTTTTCGTCAGGCGGCAGTATTGGTGTAGATGAGTAGAATTATAGCATGCTAGTGCTGGGGTAATGTTATGGACATTACCACTGAGCTGCTCTGAAACTACTCCTCGTCTGCACTAATACTCTGTACGATCTATAAGGGGGAGGCTTACAGGATGGTCAAGAAGTATTTTTCAAACAAAATGTATGTTGCCTACCTTGTGGTTGGTGTGTGACCAAAAATGAGGACATGTACTTGCTTAGCTAATGGGGCTGAAGGTAACTATACTTTTAAGTTGTGTCTGTGTGCAAATTTTATTGCCATGAATGAAAAATACTGTTGAGAAGGTTGTCACATGAACGGAAAGCATATAATAAAACTTCTTAATTAACTACAGGGCTTAGAGCTGTTGACACAGGGGATGGCAATACCAGGCAAAAGGTGAGTGAAATCTTATAAAAATACATACAAATAATAAAAGTTACAAAATCTTGACTTTAATAGAATGTGATGTGATTACCAGACACCACCTACTCTATGTTCAAGGACACCCAAACATCTCACTCCTCTGGACAATAGATACAAAGATGGTTCTGCACGTTCAAGTCTCGAGCACCCACTGATCTTAAAACAAAGCAGCATCTTGCCCATCTCATCACAATCTGGACGAAGATTGGACTCCAGCCAGTCTTCCCGAAGATCCAGAGGCACCAGATCAGGCAGTGAAGAAAGCAACTCCTGCAGCAGTAGTAGCCAAGAGGAGGATGAGACTGTGCCTCAAGATGCGCACAAGACACATGTGGGATTAGAGAAGTCACTGAATTTGGAATTAGGGACCTATTTGGATTTTCAGGATTTAGTCAGTTCTGTAATTAGCAATACCACAAAAGATAAAAACAATATAATTTCAGACAACAATAAAGGCTATACAGCTATCAAATCATTGACTGTTAGGGAGATCGAGGCTAATACGAGATCTCCCAAGTCTTCTAAAACAATTGAAAACTCAAAGGATATTCACAGAAAGTGTCCAACTTTGGACTGCTGCTCTGTTTCTGAAGGACACAAAAGCATTGTCAGGGAAATACAACCTTTAGTCAAAGAATCCTGTTTCATCGCAGATGAGAAGCACTTTACCACTGTGGATATTACTGAGGTAGAACAAACTACAGATGAAAAAAACAAACCAGTTAAGACAACTAAAGGAAATGACAGGAAAGGCAAAACATCTATTCAGACAAACCAGTCATTCAATGTTCTGGCACACAGAAATCAAAGTACTGTTAAAAGTACAAGGAACAGGATACATTCACCAATTCAATCAAAGTTGCAACTTAGAGAAAGTAAACCCACAAGCCTAGTAACTGCAGGAGAGACTACCAACAAATATATGCCAAGAGCACCTACAATAGCTCGCAAAAAAACAGCAGATGAAGGCCCAACAACAAGAAGGATCTCTGAACCTTTTCAGCACATTAGGTCAAGTGATGACAAGAAAGTAAACAATAACAGTCAAAAGCAAATTCACAGAGATCCAAGAAGTGCAAGAGCATCCAAAAAGCCTACATCAGGAGTAGCACAACGAGCAAGATCTGCTGTCGATTATGTCACTTACAATGACATGTTTCTGAAGATCAGTCAGGGAGACGAAGGTCCAGCAATCTATGAAATGTTTGCAACTCCAATTTATGAAAATCTCAGAGTAGATTGCTCTGCGGAGAAAGCAAGACAGGTTCATACAGCGCTTCAAGTTAAAAGACAAATAAATGGAAAACTGAGGGGCCAAAAAACAGTGGAGGTTAATCGAAGGAAACAAGCACAATCTGAGAGATCCAGTCGAGCTAAGTGCAGGCATCTCAAGCGGAGGGATAATGTTACCAAAGGGATGAAGAAACACCCTCCTCCTTCAGAGAATAAATGCCATGTCATTATAACTTCTACTTGTGGACCTGTCCAGAAGAAATCTGAAATGCCCATCATTACTGGTGACGGGAGGGAAATTTCAGGCGTAGAAAGACAATGTACCTCCATACTGTCAGTGATTGAAGAAGTACTTTCCAACACTGTGCCCAAAACAAATCTTATTAAGGACATAATACATCAAGAACAGAGTCTAATGGATGCAGGTGTTAAAAGTGAACCTGAAATATCATGTGTGAGCAGATTACCCATGCAGCCACTGATCAATACATGGACAAGTGACGGAACGGTATCACCTGTGCGCCAGAGGTTTTTAGATGAGGCCAGTGATGGACCTCTCACTGATGACCTGCTGCGGTCTTTGGTAGAGGAGTTGATCTCACTTGAGAAAAGAGATGTTGAAACACTCAAGACTGAAAATGGAGATGGCACAGAGTTTAAACATAACTTGCCTTCAAAATTTAAGACATTTCAAAATGAGGTAACATTCTAACATATTTCACTTGTACATAGTGTCAGGGTAGCCAGCAATGCTCCTGGAGAGCTACTTTCCTGCTGACTTCACCTCTAACCCGCTTCAGTGCACCTGCCTGCAATTTCCAGTTACCCTGAACACCTTGATTTGCTGGTATGGGTGCATTTTATTGGGGTTGAACTCTGCAGGATGATAGCTCTCCAAAAGCAGGGATGGCTACCCCATTCCTTAAGTCAATATTCTATGGCTCCTCAACTTGAGTTTCTTTCATCCATCAGGGTGTTTCCTTGGGTGAACTACACAACACTCTCGGATCTTGCTCACATGAAGCTATTACATGGACAAAAGGAGAGGTTCTGGGTAAAGGAGCTTATGGGACAGTAGGTGTTTAAATGATAAACATTTTCAAAGCACCATTTTTAGATTTAAAATAAAAATATTTTCAAAATGTTCTCCAAGCACAATCTGATATAAAGGTTTTATGTTCCTCATTGTGTTCTATATCTTAATTTATAGGTGTATTGTGGGCTAACCAGTCAAGGTCAGCTGATTGCAGTAAAACAAGTGGCACTGGATGCTTCAACTTCAGAGATGGCAGAAAAAGAGTATGATCGCCTGGAGAGAGAAGTGGAGCTTCTTAAGAACCTTCATCACACTAACATAATTGGTTTCTTGGGAACAGCTCTCTGCGAGAATACTGTAAGCATATTCATGGAGTATGTTCCAGGTGGCTCCATCTCAAATATCCTGAGCCGGTTTGGACCATTGCCAGAGAAGGTCTTTGTTCTATACACTCAACAGATTCTGGAAGGTGTTGCCTATCTTCATGCCAACAGGGTCATCCATAGGGATTTGAAGGGGAACAACATCATGCTTATGCCCACCGGAGTGATCAAGTTAATCGACTTTGGTTGCGCTCGTCGTCTTAGCTGTCTTCAGACTTCAAATGGAAGTAAGAGTGACCTTTTGAAGTCTGTGCATGGTACTCCATACTGGATGGCACCAGAGGTGATAAGCGAGACAGGTCATGGACGGAAATCAGACATCTGGAGCATTGGCTGCACTGTGTTCGAAATGGCCACAGGAAAACCACCCCTTGCACACATGAACAAGATGGCAGCCCTTTTTTACATTGGAGCTAGAAAGGGCTTAATGCCTTCTCTGTCTGATGACTACTCTACACATGCAAAGCACTTTGTCCAGGCTTGCCTAACCAGGTACATTGCTCTTTTACTCAAAAAGGAAGAAATATTTGCTCTGGTTCTTTTTGTGAAGTTTTTAAATCCACTGTATAAATTCAGCCTATGTTTTCCACACATTTCTTGTGTGCTTTGTAACAGTGGGAAATTGTTTCTGTTTGCAGAGATCCAAGGCAACGACCGTCAGCAGAGGAACTGTTAAGACATCCATTCATCTCTCATCACAGCCAAACCTGCAATAGACCAGTGAACTGAAAACTTGTTCACCAAATCAAAAAGTAACTTTTGAAAACATTGATACAAAGCAAATTGACCATGTGACCCAACATTTGACATGGGGAAAATATAATTTACTAAAACACATTAAAGAACTGTAAATAGTCATTTGACTAAAGTGGCAATAAGCTTTTAACACAAATGATCAAAGACTGAGGTTAAGGTAGTGGAAACCATGTAATTTATTAAATCTAAATAAAATTGGGGAGGGGAAGAGGGGGGGGTGCCAGGGTTTGCACTTGCCTTATCCAACTGCAATTCAGTGATCAAAAGTAAAATGATGGTTTGTACAATGCTGGCCTCGTTTACCAATAACCTCACACCGAAAAAAAAAACTAAATCAAAATATCAAAACCATTCATCCGTATTCAGAAATAATGTTGAGGGCCTGTGAAAGCCCAGATCTCTTTGGGTCAGCACTGTGATAATGAAATCAATCTCTTTATACCCACCTGTTTCTTGTTATTTGTTATTGACTTACAGAGTTGCACAAATAGGCTACTTCTTCAAGCCAAGAAATATATAAAAATGCACTTCACAGCGAAGGTTATGTAAACTTCATAGAACTACACTTTTTGAGGCACAACCTTTGGCATCCAGCTTAAGGTCATCTTGAAGGTCAAAAAAGGTACAAATTGCATGGCCTCTGACAACATGCCAGGTAATTGGCAGGGTGTAGATTGCCTGCTAGTTCACCCTCTTCTGGAACACCAGTTCAAACATCACTGGAAGGCTGTGCTAGAAATTGCAACAATAGATTCTAACACTGAGTCACAAAATCCCCCCCATATATTTATATATATATATATACATTTTACAAGCAGCTCCAAACCTGAGTAGTTATGGTACAGCTTTTAACATACAAGAATGTATGTAAATTTTTCTCCACATTCTGTAAACAACTCGTCCCTTTCATTTTAAACATGCAGCTCATATAGAGGGTATCAGATGAGGGGAAGGTAACAAAAAAACATTCAAGGAACTATGGAACTTAAATCTTGATTCTGCATTCCTTCTAACTAACAAATGAGAGGAGCGTCAGTTGTTTTAGAGGCTGCTTTCAGTCTTATAAATGTTCACTGTGGCAAAACTTTCATTACTTATTTTTATCACGTAAAGATTTTTTTTAAACTATAATGGCCCTGAATTTCACATACTGGCTTAAGCATTCATACTGACTGTTCATGAGGAAATACTGAGAAAAAAGCAGCAGTTACACAGAGATGGCTAGACTTAACCGAACTGCCAGAAGATCGGGAAGCATTTTTATTTTCTTTCTCTTACTCTTCACATTCCTGTTTTTTCTCTTCTTCTTAAAGAAATCTATACTTGATTTTTCTTTTATATCTTATCCTCTTTTCCAATCAGTTCAAGAGTCCATTCCATGGGCACTAAACAGCGAATCAAGCATGTCAAAAGTATCTTTGTAGTCTGTGTGTTGGCCATTAGCTAGGCCGACGCCCTCAGGGCCATGGCTCTCCACTGGTTTCCTGTCCAGTTTCACTAGGGTGTTGAGATGTCCGTAGCCCACCTGGTATGTGACAGGGGGAGGGGGGAAGGGAAGGTTAAGAACAGAGTTGTGAGATGACACACACAGCTGAACAGATGAACAATGAGAGGAACTACCTGCACCGCCTTTGGAGCTTTTGTTCTTTTTGGAGTGGTGATTGTGGCTGGCGTCGGGGTTCACCCTCTTGCGTGAGGAACTGGAAGCTGAGCTCGCACCATCTGCAACAGGACCTAATGGGCTCCTAAGGGCCGAACTAGCTGCGGGTGCCTCGAGGACGCTCCTGCCATTGCCGCTATGTGTGTGTGTGTGCGAGTGGCCGTGTTTGTGATGGTGACGATGGGCTGAGTGGTCTCTGTGTTTCTCCTTGCTCACAAGCGGGCTGGAATGTTTGCTCTTTGCAGCACCCTCGTCTGAGGAGCTGTGCCGCTCAGAGGACACCTTTATTTTCATTTTTAGCTCCTCCTTACTTGATCCGCCTTTCTCGGTTTGGGAGGGGACTGGAAGACGCAGTTTTAAAGAGCTGCCTTTCTCGCGTTTGTCCAGGAGCTTGTCCTGCCCAGGGACAGGCAGTTTCATCTTCAGGGGCGAGGCAGTGGTGACTCCTGCTCCCTGCTGCCCGTGAGACAGTTGGGGTAAATGTTTGCGGTAATCTGTCTGTGTTGGAGCAACATAGACCTCAGTCTCCACACTCTGCTGCTCTTGCCTGCGTTTCTGCACCGCCAGTTCAGCAGCGTGTTTCTCCCTGTACTTGTCCAGAGACATTTTCTGTGTGGGTGCTGCAGGTGGAGGATAGGTTGTTGCCTGGTGCTTGGCACCACCACTGGCCTTGTGTTCATGTTTGGCAGGGTTGATCTCTGTACTTTTGTCAGGCCGATGTGGGTGCATAGATGTGTGTGGAGGAAGTTGTTTGACAGAATACAGGTCTGAGCGTACTTGGTCCTGAGGCCAGTCACTGGGGGCGGTGTAAGTATAAGAGGTTCCCTGCATGCTGGCAATAGAATCAAGAGAAAGACTGCTGCTTGAGTTGCCCGGCAGGGTCACTGGGAAAGACGTGGAGGCTTTGGAGAATGCTGTATTTGTAGAGACCCCAGGAAGGGCATCCATCAAGGACAGGTCCTGTGTTAACGAGGGTCCCGCTAAAGAGCTGCTATCTGAGCCCTGACCATCTGATTTGGGCTTCTTAGCCGCTTGTGTAGCCTAGAAATAAATGTAGCAACTGTGTGTAATTTAACCACATTTAACAATGTAAAGACACCAAATGGATGATTTAGTCTAACTGCTCACCCTCCAGTTACGAATCCTCTTTAACCTGCTAGGTGTCTTCTCCAGTATCTGCAGAAACTCGTGGGTCAGTTCTACAACAAAATTCAAATGACTATAAATGATGGGTGACTTACAAATAGGACAAAATGAGCCTTGTGTGGAAATTTAGGGGAATGTCCATTTACCATCAAGAAGTTCAAGTGTAACTAAGTTGTCCACATACTCCCACCAGTGCTTTCCATCAGTGGAAACGGGGATCTCCCAGTTGGACCACTTGCAAGCCAGGTGAATGCAAACACAGGCGATGACTGTGGGCTTGTACTGCAAGCAGAAGGTGGTGAGGTGCAGACTGCAAGAGCAGCACGTCATGGAGGAAGAAAAAAGACAACAAAGAAAGAGCACAAAATGATCAATTGCTGAAGAGATGGAATGCAATGTTGAACATCTAGAACGTATTATTAAGGTTAAGAAAGCATTATAGGCACTAAGATGTTCCCCAATTCTGAGCAACATACTTCCAAAATTTGCTTGCACAGTTCGGAAACTACTTGATATAGCGGCATGTAATTTAGTCACATTTTACAATTTAGACATTAAAATAAAAGCATTTTTTTCTCTGTTCATATTTTGTGCCCTACAAAAAGGTACAATCTGAATGGAAAAAGACAACATGAGTAGGGATGCTCTGATCAAGATTTGTTTTACATCCAATACTGGTTTTAAGTTGATAAAACAAAAACAAGTAGGCTTACTCAACATATCCATACAAGAATACACAGAAAGGCTTATGAGGAAATGGTCTACAAGGCCTACTGTCAGACTGCAGTCAGCCAATTCTGATCAGCAGTTGATCGATTGTAGCATACCTACATTTGAAGTTTAAAATAGCAGTAAAAAGTCTAAAAAAGATTCCATAAAATAAATTTTACTGAGGAATTAAAACTGTGCTAGCAAAAAAAAAAAAAGGTTTGTTACTCATAATCAAGGGTAAATTGATACTACTGACATAAAACAGTACATTCAATAACAGGTGAAAAGACCTGCAGTCAACAGAATTGTAGGGAACAGTGAAGCAAACAAGCATATGGTTACCATCCATATTTACCATAAGAAATGTAAACCCGTGTAATGAAAGGCGTAACGCTGTTCGGCCTCATTAAGTGTTTATTCTTTAATCTCTGTGAATTTGCCTAGTCACTTTTTCTGCTATACTGATGCCAGAAGAAAAACTGCATCAATAGTCCCTAAACCCTAAAGAAACAATGAAGAATCGTACATTTCTCAACCAACATGCTAACAATCTTTTAAAAAAAATGTGTTTTACTGTCTTTTGAAAATGAATAACAATAAACTGAAGCCTCAGTCAAAGCTGGATGGTAACCTTGTGCTACAGAACAGAATCAATGTTTGGACATGGGGTGAGAGGAGCTTTTAAATCCTAATGCAACAAAGACAAACAAATTATGACTGCAACATTCATAAAATGCATTAGCTATCTGTGATAAAAACAATACAGCCTCGATATCTTAACAGAATAAAAAATTGAAGGAAAAACACACAAGGGATCATCCATCAACTGTCATTGGCCATATGAAACTGGGGCTGATTTATCAATTCAGTTAAAGTCCGCGTCCTTTGGGTAACATGCTCTTGTTTGAGAACGTCCCTTTTATATGCAAACCACGTGTTAAACATATGCTGCTCTAGTCCCATGTTCAGACATCGCATATAGTGCTGCAGTATCCCTTTGCAAAAAATGGGAAAATACTAATGACAACTAACCTAACTTAATGAAGACAATAAATAAACAATGAGGGGGAACACACAAAATCAAATTTGATTAAATTACAAGGAAGACTACACCCTTTAAGGACCTTGTGTTACACACCTAATATAGACAACATTTTTTTTACAGATTATAGGGTGTATACAAATAATAAGCCACTGAAACAATTATTTAAATTTACAAATTCAAACAGGTCCTTAATGGGTTTGCTTGCGTTAAAACAGGTACATCACAATGGAAGCACAGATGTCTTTATCTCACAAATCAATTCAGGCATTGAATGACAAAAAATAAAATAAAAAATACTTCTAAATAGTTTGAATACGAAAGACCAAAACATGGTTTAATTATCACTTTGAGAATAACAAAATCATAAGAAAAAAACAAAGGGGTCTGGGTACTTACCGTGAGAACTTCTATGTAATGTTTACATCTGTGTAATCTTTAGCTGCTATTCAGGCTACCAAAGTGTCTTTTTTAGACAAATGCACTTCTGTAACCGAGCAAACGTGAGGTTCAAGAGCACCACTACACTTCACATTGTGCATTCAACCCCTCTGTGCCAACAATGATCCCTCGTACAATACACCGCACTGCAACCGGGGCCGGTGCCGCCGGACCCCCTCCGCACCCCGATCTGAGGGCATGTTTGAGAGGGGGGGCGTCCCAGTAGCCACCGGTGCAAGGAGGGTGTTGGACACTGGTAGGGTAACCTGCAGTAAAGGAAGCTATAGTGTGCAGTCACAGTGCAACAAATGAGGTTCTGGATAACAACCTGTTGGTAGCCATGAAATAGGAAGTCTGTGCCAGATCCTTGCTTGCTGTGAAAGTAAACAGAGAGAAAGAGAAAGGCAAAAGAGTGAGTAAAACTCTATATGCAAGTAAAAACGAGACCTAATTACACTCAAATCAGTGAGGTTTACCTCTCCATGAACTGCATGCTTAACCATAGTTCAAAAGCCAATAGTTCAGATTAATAGATTAAGTCAGCACTGTTTTATTTCTAATGGTGATTGCAGAGAGCATATGAAGTAAAGTCTATACCTCGGACTAGCTGGGAACATTTCACAACATCAGTGTGTGGATGTTCAATTGTTATTTCAAAGCCTGCAATATAAAGCACATGAATTTAATTCCTAACTGAATCACACAATTTTCAACACCTGTGGATCATGAAAGAATCATGCATTATTTAGAACAAAGCCTTTAAAACAATGCAGAATCATTGATACCCATGTGTCCTGGTGTAAAATAATAAGAATCAGAAGATCCAAGATTAACTGAAATCAATTTGACTTCATTGCATCAAAGCTTAAGATCACCATTAAGATCACCATTCTGTCTTTAAATTTAGCCATGATGATACAACTTTTCAGTCAAAAACTGAGTGGAAATGCTTTTTTTTTTAATTCAAACTTTTTTTCAAAGGTGAACCACTGTCAGCAAGCCTCTATGTTCACTCTAATATTCAGTTCAAAGGAACCTCCTTCCATAGACTTACCTAAAGTCTGCAGCACTATGGTTTCAAGTATCACCAGCTCTTGAGCTTGCTGGAGGTATGCCTGAAGTTCAATAGACAATCATTACATGAGGCTTGTAATGTGTCTTTCTGTATCTTCATCCAATAAACAGAATTCTCTGCACTCTTCCAATTACAGGCAACACTAATCTTTTGCCGCACAATTTAACACTTTTTATAAATTAAGACCCTCAAGACAATGTTTTCCTAATTCAAGGGAGATTTATGTCCTAGCACTGACACACTGGATGTCTAATGTCAGTGTCTCACTAGTCCATTTTCAGTTGTAAGCCTCATTTACATCATTGCTGGAGAATCAAAGGGAGTCTGTGAGTTTCACATGAACAGGAACGTAGAGAAATATCAGAGGCATTTGTCCTCCTTAAATGGCTAGTTAGAGTAGTTAAAGGTATAGTTCACCCAAAAATTTAAATTGTGTCATAATTTACCCTATGCCGCTACAAGCCTGTAAATATGGTCAAAAGAAAGCTCAAAAGTGCTTGCATGACAGGCAAGACCAAACCTCATTAATTCTCATGCATCAAGCAAACACGTTTGCGCTTCTCTTGACCATATTTGATGTGGTCTATTTATATGTGCTTACCAAACTCACATGTGAATAAAAGTAGGGCTGGGCGATAAAACGGTATCAGTATTTATCGACGGTACACCATTGTCGGTAACGATACGGCACTCGATATTTTCATTAAAAGCATTCAAATTTCGTTATTAACTGTAGATCTCTATTCTCTATTGATCTCTAGATCAAACAGAGCTGGCATGGAAACCAGGAGAAACATTGTGCCATGAATGAACTAGTTACAGGCTTTAAGTCCAAAGATCAGCAACATTCAACATGGATTTAATGTAGTAACACTAACTGTAACCATGAGAGTTTGGCAGGAATAGTAAAATGCTTTCAAGTACGTCACAAGTCTTTTTCCAGCAACTCAAATATTATAATATTTAAATGTTATTTTTAGGGCTGTCAAAAGATTAATCGCGATTAATCACATCCAAAATAAAAGTTTGTGTTCTGTTTACATAATATATGTGTGTGTACTGTGTATAATTATTTTGTATATATAAAAACACACACATGCATGTATATATTTAAGAAATATTTGCATACATATACTGTATATATTTATATATAATTTATATTATATATAAATATAATTTTTTAGGCTATATATATAAATTACACATTTTTCTTAAATATATACAAGCATGTGTGTGTATTATATATACAAATTTAATTATACACAGTACACACACATATATTATGTAAACACAAACTTTTATTTTGGATGTGATTAATCGCGATTAATCTTTTGACAGCCCTAGTTATTTTTAGTGATGAAACATTATTTGTTTATCCTTCAAAGATTACCCCCATTTGTAAAACTAAAAGTTTCAAGATGTAGGAAAACTCAAACTTATTTAAAAATATTTATTTATTTTTTTAATCAAGGAAATTTCTCTGGCATTTCTTTCTTTTTGCTGTATTGAAAACATACTGAACCGTGACACCACTGTGTCCTATATAAAACGCTTACTTTTTTTTTCTTAATATAAGACATAGATATTTTTGTTTACATTTTTTGTTTTTGACTGCAAAACTAATATAATTTGTTGTTTGCCTTAATAATGTAGATAACCCCCCCCCCCCCCCACAAAAAAAAACAGTGGTTTAAACCCAAACTTTTCTACATGTCTTTAAAAAAAAAAAGATTCTAAAAAAAAATGTCAATAATTATCGATACCGAACAATATGAAACATTATATTGTGATACATTTTTTAGCTATATCGCACAGCCCTAAATAAAAGCATACATTAATTTGGTTCATTTGGTGTAGCGTGAGTAAACGTTGACAGAATTTTCACTTTTGTTGAACTAACCCTTAATGTTAATTAATGGATGTGACATACATACAAGAAAAAATTATACAAATAAAAAAAACATTTGGCAGATGAGAAACCCATGATCAAAGTCGAGTTGTTTAGAGTTGACTAGTGAGACTCCTGATTCTGTAGCGACAGAATCTAAACACTCTTATGGAGGCAAGTGAACCGGAAATTATTCAGTATGATGAAAAGGTGGAGGAAATAAAATCAATAATAATACCCATGACTTACATTACTCTTTGTATCCAGTGGAGGCTCTTGTGGGTTTAAACACGCATGCGCTACTTTAATGACATGTTCGAGTTTCCGTGGTTGCTCTTCAACTTTTGCAGCCAGAAATAAAGTTGTTGGGGAGATGGTCTGTAGAGGAAAGAAAAGATTATATGATCACGTTGAAAGATGCAAGTCTACTTTAACGGGTTATTTCCCCCTAAAATGAAAATTATATCATCATTTACTCACCCTCATTTTATTCCAAGCCTATAAAACTTTTGTTAACTTCGAAACCCAAATGAAGACACTTTTAATGAAACCTGAGAGATTTCAGTCTCACCATTAAAAGTCCATTCACTCAAAATGTAGATGCTTTGAAAAGTTCATAAAGATATTGTAAAAGAAATCCATATGAATCGAGCGGATTAGTTTTCTGAAGAGACACAAATGCTTTATATGAACCGATTTAATTAGGCTTTTATTCATAAAAACACTGATCAACGCACATAAAGCACGTCAGATATGGTAAACGAAAGCTCAAACATGTTTGCTTGACCTGCGGGAACCAATGAGGCTTAAGTTAAGTTATGAGTTACGGATTTGGATCGACATGATCAACATGAGTGTGAGTGACTGATAACAAAATGTTCATTTTAGGGTGCACTAATCCTTCAAGACTGATATGAAAAATGTCATCACAGCTGGGTAGACCAGATATTACCAGTGTCTCTCACATGTTCATCGTGACACTTCATCTGCAGTTAACACATAATTCTATGTTTCCATTCCAATTTAATTTTAAAATCTGCATTAACGGTTGCAATGCCAGGACTGTGGAAACATTCTTACACTCCAGATGAAATGAAACACAGAAGCTCATGAATATTCAAATGGTTAAAAAGGCTACATGCAATGGATGCAGGCAGTGTGGATGGAAACACTTACATTTCTGTGGAATTTGGTGAAAGAGTGGTACATATAAAATCTGTGCATGTAAACAATGGCAGTATTTATTGTGAGTTGAGAACTTATTTTTAGAGTTAAGGAAAACGTAGGATTATGCAACTTCAACCATTTACTTACAACTACGTATTCGTGTTTCGTATCGATACAAGGTGGTCGCAAAGCCAACATATATATTTTCAACAAACACCGAAACAATCACATAATTCATATTTTGACAGGTTTAACGTTAGTAGTGCAGAGCGGCTTTAATATTTACGGTAACCGGCCTGCTCGCGTGCTATTGACATGCGCGTGAGATGCGTGCTGTCGCGCGCATTAGCAACTAGAACATAAACACAAATCGAGTTACAACTAGCTTATTATCATGTTACGATTAGACAGACGTAGTTTTAGCAAACTGGCTAACATGTAAATATACAAATTGTACGTCAGTCATTTGTTGAACATTAACATTAATTAGCAACAACCTGCGCAAGACATTTGCACGAGCTGCTAACATAACGAGGATAAACTGACTATCTCTAATCATTTCAGCCGAGGTCACAACTATTACATATATTCACGATAACCTGAAATGACAGATATTACTGGTGTGAAAGTAAAACAAACAGTCGCAGCGAGAGACACAAATGGGCCTTGCTGTTGAACAACGCGTATGAAGGATACACATTTAGTCTCTGGCCCATGTCCTGAATAAGATTCGCGGCTTGCTGTCGATAGGACAGCTCTCTGTCTGGCTCCACTCCGCAACGACGGGACGGGGTGGTTTCGAGCTGCTCCCGGGTGAAAAACCATTTGGACGATGATCCCCGGCACGCCGCCATTACCGTCCAGCAAACGAACAGAGAGCGAGCGTCACGTATTTTCACATACGTCACGTCCTTGACGTACGTCTCAGAAAGCGTTGCTGCTGGGAACTGTAGTTTATTAGGCACAGCAACGTCATTAATAGTTAGTTGTTACCGTATATATTTTATAGTATGAAGAATGATGATGTCATGACTCATAGGTGTACACAAACTGGGTGGTTAAAGAAATACTTTGAAAGACAAAAATGTTTTATCAAAAGCCTTTTTAGTGATTTATTCAGAGCAAACACCAGACTCCCTTTTTAAACGGTGGCCTATCATCCTTTTGCATTTTGTATTACAGTTTTTCTTAATCTCTTTGGCACATTTTTTAAACAATTTTAACAATCTTTAAACTGTAAGTGCAAATGTTACAACTGTTGGCTGGAATATCACAACTCACAATATTTTGTCCTGTCAGCAAACTCCATATTTGGTTGAGAAGATTGTGATTCCATTTTATTGCAACGGCAGGCCATTTGCCAATTTAGCAAACATTACAAACATTATGTTATAAATATTTTTGGAATATAACATGTCTGACAGATTACTATCACTGAATGAATTATTTTGCATGTGATGGCTCACACGATGAAAGTAGGGTGACCAGATGAGATTGGCTGAAATTCGGGACTGGGGGGGGGGGGGGGGTAGCAGTGTTTTTTGGGGAGGTTTTGGGGTAGTCCTACTATGATATTAGACTACATAGCCTATAGTTAAATAGTAAAAAACACTCAAATGTCATTGTGACCAAAAAATAAAAAAAAGACTGTTGTAACAGTGCGTAAATCAGACATTTCAGGCTATAGTAACGCTAATAAGCCTTATGCCAAAATTATTATTATGACGAAATTGTCGGTCATTAAATAAGAAAACTAAATAATTGTGTAGATGATTTGCTTTGTGTAACCCAACATCAGACATTAGGCCGAAGTTTTTTTTTTTTTTTTCAAACAGTGCCGCGACCAATCAATCACTCCTTTACTGGCTGCCTGTCCTCGCGGCTGCGGCAACTCGCGCTCGCTTATCAATGCATTTTAATTCGCGCCTACGGTATCTTTGTTGAACTTCAAAAAAAGAAAAAGATGCTGCAGCCGGCGGGGGCTGGCTGCAGGACGACTCAACCTCCACGGAGTTTTTAATGTTTTATCAGACAATAACTACTCAAGAATTTGCTTTAGTATAATTTTCGGGACAATTAGGGCCGGATTCGGGACAACAGCTTAGATTTCGGGACTGTCCCGAATTTTTCGGGACGTCTGGTCGCCCTAGATGAAAGAATGTTAAGAAGTTGTGAGGAGTTTGACAATTTCACTGAGAATCAACTCATCAGTTTTGATCAACAAGCCATGTGCATTTAGTCATTGTGCAAATTGTAGACAATTGTACTTACTCTTTTCTTTGCACACATGTGCCAAAACACATTTGTTCAAATCAATAAGAAATTCAAATCTGACATGAACAAGAAACTAATTGTTCAGAGATCTGAGATCAATATAATGTAAAATATTTTGTGGTTCAACATCATTTATTTAATACATATTTCATAATTTACTAATAATAATAAAAGTAACTGATAATTAATTAAAAAAAATGTAAATAGGAAAGAAAACAAGAAACTATATTTTTCTAGAAAACTGTACTATGTATATACATCCTATACTGTAAAATGTATTCTCAAGATAGATTCTGTAAACATAATAAAAAAGACAGAAGGGTGTCATAGCCTAATAAAACACAAATCAATAAAAAAATAAAGCAAATCAAGTAAGATTGAATTCATATGCGGAGTTTCACTTTTGTGCTGGGGGATTTATTATTTAATAAATGATAATAATAGTAATAATAGGCCTAAAATAATGGAATTAAATAATTAAAGGATTAAGGGGATTTAAGGGAATAAATAAGCAAGAATGGTAAAAGTTCTAGGTCTAATTAGTTATTAAGTAATCAATTTAAACTATTTGAAAATAATATTTTATTTTAAATGTGCACACATTCATTCTTATGTCTTTCCAGCACCTCTTGTTGCGTTGTGACCTTGACAGTAAGACAGACCCGCCTTCTCTGATTTGATTGGCCATCTTGATCACTTTGACATTGATGTGCACCGTTAGACACTGAGGCAGACCAGCCAAACAAATTTATTCAGCCTAACATTTTAATCCTAACAACAAACAGCTTTACTCATTCTACACTAACATGATAAGATAAGACAAATAAAATGAGAAAATATGAATTCTATTTTTTTTCATAGCTCAGACAAAATTATTTGCACTCCCAAACTCTGCCTATGGTTTAATTATCATTTTCCAGCTCTTTTGTCTAATCACTTCTGTTCTGATAGACATCAATACAACTGATCAGTCACTCAAACTGTTTTCTTGACAGTCCTAAAAATTCCAGAGCATTCCCAGCAAGCAGTTTATCCTAAAAAAAAGAGTAAAATAAAGATAAGCTGTAAAATGACAAGCATTTGGATATTAGTATGCTCTACATGCACTTAATATTTATTTACTTCATCACAGTATTATTACCCAAACTGAATATTTCAGCAGCAACATAGAAGATTTGAAATTTGGAAAATTATAAATAAAACCTAGTGTGTTCAGATAGATAGATAGATAGATAGATAGATAGATAGATAGATAGATAGATAGATAGATAGATAGATAGATAGATAGATAGATAGATAGATAGATAGATAGATAGATAGAAGTTTCTTATACTGTACCTTTAGCAAACTATCAAACTCATCCATGGATTCAATCAATGCGCCTGGCTCCAGTTCCCCCAGTGGAAATGGGTAATCTGTTCCTAACATCACTTTATCCTGCAAAAAGCAGAAAACTTTATTAAAAACTAAAATAGCACATAAAAGAGTTCACTAACTTCACTTAGCCCATTGTTGTAACTCAACAGTATGGTGGTTGCTAGGGGATTTAGCATTAGTGCTGGTATAAGAATTAAAATGACTACCTTTCCTATGACTTCCATGAGTAACTTCAGTGAAAGTGGGTCATGCACTAGAGAGTCAGTGTAGAAAGATCCTATGTATTTGCGTGGGTTGATTTTGTTGTCGACGGCACAAAGATCAGGGCGCACATTAAAGCCATGCTCAATTCGGCCAATGGTGTATGGAAAAGCACCACCTGGAACACAAAGTGTGAACTATAACACCACATCCACACCACAAAAAACACACCTGTCTTTATAGTTCAAGGTTATCATTGTACATGAAATCATGATTATCCAAACACAGCATGAATATTTTTACCTCCGTGAGCAAAGCAGACCTTAAGTTTGGGAAATCTTTCAAAAACACCACCAAAAATCATGGAACAAACTGCCATTGTAGTTTCGGCTGGCATACCTGTCAGAAAGAAATCAAGTGGGGTCAAACAATGACTGGGATATATATACTAGTCTTCAATAAAACTGATTCAATAAAAATGATCACAATCTGCTATTAAATATAAAAAAAAAAACGTAGAATGCCCCATGTCAAGACACTCAATCAAACCCACCAACTAACCAAGGCAGCCAGTATTTTGCCATTCTGCCATCTGTCTGCATGTCCCACGGATGCACAAATATCGAGCAGTTTAGTTCCTCAGCGGCCTGTTGTAAGAGGGAAAACACTTTTAAAATGCCCTACACACACTGAGACACAACTGAATGACTACTTGACAAAAAAAAAAAGACACCAAATACTTTAGTGTGAATGTGGCATGTTCTACTAAAGGCAAATGCACTTACAGCATAGACAGGATATAGCTCTGGGGCATTGAGGTCCCATGTGTTTATATGGGAGCCAATTTGCACTCCAGGAAAGCCTAGCTGTTTCACACACCGTCTCATCTCTTGTACAGCTAGATCAGGGGCCTGCATGGGCAGAGTGCCCAGCCCAACAAAACGCTTTGGGTATCGCTTCACTGTAGCAGCCAGATCATCGTTCAGAATCCCACACAGGTCCAGTGTGTCATGGGGTTTGGCCTTAAGAAATGCAGAGGAACATTAGACTGAAATAATCGACGACAAGCATCAAAAAGAATTTATAGCGGTACTGTAAAATAGGTAAATATGGGATTTTATGTAATCTAAGAGAAAAGTCCGAGTGTTTGGTTCATTTTTACACTGATTCTTACCCAGTAGCTGAACATCACAGGCACAGTGGATAGGGCCTGTACTGTCACTCCTGAAAAAAAAAAAATTAAAACAAATCTCTGTAATAAATAAAACAATGAACTAAAGTTGAACTGATCTGTAGATAAAGTAGAAATAAACGTGAATAAGAATTAAAAGATATTTCTACGCACACACGCACAGACAGACAGACAGACAGACAGACAGACAGACAGACAGACAGACAGACAGACAGACAGACAGACAGACAGACAGACAGACAGACAGACAGACAGACAGATAGATAGATAGATAGATAGATAGATAGATAGATAGATAGATAGATAGATAGATAGATAGATAGATAGATAGATAGATAGATAGATAGATAGATAGATAGATAGATAGATAGATAGATAGATAGATAGATCCGAAGTTGAACACTGCTTCACTCTTTACCATGTTTGTCCATATCCAGAATCCGAGCATCTGCATCCCAGCAGTTCTCCTGGATCACTCTGAACAATGTTCCATCCTTCATCATTTTAGCTTCTCCCTGGTACACAACAACCCATGGTGTTTCTTTTAAGAAGATATTTTCCGCATCTGACATTTCTGTGAATTTCTGACACATTGCTACATGACAGTTAGTATTTTCAGCCACTTGGCGGCAGTGAAGAGCAAAGTCAAATTCACACAGTAATACAATGCAAAGGACTTTGGAATGAGAGGAGGTGCAAAGTTTCTGGCATGACAAGCACATTTTACATCAGGAATCAATGTTTATTTGCAGATCAAAGAATATGGATTTTTTTTTAATATGGAGTGCCATTCATTCAACCAAATACAGTTTAAGTTTTATTTTAGTTTTATTATTGCAGTCATTCGCTCTATATTGTTGTATGTTTATTAGTTTATAATGCACAGTTGAAATGGTAAGATTTATTAAAGTCTATGTGTGTGATTATGTGCAGCAGCCGCATTGTTGTGCTCAAGATGATCGGGTTTTATTCTGCTACTTTACTGAAGCTAAACCCCATGTGGCGCTCTACAGCTGCTCTTACAGGGAGCCCAGGGAAGGCCTGATGTCCTCTTTTTCCACACACACACACACACACACACACACACACACACACACACACACACACACACACACACACACACACACACACACACACACACACACACACACACCTGACTGATAATCTAAAAAATAAGTATTTTTTAAAGAAAAGGTTTAAAAAGAAAAGCAGTATTGCCTGATAAGGAATTCAAGCAAAAAAAAAACTGGACTGCTTAATGAGCATTTTTCCCCATTATGTCTGTTTATTCAGTTTTAAAATAGTTCTTCCTACTGCAACATAGAACAGAATAAGTCTGAGTCGACCAGAAACCACCAGAGACACCAGCAGAAACGCAGAACAATCCAATTACTCTAAAGGCCTGCAGGTATGAGGCTGGCAGAAGTTTTAACATCCTCCTGCTCTGAGTGGAGGATCAGATCCGTCTCTGCTGCCCACTCATTCCTCATGGGGGTCGTAACATACTCTCACACCAGGGGCGTAGTTTGTGGGGGGGATGGGGGGGAGATAACCCCCCCAATATTTAAATCTATGCATTACAACCCCCCCAATATTTATACCATGATCACAATATCAGGAGGCATACCCAAACTTCAACCCCCCCAATGTTCAAACCAAATCTACGCCCTTGTCTCACACACTCACACTTTCTCTCAGGAAGAGCTCATGCCAGCTGGATCTATGGCCAAGCATGCAGAACCTTTTCCATCCAGCTGGTGTTCTTCCACTATCATCAGTGCAGGAAAACATTTTGTTTCATGTTCCAGTGCAGATTTTGAACTTACTTTGCAGTGATGGTGGAGTTGAATGAATCCATCATATCCATACCTCTGTGAAACATGAAATGTCAATATTGAAGTTAATTTTATAATGTAATTTTATGCTATAAAAATATTACACTTTTACTATGGCAATAAAGTATTGACTAAATAAAATAAACTTGAGAAATGATTAATAGAATTCTTCCTTAGCTCGGTCAGATAAACAAGCAATAAAGGTCAGGGTTAGTGATCAAACCCTTTCATTAATGTTTAACAGATGCATACATATTATGAGTAAATCTGTGGCCGTGTCTTGTCGTGTCACTTTTAGTATTGAAAAGACATTTTTAACATTAACATATAATCTAAAAATTGAAAAGCAGATGTCCTTTATATTTGGACAGGCACATTTTGGCCTATATTAAATAAACTTTAATGTACAGCTGACCCAAACATATCAAAATCCAACAGGGGCAATATAGAGGCTTGTCTAAAGACGCAAGGCAACTGGCAAGTGAAATAACTGAAAAAATGACAAATATGTTATAAGCCACTTAATCCTGGTTAACCCATTATGACCCATAACTAAAGATAACTTTCACACCTTACGCAACCTACCTGTTTCAGGTCGGGCCATTCCTTTGGTAAAATATGATTATGAATATCGATCTTCATTCTGCTGACATTAAGAGCTCAATTCTTAAGTCAGAAGTTTTGACAGGCTTGCAAACTGAATGTTCACTCCTCGTGCAGTTGTGAATGTTCAGCAGTGTGTGAAGCAGAAAACAAACATTCCCACCCCTGAGTCCGGCCTTTTGAAATGGCCCAATGAAAACCCCTGGAAGAGAGACACCAACCAGCACCATTAGCTTTTTATAACTTGTGAATACATACTGTACCTGTATACATGTTATGTATTGTCTGAACAAATTCATGTTTGTAACTTGTGCAATATATGGCAAACGTTTACATAAAATAAAAAAGGTTAAGACAAATGAACAAACATTAAAAATAAGGTTTAAACATTTATAAGGAGAGGCTGCTGTCTGCAATAACCATTTCATGTCTGTTTCGAAAAATTAAGGAAATATCACTTTATCTAATAACTTTACATCCTGCACAACAGTGACCTCTAGCGGTTACTGGAGGTAGTACGCCAGAAGCTACTGGGCTGGCATTTATCAAAACAGCACCTTTACCTGTTTTAGGGAAGAAGAAAAAAATCCACTACGTATTGGATTTAATCCAGTATGTGTTCGCTCTACAAACTGCAGCGAGGACATCCTGGGAGGTTTGGGCACGAGTCTGTAAAAAAAAAGGTGGGCAGGCAGGGAGGGAAAGTTATAGTAATGTCGCTGTGTTGTAATGTTTTTTTTTTAAATTCCGTTTGGAGCTTTCGTTCGCGGGAAAATATCCATTGTCAATAGTGTAGAGATGTATGACGCACAGCTCACACAGAAGTCAAACCAAACAGATTGCTGTTGGTGACCTTGGAAAATCCGACAACATTTTCAAATTTCGAGTCGAAATTGACAATGGCATGGGGAAAATCGTTCACACAGACGCGAAATTCGAGATCGCGTGGATCTCGCAAAAACATGCCGAACAACAGCAATGTGACCGCACTTTAACCAGCTATTTTTGTCCGAAACTTATGTTCACCCAAAAATTTAAATGATTTTTTTTACTAATTATTTTCTACCAGGCCTATACTATTCTTTTTTTATTCTTTTTTTTTATTTACTCACCCATGTTTCAAACCCGTATTAATGTATTCATTCTGTTGAACACAAAAGAAGATATTTTGAAGAATGTTCGTTGGTAACCAGACAGTTGAAGCCAGGCAACCATTGACTTCCATAGTAGGAAAAAAAAATACTATGGAAGTCAATGGGTTCCGTCAACTGTCTGGTTATCTTCTTTTGTGTTCAACAGAAGAAAGCAACTCACCAACATAGGGGTGAGTAAATAATGACAGAATATTATTATTTTTATTTTTTTTATAATTCAAATTAAATTGTCACTTATGTAGACATAAAGCAATTGCCTACCCACATAGCAAAATTTGTCTGGCCCACCTCTGGCCCTCATCCTTGCTTCAATTCTGGCCCAGTTCTGGCTGGGTCCCCGGCCCAAAACTGGCGCAATACACTGAAAACGGACTCAAACAACTTCCTCTGGCCCAGATGTGGCCCAGGCACTGTAAAATGACTCTCATTTATTGATATGGCCCAGGTCTGGCCCAGGCACTGTAAGACAGAACTGGCTGAGAGTCGGCTGGGTCCCCGGGCCAGATGTGGCCCACACCCTGTAAAATGACTCTTATTTATTGATATGGCCCAGGTCTGGCCCAGGCACAGTAAGACAGATCTGGCTGAGAGTCGGCTGGGTCCCCGGGCCAGATGTGGCCCAGAAACTGGCAGTGAAACACAAATTCAACCATTTAAAAAGATTAAGGGTTTTTATTATAAAATTAACAAATACACTTTAATATAAGCATGTATTAACAATGAACAAATACACTATTAACATTTATTTACAACACAATTTTTAAACTACAAAATAATAAGTAAATTATATTTACTGTATATGATTAAAAGAAAAACATCACTCTTTCACACACAAACTATCTTTCACTCTCTTTAACCCTAAATAAATTCCTTTTGCAAATGTCAAGTCACCATTAAATATATAGTGCTATATACAGTAATGACCGTTTCAAAGCAGCTTTACAGGGTCAAACAGGACAATGATCAATGATGCAAACAGTTCAATTTGGCTGTAAAGCTGCTCTAAAAAGAAATAGTGTCATTGTTCAGCTGAATTCAGTTCAGTGTTGATTCAGTTCTGTTCAATAACTGTATAAAGTATATCAATTATAAAAAGAGTTCATTTTCATTATTAAGCAGCTCTGCAGAAAACAGTGATGTCATCGTCCAGCTCAGTTCAGTTCTCATATAATGGTGTCAATGCAGGCAGATCAATATTATTAAGAATAAGTGTCCCCAACTTAGCAAGCCAGAGTCCATCAGTGACAGAATGGAGAAAGAAAAACAGGCTCAGTCGAAGGACCAGTTCTCCTCTGACCAAACAACGGACATGGTGTGTATTAGCATCCAGGCTGCTTCACAAGTCAGATTGTGGATTGATATCATTCAGAGTATTTTATTCAGCTCCTTTTGCTTGAAGGTTGGAAAAGATTACATCAAGGTAAAAGAGCAGCAAAACTCAAGAGCATGTAGATGTGAATTTGAGAACTTGTACAATAGATATTTGTACTTATTTACACTCACAGCTCCAATGTGAAAACCTCCAATGTGAAAACCTCCAATGTGAAAACCTCAATTAGGCATTTGCAACTTCTCAAATTTGCCATTGCAATTTTTTTTAATTGCCCCGCCTTTCTCTCTCACCGCCACTAAGTTTGCAAGTGCACACAAGTTATACAGTAGTTAGGCATCTAAATATATCGCGAAAATAGTTGCAAAGTCAATGTGTGAAGATTTGAAATAGCAATGGCAGATTTGAGAAGTTGCAAATGCCTAATTGAGGTTGTATTGCGAATGTGAATGAAAGAATACAGGTTTGTGACTATTGTCTTTGAGTGAAAATCTCAACATTCAATAGGTTTTCAAGTACAAATATTTATTGTACAATTCACAAACTCACATTTACATGCTCTGGAGTGTTGCTACTCTTTTACCTTCATAAGATCACACCAGCATCTGGGGTTGAAGCTGGCCGTTGGGTCTGTGCGGAAGACTGGTCTGGCTCTCGTGGATCTGATCCGATGACTGTGTCGAGGACTGTTGTGTCAACGAGGTCTTCATGGCGTTTGTTTCTAGGTCTCATCTAGTTGTGATGTTCTCGTCTGGCATTCAGGGCTGTTGTGGTCATCTGAGGGTGCAGGTCCATCATCTGGTCTGGATATGGACTAGATCTGGCTGAATTCAGTAACCTTGGGATAAGACTGAGACAGAGAGACTAACATTAGCATAGATGCCATTCTTCTTATGATGTAACAAGTACATTCGGTGTAATGGGAAGTGTTTCCGGTTCTGGTTGACTGAATTTATGCAGCCTAACAATCCTTTAACAGATGTGAATTTTAGAAATGTGAGAGTGTGTTATGTTTATGCTAGGTTAAAGAGGTGTGTGTTTTTAAATAGATTTAAACGTATCTTGTGTCTGCCCCTCGTTCTGCTGCCAGTCCATGATCCCTCGATCTCCATCTCAGCAGCATTAGCTGTGAGGGTTTCTCTGAACTGCACCTTTTAAATAAAGGAATAGATACTGTGAGGTCAATATTAAATCTTAAGCATTAGTTTAAGCACATAGGTTTAACAAATGTTGTTGCCAGAGTTCATACAGCAGTTTAAAATATCTGTAACACTTTACAATAAGGTCTCAATTGTTAAAATTAGGCTATGTGTTAACTAACATTACCAATGAACAATAGCCTACATTTGTTACAATATTTATTAATCTTTGTTAACATTAGTTAATAAAAATACAACAAAAATGTATAATAAAAATTAGTTCACAGTGCATTAACTAATCTTAACAAATACAACTTTTGATTTTAATAATGCATTAGCAAATGTCAAAATGAAAATGAACTAAGATTAATAAATGCTTAAGTATTGTGCATTCTTAGTCCATATTAACTAATGTAAACCTAGCCTACATTAACGAATGAAACCTTATTGTAGTGTTACCAAAATATCTGTAAAAAGCGTTGGTGTCAGATTCCAAACAGTGCGTTCAGATGTTCGTTCATAATCATTGTAAGTTAACATCCCCTCTGCAGTAAAATGTTAAGAACTACCATTTTAATAACATTACACAGTGGTATACGCTTTAAATTTTTCTTTAACTCTAAAATGCACCTGCTCTAAAGCAGATTACGCAATAAATAAATAAAATAAAGCAGATTATACGCTACATTCAAGAACACAAGACGTGCCAAAGACAATGAATTAAGAAGCTGCACTTATTTTGCAGCTTCTCTTATGTATCTAACGCTTTTCGGAGTTCCCCAGGAGTGTTAAAACCAAATAAATCTTATTTTTTATTTTAGATTGTAGCCTAACGTTAACTGTTACACGTTGTCTCCGCGGGTGTAGTACACTGTGGTCAATGTAGTTCGATTCACAAATAAATTACTCTTTTGAGAGTTTGTGAATCAAATCAGAATCGCCTGTATAGAGAACTATGGCGCCGATAGCGTAGTCTGACTATGATTCGCAGTAGGGGTTCAATCTTCAGCTGGCTGGCAGGAGCCGCCACTGGCATGTCATGTGACCTGTCAGTGCCGGCAGGAGCCGCCACTGGCATTTCACGTGACCTGTCAGTGGCTGGTTGGCATACAGTCTGATTCTGGCATTTCACGTGACCTGTCAGTGGCTGGTTGGCGTTTGCCAGTCTGATTCTGGCATTTCACGTGACCTGTCAGTGGCTGGTTGGCGTCTGCCAGTCTGATTCTGGAATTTCACGTGACCTGTCAGTGGCTGGTTGGCGTCTGCCAGTCTGATTCTGGCATTTCACGTGACCTGTCAGTGGCTGGTTGGCGTCTGCCAGTCTGATTCTGGCATTTCACGTGACCTGTCAGTGGCTGGTTGGCGTCTGCCAGTCTGATTCTGGATTTTCACGTGACCTGTCAGTGGCTGGTTGGCGTCTGCCAGTCTGATTCTGGCATTTCACGTGACCTGTCAGTGGCTGGTTGGTGTCTGCCAGTCTGATTCTGGATTTTCACGTGACCTGTCACTGGCTGGTTGGCATACAGTCTGATTCTGGCATTTCACGTGACCTGTCAGTGGCTGGTTGGCGTCTGCCAGTCTGATTCTGGCATTTCACGTGACCTGTCAGTGGCTGGTTGGCGTTTGCCAGTCTGATTCTGGCATTTCACGTGACCTGTCAGTGGCTGGTTGGCATCTGCCAGTCTGATTCTGGCATTTCACGTGACCTGTCAGTGGCTGGTTGGCGTCTGCCAGTCTGATTCTGGCATTTCACGTGACCTGTCAGTGGCTGGTTGGCATCTGCCAGTCTGATTCTGGCATTTCAGGTGACCTGTCAGTGGCTGGTTGGCATCTGCCAGTCTGATTCTGGAATTTCACGTGACCTGTCAGTGGCTGGTTGACATACAGTCTGATTCTGGCATTTCACGTGACCTGTCAGTGGCTGGTTGGCGTCTGCCAGTCTGATTCTGGAATTTCACGTGACCTGTCAGTGGCTGGTTGGCGTCTGCCAGTCTGATTCTGGCATTTCACATGACCTGTCAGTGGCTGGTTGGCGTCTGCCAGTCTGATTCTGGCATTTCACGTGACCTGTCAGTGGCTGGTTGGCGTCTGCCAGTCTGATTCTGGATTTTCACGTGACCTGTCAGTGGCTGGTTGGCGTCTGCCAGTCTGATTCTGGCATTTCACGTGACCTGTCAGTGGCTGGTTGGCGTCTGCCAGTCTGATTCTGGCATTTCACGTGACCTGTCAGTGGCTGGTTGGCGTCTGCCAGTCTGATTCTGGATTTTCACGTGACCTGTCAGTGGCTGGATGGCGTCTGCCAGTCTGAATCTGGCATTTCACGTGACCTGTCAGTGGCTAGTTGGCGTCTGCCAGTCTGATTCTGGCATTTCACGTGACCTGTCAGTGGCTGGTTGGCGTCTGCCAGTCTGATTCGAGCATTTCACGTGACCTGTCAGTGGCTGGTTGGCGTCTGCCAGTCTGATTCTGGCATTTCACGTGGCCTGTCAGTGGCTGGTTGGCGTCTGCCAGTCTGATTCTGGCATTTCACGTGACCATAAAAAGAAAACAATGTATTTCCTTACAGCGAGAGTGTCAGACAACGCGTTATACACGCAGTTCAGCCGCGGCTGACTGGATTGAGCGCCCAGCAAAGCGTCAGTAAGCAACCAGTCTGATCACGTCCATTTTAACTGGTTTAATTGGGATAAAATTCTCTAAAACATAACTAATACTAAATAATAGATGCATGAGATTCCATTCATAAAAAGAAAACAATGTATTTCCTTACAGCGAGAGTGTCAGACAACGCGTTATACACGCAGTTCAGCCGCGGCTGACTGGATTGAGCATCCGGTAAAGCGTCAGTAAGCAACCAGTCTGATCACATCCATTTTAACTGGTTTAATTGGGATAAAATTCCATAAAACATCACTAATTCTAAATTATAGATGCACGAGATTCCATTCATAAAAAGAAAACAATTTATTTCCTTACAGCGAGAGTGTCAGACAACGCGTTATACACGCAGTTCAGCCGCGGCTGACTGGATTGAGCATCCGGTAAAGCGTCAATAAGCAACCAGTCTGATCACGTCCATTTTAACTGGTTTAATTGGGATAAAATGTTCTAAAACATCACTAATACTAAATTATAGATGCACGAGATTCCATTCATAAAAATAAAACAATGTATTTCCTTACAGCGAGAGTGTCAGACAACGCGTTATACACGCAGTTCAGCCGCGGCTGACTGGATTGAGCATCCGGTAAAGCGTCGGTAAGCAACCAGTCTGATCACGTCCATTTTAACTGGTTTAATTGGTATAAAATGTTCTAAAACATCACTAATACTAAATTATAGATGCACGAGATTCCATTCATAAAAAGAAAACAATGTATTTCCTTACAGCGAGAGTGTCAGACAACGCGTTATACACGCAGTTCAGCCGCGGCTGACTGGATTGAGCATCCGGTAAAGGGTCAATAAGCAACCAGTCTGATCACGTCCATTTTAACTGGTTTAATTGGGATAAAATTCTCTAAAACATTACTAATACTAAATAATAGATGAATGAGATTCCATTCATAAAAATAAAACAATGCATTACCTTACAGCGAGAGTTTCAGACAACGCGTTATACACGCAGTTCAGCTGACTGGACTGAGCGTCAGTAAGCAACCAGTCTGAATTCTCTAAAATGCCAATCATGCAAAAGAACATAATCATATCAACAGATGCATAATACACGAGCTAGAGAGGGAGGAACATACAAAACAGATAAACTGGCAAAAATCAATGGTTTCTGAAACTTGCAAAAGGCAGACTGCCAGACAATAGCCAACCACTGGCAGGTCACGTGATATACCAGAATCAGACTGGCAGCTGCCAGTCTGCCACTGACGGTCACGTGACATGCCAGTGGCGGCTCCTGCCAGCCATCTGAAGATTGAACCCCCACTCATGATTCGACTCCTATGAACTACTCGTTGAAAAAGACGAATTGACTGACTAAGTTTGAGCACAGGAATAAAACTCAATATCATTTCATTAGCCAAAATCCAGTGCACTGGATACAGCACAGCAGTTTTTCCTAATAAAAAAACCCCTTAAATTTATCCTAAAAAGAGACCGTAGCTCAACACTCTCTCCGGGACCGAATGGATATTCTGAAGTAACGTATTATCATCGTAAACATCTGATCTAACGTTAGATATATATAAAAACACTATTTATCTTGACAATTAATACATCAAACAGCACTATAACAACAAATTATTTAAATTACTTACTCGTTTTTTCAGATGAATGATTCCTCTCGAAAACGTTGGTCTGCGTCTGCAGCCTGCAAGATCTTCCTCAGGATTTAAATTAACCGCCAAAACCTTTTTTCAAGTGGCCCGCTTGTGACAAAACGAACTCGGGCCGATGGTAAATACACACAGCTAACTTATATTATAGCGCGAGTACAACTGCTTTTAGCCGACACTGGCCCTTCATAAAAAGCCGTATATGAGCCAGCGCGAGTACAACTGCTTTTAGCCGACACTGGCCCTTCATAAAAAGCCGTACATGAGCCAGCGCGAGTACAACTGCTTTTAGCCGACACTGGCCCTTCATAAAAAGCCGTACATGAGCCAGCGCGAGTACAACTGCTTTTAGCCGACACTGGCCCATTCATAAAACGCCGTATATGAGCCAGTGCGAGTACAACCGCTTTTAGCCGACACTGGCCCGTTCATAAAACGCCGTATATGAGCCAGCGCGAGTACCACCGCTTTTAGCCGACACTGGCCCGTTCATAAAACGCCGTATATGAGCCAGCGCGAGTACAACTGCTTTTAGCCGACACTGGCCCTTCATAAAAAGCCGTACATGAGCCAGCGGGAGTACAACTGCTTTTAGCCGACACTGGCCCTTCATAAAAAGCCGTACATGAGCCAGCGCGAGTACAACTGCTTTTAGCCGACACTGGCCCGTTCATAAAACGCCGTATATGAGCCAGCGCGAGTACCACCGCTTTTAGCCGACACTGGCCCATTCATAAAACGCCGTATATGAGCCAGTGCGAGTACAACCGCTTTTAGCCGACACTGGCCCGTTCATAAAATGCCGTATATGAGCCAGCGCGACTACCACCGCTTTTAGCCGACACTGGCCCTTCATAAAAAGCCGTACATGAGCCAGCGGGAGTACAACTGCTTTTAGCCGACACTGGCCCTTCATAAAAAGCCGTACATGAGCCAGCGCGAGTACAACTGCTTTTAGCCGACACTGGCCCGTTCATAAAACGCCGTATATGAGCCAGCGCGAGTACCACCGCTTTTAGCCGACACTGGCCCATTCATAAAACGCCGTATATGAGCCAGTGCGAGTACAACCGCTTTTAGCCGACACTGGCCCATTCATAAAACGCCGTATATGAGCCAGTGCGAGTACAACTGCTTTTAGCCGACACTGGCCCGTTCATAAAACGCCGTAAATGAGCCAGCGCGAGTACCACCGCTTTTAGCCGACACTGGCCCATTCATAAAACGCCGTATATGAGCCAGTGCGAGTACAACCGCTTTTAGCCGACACTGGCCCGTTCATAAAATGCCGTATATGAGCCAGCGCGACTACCACCGCTTTTAGCCGACACTGGCCCGTTCATAAAACGCCGTATATGAGCCAGCGCGACTACCACCGCTTTTAGCCGACACTGGCCCGTTCATAAAACGCCGTATATGAGCCAGCGCGAGTACCACCGCTTTTAGCCGACACTGGCCCGTTCATAAAACGCCGTATATGAGCCAGCGCGAGTAAAACTGCTTTTAGCCGACACTGGCCCTTCATAAAAAGCCGTATGTCAGACAGAAGTGTTGTGTACACAGTCGGCACGACTCTGGCCCATTATCTTTTCACCGATGCCGACACTGAGCCGACAGTAACGCATTTCAGCCGGAATCGGCCCAAATGTGCTTGCTATCTGGGTAGTCTACTAAATATCAGATTGAATCCACGCTATCTCACGACCAATTCGTACGAATTCGTACGAATGATAAAACGTTGGCTAATTCGTAATTCGTACGACCTCACTCGTACGAATTTGTACGATTTGTCTAAACCCACGTGATGGGTAGGTTTAGGGGCGGGGTCAGGGGTAGGTCATTCGTATGAATTCATACGAATTGGCCAATTCGTAAAATATGTACGATTTTGCAAAAAACGTACTAATTCGTACGAGTCAGGTCGTATGAATTCGTACGAATAAGCCACCTCGTAGAATTTGTACGTTTTCCCGTGAGAATCACATTTAAAACAAGTGTTTGTGTGATTTCTTAGCATACAAACACAACTAACCTAGGCTATGTAGCCTAAACAAGCATTCCAGACTTGAATGAATAGATTAACAAAACTTAAAAAAGACAAGATTATATGACATTTTCATTATCATGGATTTGTGGCAGATACTGACTTTGTATGAAACAATAATAAAAACGTTTCTCAAATCTGTCAATCGAAGGAGGAACTACAACTGAACTGTAGCCTACACAGCTACCATCAGATGACGTGCAAAATAAGAAAAGTCAATGTTGAATCTAGAGAGCGAGGCAGCATCTTAACCAAACTATCCCCATGTCAAATGACAGTTGGGTGGCTGCAGTTCTTGCGCTCGGATTGGAGTTGTTCTCGGTGGGAGGGTGGGGTGGGGGTCCGTTGCTGATGCTGGGCAGATTGCGTTTATCTCCGCATCTCTGCTCCGTTACCCTTAATGCTCCCACTGGATGGCTGCGCGTCGCAGTTCGACGTGAGATCATTTATTGAGGGCTTCATCTGATTTCAAAAAAGCTAACAAACATGACAGACAGTACGACTTCTGATCCATGCCCTGTTCCTAATCCGACTATTGTGGACCCGTCGGCTGTGCGAAACGGACAATGCGCCGCTGCCCAGGATCCGAACCTACCCAAAAGAGGGAGCCAGGGCGATCCTTTCAATATGGACCGGGACCAGGAGATGAAAATCACAGATAGCGTTGAGGGACAAGGTAAACACACATCATCTCTCTAACAGATCAGGCTGTACTTTTTGCAGAGTTGTTTCAGAAATGTATTTTAAAAAGACAATGGCATTCTTTAAAGTAGAATCTATTTGGGATGTGATGTGAATAAGACTAAGGAGGCTCGCAAAGGTTGCGGTCAAAAGGAGCACGCAGGCGCTCTTGAAGCTATTAATAATTCAGGTGAGCACAAAAAAAAAAAAAAAAATTATTCACAGTAGCCTAAAAAACGGACCCGAGATTAAACATCTTTTCTGGGTTTGCACGTTCAAGAGTTGGATAGGCTATAGTTTAACAACGTATATTTAAACTAAATAGCTTTTAAATGAATAGATGGACATGTTCTGAATTTCAATGGAGCAGCAATGCAATTTTAAGTTATTGCAATTCGAAATTTGACATTTACAACAGAATGTGTCTTTAGCACTTTATGTGAGGTTTATTTAATGTCCTCACACCTGTTTTGTAACTTCATTTTTGTGCGTTTTGACAGTAAAGTGGTTATATAATTTGATATAAGGCAATTAAAATGAATGAATTAACTGTATTTGTATTTTTCTTGTATTGAATTTCCATTCTAGTTTTCTTTAGCAGTTTCTAGAACTCTAGACTAGAATTAGTTGACTTTAGCAGTGGACTAATGAGGTGTCAACATGCATGTTATTGCTACAGACTCAACCCACTTTTTCATGATTTGGGAGGAACAAATGTTTATGATCTGGCCATTTATGTTGGTTACGTTCCTGCTATAGGCTAAAGACTGGAAACTTTGTTTCTACTTCTGCTCAAACCGAATCTACGGCTGACTCACACCTCAATGGAGATGTTCAGACAGAGGTGCATCTTATCTCATATCAGCACTTCCACTCTTAGAAGCAGCATTACTCTGCACCTGCAGGATCTGAGTGTTGCTGTATGCTGTAGCACCCCCCTGTGCAATCAGTTTGAGCCACTGAATTATGCATAAGACCCTTCAATTCTCCACTGGTGAAATTGTGAGGGCATTAGAAGAAGTCTTAAAAAATCTAAGAAGTCTAAGAAAAAGACTGATGGGGATGGAATTCATGAATGGACTCTATAGGGAATTCATGCTGGTCTACTATTTTGGTGATCCATTTCATATTTCATAATACAACAACCTGTGGTTGTTCACTTTACACGTCGCTCGAACACTCTCTTCCTGTCTAAGCTGCAATGCAGACCAAGCTTTTGTCATTTAGTCAAATATCTGTTTGCTCATGACTTGCAGTTACTTGAACTGGCAGTGGCAGCCATCAGGATGAACAGCTAGTTTAGGATAGAGCTCGCATTGGCTGCCTTCAGTAAATTCTTCACACACATAAAGCAAGTATAGACTTTAAGCCACCGCGCCAGTTGGCAGTCAGAATTGTTGGCACTACTGTCTTATACTTTTGAAGAAAATATTAAAAAACATTTCTACTTAACTGCAGTTACATAAAATGGGGTCACAATTTGTTTAAACTATAATAATATGGATTAAAAACAGTTTCTTCAAATTTATTCATTGAATTTGAACATGCAGCCCAGGTGTCAGAAATTATGCATGTTGTTAAGGGAAGCATATCCTGTTTTTCTAAGTTACATCATTAATTCTGAAATGGCTTAATTCCACTTTTCCTAAAAGTTTAATAAAAAGCAAATCTTTTAGTCGATGTCCTTTAAGCCATTGGGAGGAATGTTTCTCTCTCTTTCATGTAAACCCTATTAAGCATGGAAGAATTGCTGGGTCATGTGGATGTCCTCCTTCCACATGATTAACAGAGGGATGGAGTGGGGGCAGGCCCTTTACATTGAGTTTCAGCTCATTTTATGTGCCTAGTCTAGAGTTTGCATGGGAAAGTACAAACTGAACAAATGTAAAGGTTTGTGTGGTAATAGATCTGGACAAACTTGACTGGAGTGTGTTTTGGTTTGGAAATGAAATAGTTTGGAACTTATGGGTTACATTTGTGTGAGTGCAACACATGCTCCCCATCCTTACTGATGAAATAAATCATGTGAGCGGCCACATTCCCCAGCTCTGTTTTTCAGCTTTTACAATCACACTGACTGACCACCTATTGACTCTGTGCTCATAACCCTCAGCATGTGACTTCCACAGGGCTGACAGATCAGTTCGGTGTACATGGGGGAAGATACACACAGCCTCCCACTGTCACGATGACATAGCTGCCATTCATTTTGAACAGATGACAAAGGCATATTTGAGTTTTACCTCTTTGGCAAACACAGCACAATATAAACATTGCTTGGACGCTTAACAATAGACAGTCAACAGGTTCTGCGGCTTCTGTTCACTTAGTCTTATTCATAATTACACTCACGGATTAAATTTGTGACCTGTGGTGTTGTATATCTCTAATAATGACCTGATAAAGACTCTGTTGAGGGACACAGATGTATTGTCTCGCACATACTGTGGAGTATCTCAGCTAAACATTTAACTATCAGCTTGTATTAAGGTATGCTGTTGTTTGTGGAAGTCTGTTTCTGCCTTGGAGCAAAAAAATAAAAAAGGTAATTGTGAGACAAAGTTTAAAAATTAAGAAATAATGTCAATTTCTTTCTCTTAATTATGACTTTATATTTCACAGTGTGACTTTATCTCACAAAGTCATATTGAGAGATATAAAAGTTACATTATACCGTTCAGAAGTTTGGGTTGTTTTTTAAAGATATTAATACTTTCATTCATCAAAGATGCAGTAAAGACATGAAGGCCCGGTTTCACAGACATGGCTTAGACTAAGCCAGGATTAGGCCTTAGTTCAATTAGGGCATTTAAGTAGCTTTTATAAACATGCCTTAGAAAAAAAAAAACATTACTGGTGTGCAACTTAAGACAAAAAAAGTTGCTCTCAGTTAAAACAGTGCAAACATTCATTTAAGTCTGGGACTATAGGCATATAGAAACTGGGGGTTATTACTGTATATTACAAAAGATTTTACAAAAGATAAACTTCCTTTTTCACCAAAAAATTTAAGCAGCACAACTGTTTTCAACAATAAAAGAATAAATGTTTCTTGAGCAGCAAATCATCATATTAGTCATACAATCATACAAATATTATACTATTTTTACTGTAGTTTTGATCAAATAAGCAAAAGACTTTTAAACACTATAGTGTACATTACACGATATGAGGTCATAAGTACCTTTTCAGATTTTACTCAGAGGTGGAAACAGGCTTTCATCGCTGTCTCATCTTCCAGCAGCTTAAGATCTCGCAGGGCTGCTAGCAAACAGCAATTAAAGTCATATCATTTGTGACTTGATACATGATAAACTGAATTTATTAGTGGCATCTAAATGTTGTTGAAACCATTTTGCTTTGCTAATTAAACACAGAGTCATTGCCCCACAGTGCAGATTCATTTCTGCTCTTTAATATGTCTCTACCCTCTCCCTCTCAATGCCTGTCATGGTCCAGTGAGTAAATAATCAGCCCCTGTTGTTTGTTTCCCTATAGAGCACTTAATGTAATTGTATAATGGCCTTTAACCAGTGTTTTATTTACTTTTTTGACAGGTCTCTTGGAGAGCAGCATGCGCCTGAAGCCTCATGAAGCTCAGAGTTACAGGAAGAAAGCTCTGTGGGTGTCCTGGATCTCCATTGTGGTGACGCTCATCCTGGCTGTGGCCGCTTTCAGTAAGTTCATGGTGATGCTTTTCCTGGCTGTGAGTCTTCAGGCAGGCAGTCTTCAGGATGTTCAGCTAGTTTTGGTTAGAACTAGTCTTAATCACCCACAGACCGCCCACAGTCTGTTCACCGACTGTCTGATGCATATCTCACACAATACTGGAAGATACTACTTCCACAGTCTGGCAAGTTCCAGGCTGATTGGCTGACGGAATTATGATTACTCTGATTACACATTTTCTGTACAGCTGTTCGCAGTTATGGCCCAAAATTATTATTAAAAAAATTCACGCCACTATTGTGGTGTGATAAATTTCAGATAAACCTGGCTCTAAACGGAGGAGTACATGAAAATCCTCCTGTCTAAGTGGGCCGTTTTTGGCCAAATTAAGCTGCAATGTGGACCGGACCTTATGCTGTTGAGTCAAAGCCCTGGCTATGTGAGACTAGCTTGAACTGGCAGTGGCATCCATCAGGATGGGCAGCTAGTTGAGACTAGAGCTGGCAGAGCAGTCTTCAGTAAAAGTATAGGATAGAACTTGCCAACTGCACATTTTTGGTATGGCTGAGTTATAGCTCTTAAATCCTTTAGGCTTAGTAGTGTTTGCTGTCATAGTGCTAAACATTATTTTCTATTTTTCTGGTTAGGTAGAAAACAGACACAGAGTTACAACTATATATTTTTTATATATCTGAAGTAAACAAACAAACAAATAAATAATATAAAATAGTAAATACAAAAATTCTATAATATAAAATAAAGTAACTGAGCAACTGTATTGATACAGCACACAAAGTTTCTGGTAAACCTACCTTATTAAATTCACCATAAATTATTCAGAACTGTATCAAATGTATGAACATCTTGCAGATGACTTTATGCTGCTTTGAAACTATTTATGTGTAAAATGTTGAAAAGGTTTCTCATATTCTGATATTCGATAAAAAAAACTAATATTTTTTCAAATTATATTTTTATGAAAAAAAAAAAAAAAACACATTTGTTTGGGGGATTTAGTGCAATGAAAAATTAATGCTTTATTTAATTATTAAAGGGTTAGTTCACCAAAAAATTAGTTTTTTTTTCTCTCTGTTGAACAAAACAGAAGATATTTTGAAGAATGTTGGTAACCAAACGGTTGAGTGTAGCCATTGACTTCCATAGTACTTATTTTTCCTACTATGGATATCAACCCTCAACTTTCTGGTTATCAACATTGTTCAATGTATCTGCTGTTTAGTTCAACAGGAGAAAGAAACTCATACAGGTTTGGAACACCATGATGGTTTTTTTCCAACATTTCCTTTTTGGGTGAGCTAACCCTTTAATGATTTAATTATAATATCATGTATACTATTTCACTCACACTAGCTGCCTTTGTAATTTAGGTCCGTCTCAGTGGGTTTAACATATTTGGGCACCCTTGGCATTTCTTGACATTAGCCTCTTAACTGCTCATATGATTGAGGTAACATGCAGTCCAGGAATGTTGCTCATTTTAAAGGAGGTGTAACATATGTGCTGCAGAATCAGATACTCATTAAAAATGTCAAAATTCAGATATCTATACAGTGATCTGAAGATTTGCAAGCAACTTTATTTCTTTGATGCTTTTTCTGTCTTCACACCCTTGATTTAGAGAGCACTAGGATGTATTTTCCATGCATTTTATCATTAGAATGAATGTGCTTTATACATCATATTTATGCAATGCTTTTAGAAACACAATATAGCGTGTATGAAGATGAAGCACATGCACAAAGAGGAAGCGAAGGATAAATGTGAAAGGTTGACAGGATGTTTCAGGATTTGCTTGCCAGATGACGATGACTCCCCCATCTGAGTCTTGGTTTCTGCCAAGGTCTCTTCCTCATTCTACCTAACCATCATAGTTCATTCTTTCTAGCCATTTTTGCCTTTGTCTCAAGTCTTGTGAAAAGCTTAGGTAAAATGTAATTTAAAAGGAAGAATTGTCGGAAGACATGAGCTCAGAGAAATGAAGATTAATGCTACGGCCCTGAAATGAAGAGAAAAGCAATTTCTCATCCCCATAGCTTTTGTAATGTATACGCTTTGTAATGCAGTCATCTACATTCACCTACACCTTACAAACAGACACACATGACACTCTACTGACACATCATGCACATCATTATGTCATCCCGGTCTATATTGTAATCTTTATTTCATAATATGTTTAACGGAGAAGAGGAAGTTGGCATTTGGCCCATACCAAGCAGACAGTCTGTTTATCACGAGTTGTCCATAGTGATAAAGCGTATGGTTGTTGGACATTTAACATGACAATAGTCACTGTGTTGTCGGAGACTGTAAACTTTCCAAAAGCTACAAATGCTGTTTTAAATTCAATATCGACTGTGTCTGTGATTTTTTTCTGCCTCTGCAGCCTTAATTTGCGCAAAAACCATTGCTAATCTGTCCACGTGCAGTCTGAATTTCTCATGCTGAAACAGCATGTTTAACTTGTCCTCTGTGTTTTGTAAGACATAATAATGTGACTTGTGGCAGAAGTCACTACACTGTCACTCTTACATCGCACAGTCACACTCTCACTGTAAAAAATCATTTTTCACTGAACAGACATCATGACTCTTGTGATGCCAGTGGTGTGGGGCTTGTGACCGTCTTTGGATTCTCAGAAGAAGAACACCCAGCTTTGTTTTTGCGGTTTGGCCTGAATACATCAATTTTTCCAGATATTTCATGCAAGTGAACTGGGAAATCATATGATATGCTGAATTTCTTAACTCATGGGGAATTATAAAACCTATGTTCAGGCAATGCATCTTATTTGAAAGCTCAGAGATTTATTGTGGCTCCAGCAGGAACTCTTGGCTCGCTCTACTAACTTTACATTCAGTGCTAGTCAGGATAATATCTAGTGGAATATTTCAGCAAATGGTAAAGTGATAGTCAATAAAAAAAAATAAAAAAAATGGTGTCATTTACTCACCCTCATGTATTTTCTTCCGTATAGGTTCTATAAAGTACCTTAAAGGTTTTTTTTTATAAGATTGAACCTTTTAGGGGTACCCAACACGGGATCATTTTATGGATTTCATTTGAATTAATTAATTAATTAATTTTGATAAAATATTATGAATTAAACAGCTTGTGAACATACTTTATCACTTGAAAGAAAAGGAAATAACCCATTAAACATACAAGTATTATGTAATAATATCATATAATGAAATATCAAAGATGTCCATATTAAAACATTCACTAAATTCAAGGTCTTCTGAAACCACACAGTAGCTTTGTGTGACGAACAGACTGAAAGATCAAAGTTGTTATTCACTGAAAATCTTCTAGTCTAGTGAGCCGTATTGACCGTTGTGGATCATTGTGTTAGTGAATTGACCTTGAGAACTGGATCTGTCTGATTTGTAAAGAAATCATTTAGAATGTTTTAGTGAATTGGATCAGTAATTCATTAAAAGACTCAAAATAAAGATATTTTTCATATTGCAACTTGAACATCCCAAAGAGAGTGTGAGGGCGAGTAAATGATGACAAGTTTAAGGAAAGGATAAGGTATCTCTTAAATCATAAAGAAAAGTATCTCTTAAATCATCAATTACACATCCTCTGTAATTAAAACTATTTGAAACATCTTTTCATGACTGTTTTAATTGATCCTTTAAGTTTAAAACATCTATACTACAGAAACATAAAGCCCCTTGTTCTGCTTAAATATCCAATTTGTTCTCATTTATTTTAATGAGAGCTGGAAAAACTCTTATCTAGGGCAGTATTTCTGTGAAAAAGATTTAAGTCTTCCTTTGTACTTATTTTAGATTCAGAGTAATTATATATATTATGTTTCCCATAAGGAAATGAGTCTCCACAAGCTGAATTGACTAGCAGGAAAATACATTAACATGTCTGCCAGCCTTTACTTGTCTGTAGATTTGACATATAAAAATGATTAAAGATAAACAATGCTTTTCATTGGCACTTAGATAGAAATGATCAACCTGCAGCAGATGTCACGTCTTTAAAATTATTTGAGACGTGCGTTTTTTAATATTTGCGCACTTGTTTTGATCAGATGCTGTGTAAAAGATTTGCGTCGTCAATGAAACGCTTCTGCCTACAGCATTGGCCAAGTAGCTTTACTTCCATAAGATGGATGTTATTTCAATGTTAAGCCCTATAATTCCATGTCTTATTAGTTCCACCACCTAATTACTTTTTTTTTTTTTTTTTTTATTTAACGCACCGTCATCAAAAGAGCTTGATATTTTGTCCTGCTTCATCAGTCATTGTCATGTAGTAATGGTTTGGTATCTCTCTCCAGCAGTGACTTCACAATAAGTGCCTGTTATCGTTGGTCCATCCTGGTGGACACGATTTTCTAGCTCTAGATTTTTTCCCTCTTATATTCAATGTCACTTTTATATGATTTCTAGAATATTAAATATTTGACAACATTTGCTAGAGATGTTGTCTTGTTGCTTGAGAGGTTTAATTAAAAAAAAATCTTCGATCTTAAAAAAGCCTTACTTTGCAGATGGTTCAATAAGATTTTTTTTGATTTTTTTTATAATTTATTATCATTCTTATTATTCTCTTATACTATTACTGTCATGAAGCAATAAGCATGGGTAATCCTTATTGATTGATTCCTGAGTTAATTCACAAACAATGCAGAGATTAGAACAAGTGCTTGTTGAAGAGCTTGATAAAAGTTAGTGAAAGTAAATAAAGCTGGGTGAAGCTTAATGAAGGGTTAGTGTTATTATTCTTCATGCTGGTGATGAAATACAATCTTTGTGGTTTAGAAAACTATTAGCATTTAGTAATTGTTAAGGGCATAGCAACATTTAGCAGTATCTAGAAACTAATTTAAATCTGATTTTTTTCACTGGCTGAATGCCAAATGAGCTCAGAGAATATTTGCCTTTTATGCAAATTATCGTCTCTCTTGTTCTTTCGGTGTCACCTTCCTCATATTGCAGTAGCTCACTACATTCACACATTACATTGGCTGTAAAAACAGAAAGCAATTTTTAAAGGAATAGATCACTCAAAATATATGTTGTTACAAACTAGTATTTTGCTTCTATTGAAGTAGACATTTTTAAAGCATCGTTCCAAGAGGGAAGATATAAAAAAAAATAAAAAAAACACCATAAATGCATCATATCACAAAAGCAGTCTACAAGTCATACGGTACATGATCTTCTAAAAATTCTTTAAATTTTTTTAATTTTGGGTTCCCTGGGAAAAATAACAACACACAAGGTTGCTATTCTTATGAATAAATTTGTATTTATATAAATGTCTAGGTTAAGCAGCAAACATGGGGATATTCAGATGTATTATAATGATAATTGACACCTGAACTGGGTTTATAGTAAAAAATTAGACATTAAACATGTCACAGGATCAACGTGGCACAGGATCATTGTGGCACTCATGGGAATTCAGTATTCTAGTATAAGTCATGATATGTGGAATAATAACTAGACATTTTCATTTTAATTAAGCCCTTCCAATGTGAACCCATGCTGCTTGGCACCAAAATAATACTGAATGTGAGAAAAGATAATGGTGAGTCATTAGCTTGCAATTTCAGCCTTTTTAATGAACTAATGTGTTGTGCTATATCACCGTGCTTTTCAACGTGAGGTGCAGCGTCTTATTCCATTTCAATGTTGTTACCTACAGAGATCAAATATCTTATGGTAACTTTACATTACAAATGGGATTGTTTAATTGAACTGTCATTTAGCCAGATGAGTCCACGTTCTACGGATACATACAGCGCTGGTCAGAGTTAATTAAAATAGTGTGTGTGAAATATAATATCGCCCATTAGAACAACTTCAATAAGAGCTTGTTGGGTCTTGGTTGAGTGCTGTATCTTTACGCTGCTGTCTTCATCAGCCTCGTCCTGACATGCACTACAGCTATTAGTTTCACAGTATAATGGATTATACAAGCACACGGTGCCAAAAGACAGGGAAGATTTATTCACTGCAGTTGAACTTTATTCCCAGCTGTCTGTCTTTATTCCTGTCCTGCTGACAGGCATCTTACTTTATATCAAATCCAACCAAGCATTCAGGAGAACGTTTTCACTTCAGATACATTGCGAGTACTTTAATGCTATCCATGTTGGTCTCTTCAGTTCCTCACATATAAGCCCAATTCTTTGTAAATCATTAGGCACTCCCTTTCACTTGTGAATCATCAGTGAGATGTGACATCACCTTTAAAAGGACCGTGGTTGGTGACATTTTCAGTGCAGCAACACATTTCACCTAAAGTCACACCCCATTTTCTGCACGTACTGAATGTTCTTCTCACCTTATCATCATGTTGTGCTGCCTGAAACTATTTTGACCATGTTGATAATAATGATGAAACACAAGATGATGATGATGATTTATTGTTTTGTCCTGGTTTTGCCATCCCCGATGTTGTAAGCTGAGTATATAATGGTATTGTCCCTCTGCAGGACCTGCTTAAAGCATCAAGAAAGGGTTGGCTAAATGAGATGCATTTGTAGCCCTGTAACCCGAGCAGAGCACTGCAGATGTCTGCCATTCTGCTCCATTAGGAACCTGTCTAAACACATTAAGTCTCGGTGTTGAGTTCTCCTTCCAGTCCATTTAGGCGGGACCAGCATCACAAAATTGTTTTCTGATAATGGAACCAGTCTCCTGATAGCAGATATGCTGCTGGTGTTTATGGGACACATCATTAGTCACTGTGAAACTGTACCTGAATGACTCGGGAAGCTTTTTCTTTCTTCCTTCCTTTCCTCCTTTGTGTCTATTTGTCTCACAAATCTAATTCGTCTCCTGAATTTATTTACAAAAATTGCTATACATATTTGTGTGTTCGATTTGTTCATTTATTTAATTATGTTAAAAAACATTTTTATTTAATCATTTGGACAGAATGTCAAATCATTGCCCGAGACAAATGGGAACTTCTTTCCCTAGAGAATGTCAATGCCTATTGAATGATGATGGAATCCAGAGACTGTGGTGGTCCATTTGGGAAATGTTTATAATATCTTGGCTTTTAAATCAATTTCTCTGCCTGCTGTTATGATGCTTTTTTTTTTTTTAGTTCGGAGTTGTTTTACTTGTGCACATAACGTTGAGTTATGCATATAAATACTGTTCCCAGAAGGAGGGAAACGAGGTACAACACATGACTATGGGATATCGCACTCTTGCACCATCTGCTGAAGACACCTTTATTCACGCCTGAAAGGCCGATGACGCATGACGACGTGGGCGGGGCCACCTGCCCACAGCATATAAATACAGTCGAATGCATCATTACCTTGTTCAGTCCAGCTCCGACTGTGCGGGGTTCAGAGGTGTTTTACCTCCTTTCCAGGGGTGCACTTAACTGGTGCGCAGGTGTGGTAAAAATAAATGATGCGCACCAGAAAACATGGAGGGAGGCACTTTTAAGTTGCAACATTTTTGGGGACAGGGACACGTTTACTTACTGGAGTAGGATCATCAATCATGATGATAAGTGTGTTCATTAATTATTACGGGTGCAACGGATCGCAGTTGATCTGTCATCCGTACAGACCAGGCCCCACAGTTCGGCATGCATGTGATTCGCAGATTAACTGCTAAGTTTAACCATCATAGAGTGAAAGTTTATCATTTGGATGTGTTTTGTCTTGCCAGTTTACACATTCAAACGATTTTAAACACGGAAAAAGAGGCGAAAATCAGGACTTGCGCGCTGTTATCTGTGCGCACAGCCTCACACACCTGAAGCACGCACACGCAGAGAGAGAGAGAGAGGCGTGTTTCAGACGCTTGAACACTGAATTGATTTCTCTTTCGCGTTTACTTGCGCTTGAACGGACACATGGACAAGTATGCTTTCGGTTATGTCATAAGTGAAACCGGATGTGTGTCAGTATATTCCGTCTGTGCATTCGGCCTTAAAGTGACAGCAGCCTAATATTCCTGCTGTTGTCTGTGTCATTAATGCTGACACTGAGCCTGATAGCTGTTAAAGCTCTTAAGCTCTGATGACACAGCAGAGCCAACACCTCTTCTGCACATCTTTCAGATATGTGTGGCGCTATAGGGACCTAAAACTTGTAGGCAATCCCTTCGACAGATACCTCTGAAAAATGTTTGTGCCCCGGGTGGATTGTGGCAATATGCATCAGGCTACTACAATCTACTGATGTATGCCAACCCCGATGATGCAGAGGGCATAACAGGTTGCATACTGCAAGCATGTTTGAACTTGTAATACCTTAAGTGTTTGTTAAACTTCCGCAAATCCACGATAGGGCGGCTGCCCCTCTTTTTTTGGAAGGATGAAGTAACGGCTGAAAAACCTCTTCCCTTGTGGCACCCACTGAATTGCCTCTTTGCTGAGGAGAACATTAATTTTCCCTCTAAGTACTGGGAAATCCCTCTCGGACAACGAAGTTGCAATTACTCCACCAAAACAGAGAGGGGCGTGGAAGAAACCGCAGCCAATAGGCCAACTGGAATCGTGCGAAGAAGCCACGGTGATAGTGCTCATGCTCGCCACCGCTTGAGACAGACAGCATGGATCCCTAGGCATCACCTGGGGAACCCCTGCGTCTATTTGCAAGCATCGGTGTATATTGCATTTCAATGCATTTTCCTCCTCTGTCAGCACATGGCCCGACTGTGAGGTTAATGGTTCTAATGCATTTTGATTGTTTCGACAAATTAACACATGAGAGCAGGCCAATCAACCGACAAACTTAGTTGTCGGTCTCAAATACTGATCCATGCAAGGGCCATCACTTTACTTCCACCCACCACCTCGGGGAAGCCGTGATCTGTCCTGCTTGAAAAAAATTTAATCGTCAGAGCATTCCTCGTCCGCATCCAATCATCCCCCTAAAGTCAAAGTTTCGCTCAGACTCAGGGTAGCTAGAGGAACTCTGTCGTGAACAAATTCTTCATGAAAAAACAGCGATCACTGCATTTTTGGATCTGCACCCGAAGACAGGTGCGGTCCGTGTTTGGCCACTGCCCCGCCAAGCACACACTGCACGCCGCTCCAGTGTGGAACGATAGTGTCACGAAATAGTTAACATGAGACGAGGATACAAATGCAGAGGAAATTTATTAGTGACATGCAGACAAGGTACAAAACTCCAAACTCAGGAACTCCAGGAACGAGAAACTCGGACAAACGAACCAGCACAGGACTACAAACACAGGGAGGCTAAATAGGGGAACAAAGACAGACAGGTGGGACAAATAAACCAATAATCAGATAACAAGATGGGAGGGGCTAGACAATAGACAGGAGCACATGGCCCAAAATAACAAAACACCCATGTGCAGCACAAGACAGGACAGGCATGTGACAGATAGTGATTTCAACAGTGCACACATTGCACTGGTTGGAGAGATCTAGCCTAGCGGCAAACACAATTCCAAACACACCAGACAGTGCTCGTGAGTATACCATAAACACCCACATGGCATAGGACAGGGGCGAGAACTTATGTTCAGATATTTCTCATGAAAAAGTCTGTTAGTTGTGCTAAACTCAAGCTAAAAAAAAATCTTTTATGCCTTTTACTTCTATAAGAGTCACCAACGTGGGTTTTCTTGTGAATGTGGAGAGTTCGGACATTTTGTTTGAGAAAAACGTATTAGCCCTTTGTTAGCAACACTAAACTTTTTTCTTTTCTGCTTTAGTTTCGACAAGAATCACCACCGTGGGCTTTTTTTCTTGCAAAAATGAAGCGTGATGAAATGGCTCTTTTTCCACCGACGGTATTACTGGTATTGTCAGCATTCAGTTCCATCAGTCAGCGCATATATATTCTTGCTGTATATTTGTCTGGTCTATGTGTTCTCATTGTCTAGCTCAAAGGTAGGAAACATCACCTAGGGGACTCCTGCTGTCCATGGTCCTGAATTCCCCCTGGCTAGTGCAGTTTAGTAAGCCTAGACTGAGGTTCAATAATTTTGTTTCAAGTAATGCTTCACATAGAAATGTATGCAGCTGAAAAACTTTTTATTATAGTAGCCTATAGAAAAAACCTTGTTGCCCTAAAAAAAGATATAAATATAAATATAACTAAATACATGATTTAGGAATGCATGAAAGGACACCATATTTAACACTAGGACATTACAGTCTATTTCACCTGAACTCCTGTACTGCTAATGTTAAAATATGGACAGGAACAGCTGCTCCTCTGGAAGTCTGTTGTCATGGCCTCAGACATGTGTTCATGTAGCCTACAGCACATTCACGTGCTGAGCAGGTGCTCCTAAAGCATGTCAGCTCATCAGGTCAACTTTCAACCTTCAATGTTAAAATACTTTTTTTCTGTCTTTAATATATTAGTAAGCTAATTATAAAATGATATCCTAGAAAAGTGCGTTGTCAACTTTATTCGTTTTAGCATTCCTTTCAGATTTACTCAACCAATTACATTAGTTTGGTTGAACAATGGCAGACATGTTCATGTAATCTGCAATTTTTACAATTCTATTTGATGTTTATTGGTTTATTACACACTTCAGTGTAGAGCCCTAAAGCCCTTCAAATTCACTATAAAGAATTACGTTAAAATGTTTCACTGTTTAAAAAATAAATAAAAAATGTAAAAAAAATCAAATTAAAATGATCTACCAATATAGTTATAGTTTCCAGTGTGCCATAGTCTAATAGGCTGCTCTAAAATACACCATATAAGCTTTTGAGTAATATGAAGTCATTATACCAATAAGCAGATCCTGTTGTTTCATGTATGATCTGTGTTCCCCCCTTTCATTGTGTTTTTGGTTGTTCTAATTAGTCATGTCTATCACCTGTGCATTGTCAATCACCTCATTAGTTATCTTGTTAGTCCCTGTATTTATACCTTGTGTTCTCCTTCAGTCTTTGTCTGTCATTGTCAATGTAAGCGTGAGTGTTTGGTGTTTCCCCTGGGAGTTTGGTTAATAAATGTTATTTCTATGTATTCCTCGTCTCAATGAGCTTTGTCCTACACGTTATGTGACACCTGTTTAAACAAGGTAGTTAAACTAATCTTGTTTTTGACATCCGGAGACTGAAACTTTAATCAGAAACCATTAGTGTCTAAGAGTGTATCAGTTGTCTGCCATCCAAAAAAGTAATTGCAAAAATGATTTCAGTACAGTTAGATGTTTTGTCTACTCTCTCAGTATCTCTCAGTTAGCAGTGACCATTCAATTAATTTGTTCATTCTTATTTCAGACACGCTTCAACTGTCAAGCATTTAGCAATTAAACAATATTTTAATCTTTCTTTTTTCCAAAAATATTTAACTTCTATTATTATTAACATTTACTGTGTGTATTAAGTGACGTTGATTATTCTTTTCAGTCCTGCAGAATTCATTCAGTTATGCAGTCAGTCACACACTATCGGGGTGTTTACGTGAGTGTGACAACTGACTGGGGATCAGATATGTCTGTGGACATGTCAATCCTGTCACATGATTCACACGCACGGCATTAAATCTAAATGCCTTGAAACACACATACAAGCCATAAAATTTCCTTAGAAACACCCTCAGTTTGGCATATATAAGCCTATATCAGTATACATTTCATAGCGTTCTGCAGCAGAAAGCAGGTGCAGCGCTCTTCCTGTTAATAAACGGCAGCCAAGCAAATCTGCTCGACCGGCCATATTGGCTGGGAGTCTCAGGTCTCAAGGGGCTCCTGGAAGCCGAGCTCAGACGTGAGCTGCATGTGCTGTGAGTGTGACCTCAATAAATCAACCTAGATTAGGGCTCTGGAGCCTGGATGCGGGACCACAGAGGAGTCGGGTCGGGCGTGTGGCGGGTCCCACAAGAGGGAATACCTGGAATCTGTGAATAATGCTAAGAATAAGGGGAATATTTTCTGGATAAAGGGTATAAATAAAAGAGATTTATCTCCAACTTGTTCAAATAACCAATAATCAGTAATCACAGAAAAAGTAGCATTTTCATCAAAATGTCACATTTTATATTACATCAAATTATTTAAATGTTAATTAATAATATCAATCTTAATATTGTCAAGAGTTTTATATGCAATGGCAAAACAATTATGACTAAAGCTTTTGTTTTTATTTAAAAACATTTTATTTAATAACATTATAATTAATAATTGAGATCAAATTATTTTGAGATTAATATATATATATATCAGTTCATAATTATTCCCATTGATTAATGACTTGAAGCAAATCTAAAGTGTCATGTAAAATTCAAATTTAGCAAGCTAAAGTGCAGTGGTTTGTAGTTTTGTGAAATGCAGACAGATACACTTGCAATTTTTTTTCATGTTTGATGCTAAATGAATGTGTGTAAGGCAAAGTGTAAATTCTTGTTGTGTTTAAAGTCACACTTTTCCTCCAGCTCCCAGCTTAACACTAAACTAAATATACACAGTCAAGTCACTGGGGCAATAAGTCACTGACATACTGCCTCACTATATTCGCTCTGTTTACTTGTCCTTTGACTAAAGGTCTTAGCAGTACAACTATTCTATTGAAGATTACAGCTTACTTTATGAATGTGTAACGTGCCTTAATCCTTCTTGAATAATATTGCAATACTGCAAATCTGTTTGCAAATGCTGTTTTCCCCTTTGATTCAATTAGTACTTTTTTCTTTCTAATAAGACAGTGGAGACCTGTGATTGGTTAGTTATTTTTGTGTGTGGTAAGAGTTTCCAGAAATCAGGTTATAAGAAACATAATTAAAATAATAGCAAGAAGTTAGACCCTCAGTGTACACGTTTAAGCTTCTTCAATGCTATTCTCACCCACAGAGTGCATGACTTAAACTCGCTTTTAAGGCCTTTTAAGGCACCATAATGATCATATTTCATATAAAGCCTAAACTCCACCGTTTTTCAAATCAAATTCTCTTAATTTGATGTCAGTGCCGGTGAAGGTGGGAGTGCAGTAAACTCCACTCTGCATGTGGCAAATTGTCCAGCACTGTAGGTTGTGAATTATTAAAGACAACATATTGCTTCAGAGCTGAGGAAGAGCATTGTTGTGATAGCCAGTGTCCCCGAACGTGGCTGCTACATGAGGTCGAGGAATTTGGATTCATTTGCATTGGAATTGGTAATTATGTTCTTTGCAGAAATTTCCAGACTGAGGTAAATGTTGATTATTCACGTAGGCCTGTGTGGGATGGCTCAGTCACTATCCTGACTCAAAGTGGAGCATGTTCTATATTGATATTCCTTTAAGTCCATTGATTCTTTCAAAGTGACGCTTTCTCGGGCGCTCCTAAAATTGCTTTCAAATAGATTACGGTCAAATTAGTGAGACACTGGCTATTGATTTATCCAGTCTGTTAGAAATGTACTGGATTTCTACTCAGAAAATCCCCTTCACAACAAATTAGCTGCGCTCCACCACAAATAAATAATTAAAAAGGGAATCACACGATTACCTGTGACATCTTAAGTCACAAACTACAGTAAACAATGAAGCTATTAGCAATATATTTGTGACAGCTTTTAAACAGTTCTGCCTTTTGAAATCTGATCAGAAACGCAGGAAATCCTACTTTCTATTTCACTGACGTCTCTGCCTTCTTTTGAAATTCATAGCACACACAGTCTTACAAGAGGAATGACATCCTCAGTCAGCTCCGGTCCTCTGAGACGGGGATTAGTGTGATGAAAAGCAGGAGCGGTGGCCATTATCAGCCCGGAGCACTGAGAGAGGGGTTCTCCCACCATTCCTCGTTCATTAAAGAAGGACATTTAAAATCTCATTGCCATTCTGTTGTCAGGAGTATATTCATTGTGTTTAGCTTTCATTCTGTTCCCTGTTATGGTTTGCTTGAGTTCATTCTGCTAGTTTGTTTCCATGGTTAATCATTAGTTCCACTCCTGTTCTTAGTTCGGTTAATTACTCTGTGCATTTAAGCCATTAGTTTCCTCAGTTCATGGTTCAGGGTACGTTTACTTGACAACGATGTACAAAAAAACTTAAAGGTTTTTTCTTTGTACAGATGTACAACATTATCAAAACAATCCCCGTTGACACGGATCCGCGAAAATGACTAAAAACACAAAACTCTGTATTATTCATGCAGTAGTGATGTCACTTTGTAAAGAAAAACTATGTGCTTGCGCACATATGCATTCTTTTAAAGAGCACTTGCGCCAAACGCGCATGCTTAAACACGTAATACACGTGCATTTCATCACCATTTTAACAGAGTGTTATTTTTTGTAGTTTACACGGAGATGTTATCGGTAGCCTATAATTTTCAACAACTTTGAAACCCGTTTTCAAATGTTTGCATTTTCAAGCCCCCAAAACGGTGTTGTCGTGTAAAATGAACGGCCAAAACGCATAAAGCGTTTTGCAAACGGCCCCTCAGTCTCGTTTATGTTGAAGTGGTTGTGCTATTCCATTTTCCAAGTGACCTCCTGTGTGTTCCGTTTTTTTGGGTTTATTCATTAAAGACTGTTTTTTGTTGATATCTCCTTCATCATTGTGCGCTTTACTACAGCCACACGTTATAGAAGACTGAAACCAGATAAGATTTGTTGCATAATCTTTTTTTTTTCTTTCTTCTTTCAATATGGACTTACCTGTCGTCTAGTTGCTCAAAGGTTGACGTGGATCAACCTTTTCTTTGAAAAGATTCAAAAGAATGATGTGACTGACTGAATGAATGATGACTGTTTTTTTTCCCCATACAAAGTTATTATGTGACCTCAGAAGACATTTTAACATCAAGTTGTATGGACCACTTTTGAAAAGAGTGGGCAGGATTTTTTCCATGTTCCATGGTAGAAAGAAAGTCACACAGGTCTGTTTGTTACATGAAGGTAAGTGATGACAGAATTAAATTTTTTAGCTGAACTCTCAAATCAACTGACCAATCTTTGCTGATTTTAAATGTTATTTAAATGTGAGTTTGGCAAGAATTTGGGAGATTTTGCTGTTCTCCGTTCAAGTAAACTAGAGTTGGTCTTGCATGCCTGAAATAGCTGCCCGGAGGCGTTGTAAATATGGCCTCTGAGTGAACTGAGTTTCCTTGAAAGGGACTTTGGAGCATATACACCTGAGTCTGGAAGAGATTGAATGTGAAATAGTGATTGAGTGCAAATCAGAGATGTGCCAGCCATCTCCCTCTCTCTCCTCTGTCTCATCTCTACAGCGTTTCTCCTGTTAATAGATGTCTTGTATCTTGTTAGCAAACCCCCTACAGGGAGTTTTCGTTTTGTGTTCTGACTTAGAATCTTAAGTCGAACCTGCATTTGTCAAAGATCTGGACAAACCTTTATATGATACGCTAAGTATACTTCAATTTTTTTGCATACGTGAGGGTCCTCTTACAGTGAATGTGACGCAAATTTCATCACCAGAATAGAACATGTGCCACTGGATTTTTTTTTAATGCCAATGCGCATTGAATTAGTTTTGCACTAATCAGTTCCACAAGGTGGAAACACTGGCCTGGACTGTTGTTTCACAGTAGAAAACGAAACTATAGAAACAGAACAAAAACAACAACAAAATACTGCAACAACAACAGACGCCAGCATTGACAAGTGCTTGTGTGAGGGGGTTATGAGATTGCTGCAACTTCAGTTTAAAAGAATGCAAAGACATATTTATCGGTCATAACTTCTGGAGAAAAATAGTGCAGACACTGGACTAAGATTAAACTTTCTAGAACGCCTGTGTGCGTGCATGCTATCAATTGGAGTATACTTTGATAGGCTAGCTAGGCGTTTGACTGTACGCATAAGCTAGCATACACATAAAAAACGAAATGTATACTTTGGGCTTAATGACACCTGAACACCACACCTATATGTGCTTGTTGAAGTAATTACAAAAAAGACATAATTCTGTGATTTTAATACTATTACTAATACTATTATTGATGTAATTCAGGACTAGAGACATTTACACTTATTTTGACCTACTTCTTCAGGCATATTTCTTCTGCTGCAACTACACTCACTGGGTTCTTTGATCATCACATTCCTGCTTATGTGCTCAGTTTTGGGGAAATATTCCATATGCAAATAGGCCAGTAAGAATGTGTATGTTATCTTTTCCAGATCCTGTACTTTTTTTGTCTGCTCATATTAGCAATTTCACAGATGCCAACAGCAAACGATTGCACATGTTTGGGATTAAGCTTGTAAGCTTGTTGTTCTTTCTAGTATTATGACACTTCAGCCATAGTTTTGGGCCATTTGCTGATCAGCTAAATGCAAAAATCCAAGGAATCTAAAGCTAATTAAAGCTTGTAGTTTTGCTGTACAACTACATTCATATAAATAAAGGTTCCAAAAGGGGGGAGGGTGAAGGGGGTTTACAGCGATGACATGGATCCAACCATTTTTGCTTCCCCAAACATCCTTTCAATGAACAGTTCTTAAAGGAACCATTTTTTCCCTAGTGCAAAGAACTCCACTCCACCAAAACATTTCCACTGTGGAATGGAAAGGTTTCATGGATTGTTATGGTTCTTCATTGAACCAGAAGATGCCAATAAATAACCTCTATTTTTAAGAGTGTTTTTTCTTGTTTTTGCCACATTTTTATTGATCGAGAGTTAGGAAAGGAAGAGAAAGAATGGGATGGGAGCATATATCTGGGCCAAACTATTGAGTTGTGAGCGACCCGGCCGGGTCTCATGTACTGACCACAATGCCACCGCTCTGATGTTGTTGGTGTTGGATATTATATATTATAATACACTGACTACATCAACATCTGTTATGGGCTCTGGAAAAAGTCCCCAGTTGTTTTTATCAGCTGTTTTAATGAACCAAAAATCTCTACATGTTTTCCATACGTAACAACAGATCTGGAGCAGAATTGTTGTTTTGTTTCAAGGTTAGTGTAAGATATCATGCGGTGAGCAGCCCCTCTGTTGCTATGACACGTGGTGGTCGAGTCTGTCTTCAAAGTTAGAGATCAATAGAACAGTGAGAGTTCTTCACTCAAGAGGGGGGCAGCAAATAGAGCCTCTCAAATGCGAGCTCACGGTTGATAAAATGGAGAGCCTCACATCTCTGCAGTCAGAGAGCTTTGTCAAAAAAGTCAAAACACAGCGGGCAGCCTTTTTCCATTCACATTTTAATAGATGCAAATAGTGGGGTGACTTGGCTCTGCATTATTATACCGATAAATCTAACAAGGGATTTTACAAGTACACTTTCAACTGATAACACCAGCAGACACTGTACAACAGATCTGTACTGTGAATGAGCCGTCAGTTTGGGCTCAGAGTTGAACATGTACAGAAGGCATTTTCCCTTTTTGTAAAATTCACTGATGTTACACAAAAGTAACAATCCCCTCACCAGCCTTTCCAAAAGCAATTTGTCTGTTGTATTCTAGCTTATTATATTATATTATATTATATTATATTATATTATATTATATTATATTATATTATATTATATTATATTATATTATATTATATTATATTATATTATATTATATTATATTATATTATATTATATTATATTATGTTATATTGTATTACTCTTTTATTATTATTTAGGTTACACTTTATTTTAAGGTGTCCTTGTTACAGTGTAATTATACATTTAACTACGGAGAAATATTAATTAACTACTTGTACTTACTATAGGTTTAAGATTTGGTTTAGGGTTAATTGCATGTAATTATGCATGGTTTAGAGTTATTACTATAGTAACTATACATAACATGTAACAAATACACTGTAAAATACAATTTTGTTGCCATTATGTTACCATTATTATGCCATGTGTTACCATGTATGTATTTATTTATCTATTTATTTATTTTTGAGTGATATACTTTTTGTGGGACTCATTGTTTTCCTTTACAAAAAAATACTGTGGTGGTACCATGGTATAGAATAGAACTAAATTGTGTTGCACTCTATTTTAAGGTGACGTAGATTGTACTTAACTCAAATAAAAGGTTAGGGTTTGGTTTAGTGTTAGTTACTTGTAATTATGCATCATTTACTGTTATTACTAGTAAGTACATGTAGTAACGTGTAACTACGTCACCTTAAAATTATTTATCAAATTGTTACTAAATTGAATAGAATGGATAGTTCCATGTAATGGTAAGTAATACCATGCTACTTTTTAATTTTAATGTGGTGTTACCAAAAATGAGTTCAGAATAAGCTAAAGTTCAGAAACTACATCAGCTCATTTACACTAGTTAAAATGTACCGTGTAATCTTTATGGTTTGATTTACAGATATATCTTTCTTCTTCTTCTCTGTTCTTTTGCTCTTCCCATAGCTGTATCCTTCATGAGACACAGTGCATCAGCTTTTGGATTTGCTGTAAGTATAATTTTCAGTGTCACTGCATATATGCATATATTTGCCATGAAAAATAATTACCCCTACATCTCAGGGATCATATTAGAGTTACATCAATGTCAATGCAGGAATGAATTACATTTTATTCTTTAGGCAAAGATGTCTGAAAGTGTGTGTTATTGTGTTGTCGTATTTGTTCAGTTACCATTCTGTGTGTAAATATTATTAAATAGTGTTAACATGCTTGTGCTAAAGGCAGCTCTGGGAATGTTTTATAAGACTAAATATATCACTGGATTTCAGTTTGTGACATAGTGAGATGCTTTGAGCATCATTTCTATAGCACTGAAGAATCACTGTTGTTTTTCAGTTTGATGCGACGTTAGATGTTCTTTCCTCCATTATAGTGCTGTGGCGCTATAGCAACGCTGCAGCAGTGCACTCTGCCCATAGAGAATACATGTAAGTAAACAAAAGATGAGCTGTCTGTGGTATGTAGGGCACTGCATGGTACAGAAGACCTGCAGCAAATAACAAAAAAAATAAAATAATGCTTCCTCTGTGACCAACATTCATAAAATATATTCCAAACATATTACAATATAAGTCAGCAATTCACTGGCAGGGCTGTTCCTTGCAAAGCTAGTACATTTAGAATTGTGGTGGAACATCTTAAAACACAATGTCCTTAGATTCAATTCTACCAACATTCAATGCAATATGTTTGAAGTCTGAACATGGTTGCTTGTCAAGTCTGTTGAGTGATCTGCCTTGTTTCTGGCTTTCACCTCGACTGTCTCAATTTGAGACGTATTATGTTGATAAAGGTGTGTGCTGCTGGTTTCATCCTAGGTCTGTTCAGAGCTTGTGAATCTCATTTTTCTGGTCGATGTGTCAGAGTGGGAGATTTATATTGCAATACTAGAGAAGAATTGCAGGTCTCTGTAGGTGTACCAGCTGCCGCTTGTCACACAGAGATTATGAACATGCATTGTGGACAGTTTTCATATTTTTCAGAATGGATTAGTTTCTATAGGTTTATTACAAAAATCACAAAAAGTCAATGTTTTTGCTTCAACCTTGAACCAACATTAGCTACACATACATGTACAGTATATACAAAGAATAGGTTTAATATATACTACCGTTCAAACATTTGGGGTCAATAAGATTTTATAATGTTTCTGAAAGAAGTCTCTTTTGCTCACCAAAGCTGTATTGTGAAATGTTATTACAATTTAAAAGAACTGTCATATAACTGATCAATTAGATATATTATCTAACTGTTATCTATGATGGCAAAGCTGAATTTTCAGCATCATTACTCCAATCTTCAGTGTCACATGACCCTTCAGAAATCATTCTAAAATGCTGATTTGGCACTCAACTAACATTTCTTCTTATTTTCAATGTTGAAAACAGTTGTGCTGCTGAATATTTTTGTGAAAACTGCGACACATTTTTTTGCAGGATTCTTTGATAAATAGAAAGTTCAAAAGCACAACATTTATTTGAAACAGAATGTTTTGCAACCTTATTTCTATACTGTCACTTTTGATCAATTTAATGTGTCTTTGCTAAATAATTTCTTATTACAGTTAAATTCTAAATATTATTCTTAATATAGACATTTTATGCATCATATCAGTTATATACTCAACACATATAAAATAATAAAATTTGATTAATTGAATGATTTTATCGACATATCTTTTCTGCTTTTCTCCATCCACAGAGCATGTGTGATCCTGGGAGTGATTTTCATCTTGTCGTCTATGTGTATTTTGGGGAAGGCCATCCATGATCTGGCCACCAAGCTTCTTCCTGAAGTGGTGAGTTCAGTGCCAGGGTGTCATATTTATATGCGCACACAGCAGCCATTGTACGTCGACAAGACCGAAAGGGCATATGAAATGTGACATTTGGGACAGGGCCATTATTTCATCTCAAAGGTCAGATGTGGCTTTTCCCAGCAGTCACAGCTAACACAGGTCTTTGTCCGTTAATTAATCAAAGACTGGCACCATTCCAAAGAGCTGTACGTGGGATAATAATTTCAGAGGTGGTGATTAATGGTATTGCGAGTTTATCTCTATCCCTATTTTCATCTCTTTTACACCACTGATAAATCTCTAAGCACTGATACATCCTAATGTGACATTACTGAACAAGATTTTCTTGATCTTCTACCAACAAAATTTTAATTAATGTCCAGGTCTAGAGACTTTTCTACTTATCTCTGCATCACAAAATACTCTCTGTTTATGTTGAATTAGGAAACATGTAAGGGAGGGAGAAAAAATTATGAAATGATGTTGAGTGAAAAAAATGTCTATACTGCTTTAAGCTAAAAACTATTGATTTTTAATGACAGTCAATCACTGTTGTCCATTGATGGCCTAAAGCTATCCCCTCTCTTATCAAAGAAAATCTAAATGCAAATGAGTATTTTCACTCAGTGTTTATTTCTCTGGCTGGGAAATTGAAGGTTCCCACCCTTTTCATCTTCCCAGACTATGAAATGCTAATGAGTGTGAGGAAACGGCAGTAATCTGGTGTCAGGCATAGACGGAGACAACAAGAATAATAGGTGTAAGGGATCTGTTATGGTTCACTCCAGCAGCACAGCATGAGGGTCAAGATAAAGTTTTATTACTGTCCTCTGCAGTTTACTTGATGAATCTGTAATGTGTGAAAAATCATATTAAATGCGTCTATTTTTAGAGGAAAAATGTTGCCAATTTCCTGGCTGGCAGTAAATCAAATCTGGAGTGGAATGAGTGACTTACACCCAAGGTTGCTATTGTTATCTAAATTTTTGCTAATTAAAAAAAAAAAAAGTATAAATATTTGATGAAAAACTTAAACTTGAAATTTTTTAGTAAAGATTAGGAGTGCTGCAGTGGCACCTAACTCAAATAAAATAAGTTTAAGTTCTAAAATTACAAAAAATAAAACTGAAATAAAATAAATTAAAGACAATAATACTAAAATAACAGTGCTTCCACTGAATGTAAATTCTAACTTACTAACATAGACAATTTGCATTATGTCTAGTAAAAAAGATAATAATTTGTCATTGCCATTGCACTTATTTAAATGGCTACATCAGTTCTAGTTTGATCAAATTCTCGCTCATAGCAGACTAAAGGTCCTTGCGCACTGAGTCCGAAATTTTCGTATGCATTTTTTCGTATTCGTCATTCGGTGGCTCTGAATTGTCAAAACACCTCTCAACTGCTATGGATGTGAAAAACGCAGAAAATCTAACCCGATCCGAATTTTTTAATGACGGACGAAAGTTTTGGAGGCAGTGTGTAAACGTGATTAACACAACGTGTGGTCGTATTTATTTTTTAACATGCAAAAATTTCAGACGAGAATTTCGGACTCAGTGTGCAAGGACCTTAACGGTTGGAGGGGAGTGGTTAAGCGTTTTCAACCCAAGTCGTCAAACTAACGTTTTTGGAAGATTCCAGAAAAGGAAGTAACTTTTCTGATTTTGATTTAAGATTTCCATGACAAACTATTTTTTTCTGAGTATTAATTTGCACAGATTAATTGTTCACCTCAAGACCAGTAATGTGTGCTAAATAAGTAAATGGGGTCAATTTTGATTTCATGAGGACTTTAAATAGTGTGGTTCAGGGGTTTGCTGTAGGGTAGTCCTCTAGACCAAATACATTAGCATTGCCATATTCAATAACATGCTAAAATTGTCATAAAGTCACTAATGAATGTGTGAATGCCACCTCTTCCCAGAAAAGCTGAGCTTTCAAGCCTTGTTTTGCCCCATAAGTGCTAATGAAACATCACCGCTGCAGCTTTAGTGATGGATTTGTGCTGGCCTTAAGCCATCTTTTCTTTTGGTTCTCTCATTGCATTAGGATGGATGATTTGGAAATGGGCTTCCACCTTCTTAAATGTGCCGTCCTTTTTTCATGCTATCAGCCCTCAGCTACTTTCTCAAATTCGATAGACCTGGCCTCTCCATGTCAGCACCCTTCACTGGCAAATAGCCATCACACTGAATCTCTGAGGTGGCCTTATTGAAATCTGTGTGGTCCAGTTCATCCAAATTGCCAGTCTTAACTAGCCGGTCTACAGCTTAAAATATGAAAGTCTGAATTTAAACACATTCATTGTCTCTCAGCTGTTACTCAGAGATGAAGGTCTTTGAACAAACTGTCATATTAGAAATGTAGGAGAAGTGCTTCTGCATGTTGTGTGGGTGGAAAGCTGACATTCTTACTTTGGAGAGAAAAGAGAAAAAACAAGAGAGACAAAAACAGCTGTAATTCAGACGATACTTCAGGCATTGCACCTGAAAATGTCCCAAGGACTGATAAGAGACATTTTATTATTTATTATAGCTATTTTTACCTTTTGTTTTTTTCAAAAGGTACCTTTTTCTTGATGCTTTCCCTTATGAAAAGAAAATATATTTCCAATATACTGTATGAATGATCAATATATTAAATGGTTTAACAGTATATATATAAAAAGAATAATATATTGTTAATATATTACAATATATTGAATAATACATAAGGAATTGCTGCGTCTCATATTGAAAAATAAGTGACAATATATTTACTAATATATCATAATGTATGTAATTTTATATTCATTAATAATCTTCATAGTATCATATATATGTATATGTGATCAGATATGGTGCATGTGTAATATATTGCAGATATATTTACTCATGCAACATAAACACACAGAGAAACATATAATGTAATATATTTCTTATGTTTTTTTAATTATTTACATCATAAATGTTTTATATTTTCAAGCTAGTTAACAAAAGCATACGCACACCTGCTTGTATTTAAGTAATTAGTCAAGAGACCATCACTAAGTGCATAGCCATTCCTTTTAAAATATAATAATTACAGTCTTAATGGTGTTTGGCCAAGCGTCAACCGAACCAAAGGCTCTACTCTTCAGCACAATGGTAACCCCAAAAACTCACACATACCAGAAAACCTTTTAAATTACTAAATAATAGAACATTAAACACTAATAGATCCACCTCCTATATTAATATTGAGTAAAACACATTAAATAACACTTTAGCAAAGCATGCTGGGAACTAGAAATCTGTTGTAACTCATTCCACGAATGTGTGTGTGTGTGTGTGTGTGTGTGTGTGTTTATACATGAACATACATTCACATTTATATAGGAACATGTATGTGCAATATATGTACACAACAAAGGATAAAACTTGAATATTACATGTAATGCTATTTTTGTCTTCATTTATAAATGTTTTATATGTATTAATATAAAGCCACACTATACATGGTCAATGCGTATATTGCAGAATATTGAAAAATATAAGCACTAGTTAAATGGAAAAGTACTAAATAATATATCGCATTATATTTTGCAGTATATTCCCATATATTCTTGTTCCGTAAGAGTTTATGGGTTTGGAGATCTTCACTTAATGTCTGTAATCTACATATACACATATGTACAGTATATTCTGGTTTAGCTTTGTGTATTTATAGCCTTCATGTTTAAATCAGTTTTTGTGAGTCTTCATGGTATGTAGTCCAGTCTAATCCTTGTCATGTCATGCTTTTTCAATTCCTTATTAAATATTAAGTTGGCTACTTTTCGCTTGTGCTTAAAATGAACTGCACTTCATCTCTACGTCGCCTCAAGAGCCCCATGTTACAGATGCACAACTGAAAGACCTATTTATATTGTTATACTTTTATCCCTCTTTTATTCCACTGGCCTTTAAGAGTTCTAGTTTTAACATCTCCATATTGGCATTGCCCGTGCATTCACTTTCAGTTCATAATTCAGCCATATGGACCCTGTATCATTTCTACTGTGAACACTTCTTTTTTCTGTCTCTTTTACTGTCTGTCTCTCTGCCAGGATGACTTCCTGTTCAGCGTTTCCATCGTCAGTGGCTTCATGTGTACCATTCTTGCTGTTGCCAAGTTCATGCTGGGAAGGGTTTTGACCAGCAGAGCCCTAATCACTGATGGTACGACACACACACACACACACACACACACACACGCACACACACACACACGCACACACACACACACACACACACACACACACACACACACACACACACACACACACACATATCATGTCAGGTTATTAGCTCATGGTGCCTCCGTGTCTCTGTCTATGAACATAGTAAATAGCCCAGTGACTATCAATGTTATTTATATACAATTACACTACTTTGAACTGATTAGCTTTTAGTTTTATATTTTCAGATTTCATTTGAATTTTCTTTTAAGTTTTAGTCATTTTGTTATGCGTTTTTGTCATTTTTTATTCGATTATGGTTAACTTTAATTTATTTCAGTTTTAATATTAGTAATTTTAGTACATAAACCTATTTCAGTTAGTTGGCAAGGTAACATTTCTAATTTGCTTTTAAGTTTTTCCTCTAATATTTATTTTTTTATATGAATGTGTCATGAAGATAAAATTATTTATTTTTATTTTTTTCTAAAGGCTTCAATTCCATGGTTGGAGGTGTCATGGGCTTTTCCATCCTCATTAGTGCTGAGGTGTTTAGGCATTATCCCAACATTTGGTACCTTGATGGGACCATTGGGGTCCTGATTGGACTCATCATTCTAGCTTATGGAGTAAAGTAAGTGTATTTATTGCGATCATCTATTTATATACAGAACATACCGATAGTTTCTATTTTCTCCATAACTTTAAGACATTAGTCATCCACACTATAATGTCTCTAATGAGGATATTTCCATTGTTCCTTTCTCCTGCAGGCTGTTGATTGACATGGTACCACGAGTAAGACAAACTCGAAACTATGAGCGCTTTGAGTAAAGTTGGTTCAGAGAGAAAAAGGCATTGTATGGATCCATCCATTCCTCTCTGCTCCTGCTGCTCTCTCAACACACACAATACCCAAATACATCCAGGAATAAAGTCTGCTGGCAGCCATTTCAGCATCACGTACTTGCAGAGCCATCACTCCGACCAGCTCCTGATGTCCTCTTTCACTCAGCACAACATTTAAGAAGGAAAGAGGGAGGACAACGAGCTGGTCAATGTGCACTCCAGGCACTCCAAGATATCATCCTGGATAGTCATTGGTTTTAAATGTAGACTAAAAAACAAAAGGACAGCGTGTCTCCGCTTCCTTCCACAGTAGAAAAATGAAGCCAAAATATCCCAGTAATGGTCGTTTCCGATTACGTCGTTCGGTACCCGAGTCTGCGCAGGATCTAGTGATCCTGAGGTGGAGCCGCGGCATCAAGGTCCCGCCGAGACTCCCACTCCCGCAGACTCAATCGCAATGGTACACCCTGATTTCAAAAAACAAACTAAAATCAAACTTATTGGGAAAATAAACACTTGAAAATACGTCTATGTGATGACAACTTCCTAAAATGACAGAGACCATCTTTGGAAAAAACATATTTGAAATGAAATCGGATTTTTTAGTTTTGATTAGGTTAGATTAAGACCTATACTGCAGCCAGCCACCAGGGGGCGATCAAAATGCTTTGGCTTCACTTTTCAGGACTTGCACACTTCCCAGACAGCAACATAGTATCAGCCCAGATCTGGTTCATGTGGATTTCACACGGTCCAGATGTGGGCCGGATCTGGGCCGACACTATGTTGCTGTCTGGGTTGGTTTTCACTTGGTTGGTTTCTGAACACACTTGGTTTTAAACAGAGATCAGCATTTATAGTATCATCATGCTTTGGTCACATCCATGAAATTCTTTTATGTCACATTTTATGTTCTTTGTTTCTTTCTATAACCATTCGTTTTTAAATTATGAAGGAAAAATATTCATTTATACAAAAAATTGTGAATGTGTATTTGAAACCACGCAACTCTTATAATGCATTGTAGCTCCGTTTTAGATGTCATCTTTCTGTTACATCTCATCATCCCACCTGTTACCCCAAAACTATTTAATTATAGGTCACACTTTGTTAGGTGTATTTATATTTTACTGTACACTATTGTAAATAACATCTCAGGCTAGAGATCAGCCACATTTCCAGTGTAGAGGTAAAACGCATTTCAGTGAAGAAAGCACACAGGAATTTCCAGAGGTACGCACAAATATACTGTAGGCTAAAAACCTCTCAGAACACAGTTCAGGGTCAGCAAGATAATTATATGAAATATTGATATTGGAAAAAATAGCTTCAATGTTAACAGGAAAAGTCCGCAATGCATTAGTGATCTTTCACAGACATCGAATCCTTATGAGTCAACAGTCAAAATAAGGTTGTAGCAGCTTGAACATCCTGACCGTTGAACCATTTAAAAGACAGACTAAATTACAGAAATATTCCTAAATCAATCTACTTGTCTTACTGTAACTTTTTCGCTTGATATTGCGTGCTTTGCAATTCAGTGCAAAAAATCTTTGTTCATGTATTTAGCAACACTTGTCTTATTATAATTAAATCAATTAATCGGACTTTTGCTGCGTGACGATTCACACTAAGTTTAACCAGTGATTTTCTTGGCTTGCACTGCTGTGTCTGTTTGCCACTTGCAATAGAATTCATCAGATGTTCCTTTCGTGCCAAGACAGAATGAGATTAGAATGGCCTGAAGTAGATTGTTGAAGTGATTGATTTGGACTCCGGTACAGAATGAATGATTGTTGAATTATGGAGGGTTTGTGAGGGAGGGCTTATTCTGCAATGGAGAGCAAATCATTGGAAAAACAAAGCACATTTTAGTTTCTTACTGAACTGTTTGACAATACTAATGTATAATATAATGGGTTTTCACCTTTCATTTATTTTTTCTCCACAGAGACTGAAGCATAAATACAAATGTTTGTTATTTGTGACCTACTACACTACCATTCAAAAGTTTGGGCTCAGTAACAATTTTTAGTACATTTGTATTCAGCAAGAATGCATTAAATTAATCAAAAGTGACAGTAGAGACTGTTATAATGTTACAAAAAAAAATGCTGTTCTTTTTACTCATCAAAGATTTCTGGATAAAACAGCATAACTGTTTACAACATTGATAAGACATGTTTCTTGAGCAGCAAACCTGCATTAGAATGATTTCTGAAGGATCCTGTCACTCTGAAGACTGGAGTGATCACACGTATAAGTGATATTTTTAAACGTATTTAAATATATAAAAAAGTTATTTTAACTTGCAATAAAATTTCACAACATTACTGTTTTTATTGTAGCTTGATCAAACAAATGCAGCCTTGGTGAGCATAAGAGACTTGTTGAAATGTTTATCAAACCTCAAATATTTGAATGTTAGTGTATTTTAAAATCTTTTTATTTTATTCATATATAAACACATCAGCAAATATAAAAATGCCCACTAATTTGAATTAACATCATTTTTTTCATTCACACATTTTACCCGACCTGCTTCCTTAGCACAGCAATTATGTTTTTTTAAATCTAATGTTACAATGCAGTTTGTCACTGACCATCCCAAGTACATTAACTCAAATTCATGTTACAGACGAACAAAGTATTTGACATGTTTAAGCAAATGAGCTTCTGTGGGAGATGTTTTGACTGTTTTTGATTTTTTTTCTTGGTTTTATCTTTTACTTAATTAATATTGAGCATCATCATTTTTTTGCTTTTATATATATTTTTTTGTCTCATATAGTTGGGATGTAAACGTAACCGAATGTAAATGACTGATCGGTTGGTTCGGTTCACAGCTCACCTACTGCACACCTACTGATGTATCGTACAAATATTACCAGACAATCACGAGTCAACAAATAACTGAAGCACAGACTCCAAAAGCCTTTTGTGTACTGCTCAATGTGATCTCATCTGAAGAGGGAAACTTTAAAGCAGAACGTCTCATATTTGTGTTCTTTTTATCATCATGACAAAGTTATTGTTTTTATTTATTACTGATTTGTACTCAAGTGGCGTGTTTGTGCATAATGCAATAGCATTATGCTCATTCCATATACGTATCGATGGAAATCCTTGTGTTATAACTTGAATTTTTTTCTTCTTCTCCATAATCCTATATAAACTGTACTGACTTGACTGTATATGTGTATAAACTGCCCATGGTAACGGATTTTTCAATGTGCCAAATTAATGCTGTATTATGTTTACAAAATTTGGTATTGAGTATTTATAATATTCAGATGTCAGGTCACAACTGCCAGAATAGGCTGGTCGTTTATTATGAGTCATTTGCTTTATTCGTTCATTCTCATCAGGTATTGTGCTAGTTTGTAAATCTAAGCATGTGTTAGGCTGTAACGTACCATCAGCTGACACATAGGTAGGAGAACAGCGCTGTCTGTTCATAGACTTCAGTGGCTGTAGTCGCTTGTGCATTACTATAAATATCATCAGGGTCACACAATGCATAAATTATTACATTTGCTTAGTATAGGTTGTGATGGTTGTTCAAATCATAAATCAGTCTATATTCCAAAGACAAACTGACAGCTAGACCCTGTTTTAGTTTGGCTGAGGCCTTCTTTGTACCAATGCTGTAGTTTAGTCTTAAGCAATAGGCTCAGTGCTCAGTTAATACTGCAACGCTTTGCATGAAAAAACACCACACACCCACAAATGCTGCACAAACTGACACACAAGCACACGCATGCACAGCAAATGCACACACAACACATTTATAATGTCTGCACATAGATGAGAGGTTCTGAATGTATTTATTCCAATAGTAATACTGATCTATATTTCTGGAGAAGATGTGAAATAGCTTGACCTATTATGTTGTACAAAAATAAAAACTCTTACCAACCAGATTGTGTGTAATTAGTTTTTTGGATTGTGTGCTACTGATTAATGTCACTCGTTACAGATAGGCTACATGACAAATCAACTCAAACTCAAAGTAGTAACTGGTGTGCTTTCATAAACGTTAATGAGTAGCCTGAAAACCTTCATGAATTCAATCTTATAGACACGCATGATGAAGCAAAGACATGCTTAAAGTTACAGTATGTGCATAAAGATTACCAGATAAACTTTTTGAATAATTAAGATTTTTTTTTATGTTTTTGAAAGTCTCTTTTCCTCACCAAGCTACATTTGTATGACCAAATATAGGCTACAGTGAAAACAGAAGCCCTATAATTGTGAGATATTTTTACAATTTAAAATAACTGTTTTAATAGGCCTTTATTGTTGTTGTTTTGTTTTTCTTGGTCCTCTGGCAGCTTTCCTGTGAAGTATCCTTTGGCCAAACTTTTGAAATCATCATATTAGAATGATTCCTGAAGGATCATGTGACACTGAAGACTGGTGTAATGATGCTGAAAATTCAGCTTTGACATGATGACATCACAGCAATAAATTAAATTTAAAAATAGAAAGAAATTCTTATAAATTGTAGCCTAATAATATTTCACAATATTACTGTTTTAATATAGGCTATATTTGCTGAAATAAAATGCAGCTTAAAAGAGTCTCCTTTCAAAAACATAGTCTACTTTTGACCGTTAGTTTACAAAAATGTATACACTCACTGGACATAAACATTCACTGGAGTAAAAAAGAAAGAAAGTGACAAGCCCGTGTCTCCCCTATCACAACAACGCAAGCAATGCTGAAATGTTTATTTCTCTCTTTCTATGAATGCAGTCTTGATATATTTCAGTATGAGGTGTTTTGCACTTTTCATTTATGACCACTAGATGGGGAGATGTTAACACGTAGTTGCATAGCCTACACGACAATTCAACAGGACACAACACACAACTCTTATTTGTGTCCGTTTTTCTGACCAAATTTTATACAGACAAGCACATCTTAAAGATTTCCAAAAAATAAAACGTTGTTATAAACGTCGTTCTTTCACTTAAACAAAAGCTACATGTAGGCCTAGCTTACCTATTACAAATGGGACAGGTAATTGCACAACTCTATGTTGAATGAAGTAAGAAGTACCTACACATTGTAGGTTTTGTAAATAAGGACTTGTTTGTGGCGATTTGATGTTTAGTAGGCATCTTTTAAGTTGTATTAAACGTGCTGAAGTGAATGTGTGTAATACTTCATACAACCAGTAGGAGGCAGAACTAGAAAGATTACAGATTTGTTTCTTGCATGTGACCTCTGCAGGAAAACAATGGTAATACCATGGTACCTTTTTGATGGTCAGGTGAAGCAGGGATGTTTACAAAAACCTTGACTGTTCATGTAAGTTTGCACTGTAACTACATTAAGTTGCTTAACATTACATCTATCAATGATACTTCACAGATAGATCTGTTGTTTATGTCAGTCACATATAAGCAGTTCTACCAGAAAGACTCGGGATGCAAAATACCGTTACAAGTATACATTTATTAACAGCCCAGCAAGTATTATGATATAAAGTTCTTTAGCGCTAAAGCTTTCATTTATTAGTAATGTTTTAATTACAGAATCTGTGTAATTTCAGCTTTATCTAATAATCAGAACGTGTGGAAACTACCATATGACTCTTGGATTTCAGAGCACTTCCACAAGAAATTCTTGACTGCGAGACACTGAAGTCTGTGTCAGACTGTGCTGAATGAACTTATTTCACACTGGATGCAGGCGTAGAGTCAAACTCAAGCTTGGAGCCATGGTGACAGACAGTCCACAACAGCCGAATCTCTTGGGCAATTGGAAGTTGTGTTCAGAGAGGAGTCGAGCTTTCAAATGTTGCCCCAAAGCCAGAGGGAATGTTTGGAATCTCCTGATCCATTCCACCCCCACAAGACCCGACCTCAAGTGTAAATCCCAGACTGACATGTTTGAGATGACAGTTACAGCTGTTCAGTGTTGTTTTTGGACTCTGGGTTCTATATATGCAAAATGGAGTTTGACTAGCAGATTCCATCACTCTCACGTCAAAGACACGTATACACTTACTGTAGATAGATAGATAGATAGATAGACATTTTTAATGTCTGTGACTAAATTAGAAAACAACAACAACAACAACAACAACAACAACAAAACAGATAATATTGTGTCTATAATATAACACATTAACTTCTTATCTATTGAACTGTTGAATACTGTTCTTAGATACGGCGCTCTTCATATGAGCCAAAATCTTATACAGGGGCATTTTTGCCCCAATATCTTGAATTTTATAAAACGTAAAAAGAAAAAAAAAATCTTAAAATAACATGCTCAGAACTATTTTCATAAAAGGTTCTGAGTACAATATTCATGTAACATCCTTACGATGCTTTTACTTTTAGAGAAAACATTATTAGAACAATATTTGTTAACTGAGTTTGTCCAACTTAAATAAAGTGAGTTGGGCCAACTTAATTAAAGTGAGTTGGACCAATTTAGATAAATCAAGTTGGATCAACTCAATTAAATTGGCCAAAATTAATAAAAAATTAATTGGCCCATCTCAGTTTTTTAAGACAGTCCAACTCAATTAAAAGTCGGTCTTTAAAAAATAATAATAATAATTGTAGTCCATATATAATATAATATAATAATAGTCCAACTCAATTTATTCAAGTTGGTCCAACTGAATTTGATCAAATACAGTTTAAATGAAACTGATACATTTATAGAATTACTTTTTATGCTTGTCAAACTTAAATTAAAACATTTAATTGGAAAATCAATTATTAGTAGTTTCATTCATCATTATACACAATGTATATAATGAAAAAAATAAGAAAAGACTGGTGTCACTCCTGACATTAGCATAGATCACATATTGCCCACAGCCTGAACATAACTGAACATTAAACACTAACATTAACAACATCTTTCCCTTTACTGAAAAGGGGTCTAAGGTGTTTTTGGGGTCCTTGAGATGTTTTGACATGCCCTGACATTTGTGCTTTTTTCAGTTGCTTATAAACATATTAATGGCAAAGGTGTAATTACACTTTATTTAGCACAAACAGGGCTACCATAATATGTGAGCAACATGTATGTACATTTGTATTTTTGAGAGAATAATGTTTATGCATGGTTATTGAAAAAACAAAAAATTAAAGTTTTTGCTTCAAAATGATCTGAAAATCATCCTGCCTAATCATTCACATAAAACAATACATTGATTTAAACTTTGTAAGACACGTTTTGTTTGGAAAGGCAATATGGGGGCGTGAATGATCATGAATAATGCTGTGGTTCATACCTGAGAAGACAATGAACTGCATAATGAGCTGCATAATGAGCCTTTCATTCAGGTGTGTCACTGAGAGTACCACAAGTAAAAAATGCGAGGACTTATTTTTTAGTCATGCAAATTGCATAATATCCAAGGTAAACATTTCTAGTAACTATGCAGTTAAATAGATTAGGTTAATTGAAGACAAGCTGTGTAAAGCTGTGACAAAATGTTAAAAAATCATGTTACTTTAGCTCATTATAATTACTTAAACTGAACAAGAGGCAAACAATATTTTTTTGAGTGAATGCGCAGAAGGCGCTCCTCTTTCCTAAATCTAACTTGAGTTGATCAAACTTAAAGCTGCAGTCCGTAACTTTTGGCGCTCTAGCGTTTAATAAACAGAACTGCATGTGTCTTGAACATTGTAGCCAGTGTGGTGAAGAGATGAGTCCCAGCAAAGAGATGAGCCTGATCTAAAGCTGTTTCGCACTATTTGTTGTAGCAAACGTGAGCTGTTTTAGCTCTACGTGCATGGTAGCTTTTTGTAGAATGCAGTTTGTAAAAACATTTTAAGCAGGTATAGCAGTTTTCATGCCATCAAGTAATACATATATTTGTAGAACACACAGCTTTACAGAAAGACAGACAGCTATTGTATTGAATTGTATTGTACTAATATTTCAAATCTCAAGTTGTTGAATGTTTTATTTTGATACAAGCAAAATATAATTTAATTTGATTTAATTTATATATATTATATATATTATTATACCACAGAACAATATTCACTGGTGTTTGTCTTTTTCTTTTATCCATATATCCATGCAGGTAAATCAGTTATACATATAAATCAGAAAGATATCTCTATCTCTTAAAAAGATTGGTATAGTAAGGGTCTTGTGGAATAGGATTTGGCTTGCTACATCATCGGATAGCTGTATGCTGTGCTACTATGTAAGGTAACTAAAAAAACAATGAGAACGAGAAATATTTAATTTCACAATCTATAGTTTCGATTATATACTCAAACATTTAAGTTAAAATACATCAATGGTCATTTTAACCTAGTTCAAACAACATATAATAAAGTGATTTTGTCTGATTTGTAACCACTCAAGCGATTACCATAAAACGTGCTTTGATTTACCATAAATCAGATTGCTTATTAGAACACTTAATATAGGTGTACCATAGTGATTAAGACTACTAAGACTCTTTAGGATAAGACAAAAACAAAATGGATTCATGATGTTCTTGCTTGTTATATAATTTTTTATAAATTTTTTAACACAAAAAAGGTTATGGACTACAGCTTTAAATACATTTCATAGATGACACTATTTAAATATTTTATGTTAGACTCATATAAATATAAATATGTTCACTAGAAAAACGTTCTTAGTATGTTAAAAAATTAATGTTTTAACGTTCAGAAAACTTTCAGAAATAACATTTTCATAACATTTTCAGGTGGGATGTTCGTCACCAACTGTACATACTGTATGTAAGATGACCTACGTAAGTTCGGGGCGGGTGTGTTAAATGCATTCAATCTTTTTTACAGTACATGCCTTAGGATCTGACTAATGAGAAGGCAGTTCACATTTCTCAGTCCAACATGTTCCCAGGCTGGTCAGGGCGCTCCAGTAACTCAGAACATGTTCGATACTCTCCTCCCCTCTGAGGTGGATGAACCTGAAAGCAGGGGTGAAGCTTTGTTCACTGAATGGAACAGCATTCCAGAGGTGATGTGAGCATACCACAACACATCATTTCATCAGATCATTTGAGCTACAGTGCACAGCTGCAGATCTTCATGTTCTCTGGCCTTGGTTTGGCCTCCAACTTCTAAATGCAGGGTCTTTTATGAATTACAACTGTGTTTAATTCTCAATTGTATTTATTCTTAATGCATTACATTGATATGGTTTATGTTATTATTGATATATATTAATATTTTTTGGGTGGGGTGGGGGGGGGGACTTTTCTAAGGATTTTTAGTATTTCTGCTAAATTAATCTCTGAACTCTTTTGGTGTCATTAGGCATTAACTATCCTTTGTTGTAATTTGTTCAGAAAACACTAAATGAAGTTATGATCTGAGGTGGACAGTAACAAAGTGCATTTACTTGAGTAGGCTACTGTACTTAAGTACACTTTTTGAGTATCTGTACTTTACTTTTTACTTTTACTTCACTACATTTGAAAGACAAACATCAGACTTTTTACTCCACTACAACTCTGTCAAGGTCCTTGAGTAGAAAGTAGTAACGTCAGTCAGGGGATGATTTTGGTTGCAGGGGTTGCTTTTGGTTGGAAATGAAAATCGGGTTGACGCCAGAACCCGACTGATGTTGAACCCGACCCAACAGTTCTGAAACTTGTCAGATTATGTGATTATAATACATATTCCCCCGGTTTCACAGACAAGGCTTAAGCTAGTCCCAGACTAAAATGCATGTTTGAGCTGTTTTAACGGAAAGCAACTTGCACTGACATAATTATTTTTTTCTCAAGACCAAACCAGTAGCCTAATGTTTTGGATGTTTATAACAGCTACTTAAATGTTCTAATTGAACTAATGCCATAATGTGTTTTGGAAGAATATTCAGTAAGCATTTGTGTTTCTGTTTTACCATAGTGACATGCGTAGATTATTTGCAGCCACATGCTCTGTTATGAGGTGTTGTGTACTTTGTCAGAAGTAGGTCAACTTGTCCATCTTCCACCAAACAATCAAATGATGCAGTTTCCTTGATGAAAGTCAGGTATCATGGGGCTAGACCCCAGACAAAAGCAGCACTGTATTGCTTCAAAGGCCCGGAGGATCAACACTAATGGAAACTGATGTTGCACTGTACCAGATTTATACATTTTAATGTATACAGTGGGTCAAACACATGATAAAAAACAACAACAACACACAAATGTTTCCATCAGCACACACAAACTGACACTGACTGATTGAGACCTCAGGATTTGCTGCTTATGTAATGTCTGTATCAGCCAATGGGGAGCAGGAGGGTTGGGGGGGGGGGTCTGTTGCCATGACAACAGCCATAAGCTTGACATATGGAGGGGGAGGGTGAAAACAGGCATCTAATAAATGCCAATGAGTGGTGGATGGAGACGTCTGCAACATGTTGGCAGATGGACTCAATTTACCATAGGGAACAGTCACATATAGAAACTTGTGAAATTATTTAACTAGAAGCTATATAAAAAGTTTTTTATTTTTTTTGGAGATTTCTGTTCAACTTTACTGACAAATAAATTAACCTGAAAGCAGGGGAAACCACTACTGATGTTAAAACAACATCAAAAAACATCAGTTGCATCCGAATTTCATACTTCCATACTATATAAAAAATCTATGTAAAATGAATAGAATGTCTGAATTCACTGCAAAACAGTTGCCAAAAAGGATGACCTAATACATCCGACAACATTCTGAAGTATGCATCTAATGGACACTTTACTATCCCATGAGGGAGGAGTTGTGAATGGCAGTGAAATGACGCAAATAAAAGTGTCACTTTCATACGGAACACATTCATAATATGTCAAACTTAATTTTTATGAAGCAATTACTTTTTTAATGGAAGTACCTACTCAGAGCCCTTTTCACCTTATTTGCAACCTTATTTTTTAACATAATTAGTCAATTGAATGTGCCTGGCTTCTGATGTCAGCTGCTTCCGGTTATTTTTAGCTGTACAAAACAGCTTGTTATTCTGCTTGATATTGCAAACTAGAATTTCCTACCATACTATTTTAATATATTGTCATAATTATAAACACATGTAGTCGAAATAGTTACCGTTCACTTCACTCTGATATTCTTCTAGTTATTTACATAGCTGCTAATGAATTGGAAGTCTTGCACATTCACAGAAAATAGCTTACGTCCGCTTTGCAAAATAAGGTGGATATTCTATTATTCAACATTAGTTCCAGTGGCAGGGATTTTTCAATGACTCATTCTGCAGGGTATAATGTTCCACCAGTCTGTGGTGACAAGATGGTCATTGAATCTTTTGATTCTTTGTGAATGATTAATCGAATAAAATGTTCCATTTGCCGCTGGAATAAAGGCACGAGAGATGGTCATGAACATATCTACAGACCTCGCCGTATGCACACACCTCTGGGAATGTTAAAGTGCCCCTATTATGCTATTTTAAAGTTTCCTAATGTTGTTTTGGAGTCTCCTACAACAGGTTTCATTTTATCATAATATACATTTGCACATCACCACATTTTCAATGATTCTCAAACGACTCGTCAGATGAATCAGTCTCTCTATATCCCTCCTTTCCGCGAGCTGCTCTGCTCTGATCGGCCATACAGCTCAGTCTGTTGTGATTGGTTTACCGCGTACAGCGCGCATCAAAAACAAAAACGCCCATTACCAAAACAACGTCAGCTCTGCTAGCTTGTCCTGAGGCTTCCTAAGTTCCTACACTGTAAACTAAACACAGTAACGAACAATGACGTCGATTTTATCATATCAATCCGAGCGCGAGTCCGATGATGAAACATTGGAAGAACTAGTTATTCAACCCGAACCTCCATCGCAAGGACGACTCGAGAGCGGGGTAAAGTTAGTTTTGTTTTCGATATTCCCCGGACATTCGCTGAAAAATGGCAATACCTCCTAAACGACTTGGCCAAAAATTATTTAAACCCTATTGCCTCTAAAAAGGCAAGGCTAACAATGTTTCACAAGCTTCATTTTCCGTATTTTCGCTCTATATAATAAGCACTTTCCCTCAAAAGCCGCCGCAATGTGAGTTTCGCCGGGAAAGCTCAAGATGCGAGTAAGGGACCGTGGTGAAAGTGCACTTTTTCTTCGTTTTTGAGGAAAACGCAGAGGGTGTGTTTTTGTAATAGCTTTTTGATTCCAGTGCAGTTCGGTAGGGGGCCTCAGTGGGCATTTTTAACAACCTCTCCTTTACCCCTACTGGCTGAAATCGGTATCGCATGTCCAAAATTAACATTCTTTTTGTAATAGCTTTGTCCAGCAGTGAGACAGAGACATCAAACCAGTCTCATTAAGTAGAGGAGGACAGGGGACAACTTTCACAACCTCTATTTTTACCCCTACTGGCTGAAATCGGTATCGCATGTCCAAAATTAACATTCTTTTTGTAATAGCTTTGTCCAGCAGTGAGACAGAGACATCAAACCAGTCTCATTAAGTAGAGGAGGACAGGGGACAACTTTCACAACCTCTATTTTTAAACTTACTGCTCTACTTTCACCCCTACTGGCGGAAATCGGTATTGCATGTCCAAAATTAACATTCTTTTTGTAATAGCTTTGTCCAGCAGTGAGACAGAGACATCAAACCAGTGTCATTAAGTAGAGGAGGACAGGGGACAACTTTCACAACCTCTATTTTTAAACTTACTGCTCTACTTTCACCCCTACTGGCGGAAATCGGTATTGCATGTCCAAAATTAACATTCTTTTTGTAATAGCTTTGTCCAGCAGTGAGACAGAGACATCAAACCAGAGTCATTAAGTAGAGGAGGACAGGGGACAACTTTCACAACCTCTATTTTTAAACTTTCTGCTCTACTTTCACCCCTACGGGCTGAAATCGGTATTGCATGTCTAAAATTAACATTCTTTTTGTAATAGCTTTGTCCATGAGTTAGACAGAGACTTCAAACCAGTCTCATTAAGTAGAGGAGGACAGGGGACAACTTTCACAACCTCTATTTTTATCTCTACTGCTCTACTTTCACTCCTACTGACTGAAATCGGTATTGCATGTCCAAAATTAACATTCTTTTTGTAATAGCTTTGTCCAGCAGTGAGACAGAGACTTCAAACCAGTGTCATTAAGTAGAGGAGGACAGGGGACAACTTTCACAACCTCTATTTTTACCCCTACTGGCTGAAATCGGTATCGCATGTCCAAAATTAACATTCTTTTTGTAATAGCTTTGTCCAGCAGTGAGACAGAGACATCAAACCAGTCTAATTAAGTAGAGGAGGACAGGGGACAACTTTCACAATATCTATTGTTATCCTTACTGCTCTACTTTCACCCCTACTGGCGGAAATCGGTATTGCATGTCCAAAATTAACATTCTTTTTGTAATAGCTTTGTCCAGCAGTGAGACAGAGACTTCAAACCAGTGTCATTAAGTAGAGGAGGACAGGGGACAACTTTCACAACCTCTATTTTTACCCCTACTGCTCTACTTTCACCCCTACTGACTGAAATCGGTATCGCATGTCCAAAATTAACATTCTTTTTGTAATAGCTTTGTCCAGCAGTGAGACAGAGACATCTAACCAGTCTCATTAAGTAGAGGAGGACAGGGGACAACTTTCACAACCTCTATTTTTACCCCTACTGCTCTACTTTCACCCCTACTGGCTGAAATGGGTATTGCATGTCCAAAATTAACACTTTTTTGTAATAGCTTTGTCCAGCAGTGAGACAGAGACATCAAACCAATGTCATTAAGTAGAGGAGGACAGGGGACAACTTTCACAACCTCTATTTTTACCCTTTCTGCTCTATTTTTACCCCTACTGGCGGAAATCGGTATTGCATGTCCAAAATTAACATTCTTTTTGCAATAGCTTTGTCCAGCAGTGAGACAGAGACATCTAACCAATGTCATTAAGTAGAGGAGGACAGGGGACAACTTTCACAAGCTCTATTTTTACCCCTACTGCTCTACTTTCACCCCTACTGGCTGAAATCGGTATTGCATGTCCAAAATTAACATTCTTTTTGTAATAGCTTTGTCCAGCAGTGAGACAGAGACATCAAACCAGTGTCATTAAGTAGAGGAGGACAGGGGACAACTTTCACAACCTTTATTTTTACCCTTACTGCTCTACTTTCACCCCTACTGGCGGAAATCGGTATTGCATGTCCAAAATTAACATTCTTTTTGTAATAGCTTTGTCCAGCAGTGAGACAGAGACATCAAACCAATGTCATTAAGTAGAGGAGGACAGGGGACAACTTTCACAACCTCTATTTTTACCCCTACTGCTCTACTTTCACCCCTACTGGCTGAAATCGGTATTGCATGTCCAAAATTAACATTCTTTTTGTAATAGCTTTGTCCAGCAGTGAGACAGAGACATCTAACCAGTCTCATTAAGTAGAGGAGGACAGGGGACAACTTTCACAACCTCTATTGTTATCCCTACTGCACTACTTTCACCCCTACTGGCTGAAATGGGTATTGCATGTCCAAAATTAACATTCTTTTTGCAATAGCTTTGTCCAGCAGTGAGACAGAGACATCAAACCAATGTCATTAAGTAGAGGAGGACAGGGGACAACTTTCACAACCTCTATTTTTACCCCTACTGCTCTATTTTTACCCCTACTGGCGGAAATCGGTATTGCATGTCCAAAAATAACATTCTTTTTGTAATAGCTTTGACCAGCAGTGAGACAGAGACATCAAACCAATGTCATTAAGTAGAGGAGGACAGGGGACAACTTTCACAACCTCTATTTTTACCCGTACTGCTTTTTTTTTAACCCCTACTGGCTGAAATCGTTATTGCATGTCCAAAATTAACATTCTTTTTGTAATAGCTTTGTCCAGCAGTGAGACAGAGACATCAAACCAGTGTCATTAAGTAGAGGAGGACAGGGGACAACTTTCACAACCTCTATTTTTATCTCTACTGCTCTACTTTTACCCCTACTGGCGGAAATCGGTATTGCATGTCCAAAATTAACATTCTTTTTGTAATAGCTTTGTCCAGCAGTGAGACAGAGACATCAAACCAATGTCATTAAGTAGAGGAGGACAGGGGACAACTTTCACAACCTCTATTGTTACCCCTACTGCTCTATTTTTACCCCTACTGGCTGAAATCGGTATTGCATGTCCAAAAATAACATTCTTTTTGTAATAGCTTTGTCCAGCAGTGAGACAGAGACATCAAACCAATGTCATTAAGTAGAGGAGGACAGGGGACAACTTTCACAACCTCTATTTTTACCCTTTCTGCTCTACGTTCACCCATACGGGCTGAAATGGGTATTGCATGTCCAAAATTAACATTCTTTTTGTAATAGCTTTGTCCAGCAGTGAGACAGAGACATCAAACCAATGTCATTAAGTAGAGGAGGACAGGGGACAACTTTCACAACCTCTATTTTTACCCGTACTGCTCTATTTTTACCCCTACTGGCGGAAATCGGTATTGCATGTCCAAAAATAACATTCTTTTTGTAATAGCTTTGTCCAGCAGTGAGACAGAGACATCAAACCAATGTCATTAAGTAGAGGAGGACAGGGGACAACTTTCACAACCTCTATTGTTACCCCTACTGGCTGAAATGGGTATTGCATGTCCAAAATTAACATTCTTTTTGTAATAGCTTTGTCCAGCAGTGAGACAGAGACATTAAACCAATGCCATTAAGTAGAGGAGGACAGGGGACAACTTTCACAACCTCTATTGTTACCCCTACTGCTCTATTTTAACCCCTACTGGCTGAAATCGGTATTGCATGTCCAAAAATAACATTCTTTTTGTAATAGCTTTGTCCAGCAGTGAGACAGAGACATCAAACCAATGTCATTAAGTAGAGGAGGACAGGGGACAACTTTCACAACCTCAATTTTTACCCTTTCTGCTCTACTTTCACCCCTACGGGTTGAAATCGGTATTGCATGTCTAAAATTAACATTCTTTTTGTAATAGCTTTGTCCATGAGTTAGACAGAGACATCAAACCAATGTCATTAAGTAGAGGAGGACAGGGGACAACTTTCACAACCTCTATTTTTACCCCTACTGCTCTACTTTCACCCCTACTGGCGGAATTCGGTATTGCATGTCCAAAATTAACATTCTTTTTGTAATAGCTTTGTCCAGCAGTGAGACAGAGACATCAAACCAATGTCATTAAGTAGAGGAGGACAGGGGACAACTTTCACAACCTCTATTGTTAGCCCTACTGGCTGAAATGGGTATTGCATGTCCAAAATTAACATTCTTTTTGTAATAGCTTTGTCCAGCAGTGAGACAGAGACTTCAAACCAGTGTCATTAAGTAGAGGAGGACAGGGGACAACTTTCACAACCTCTATTGTTACCCCTACTGGCTGAAATGGGTATTGAATGTCCAAAATTAACATTCTTTTTGTAATACCTTTGTCCATGAGTTAGACAGAGACATCAAACCAGTGTCATTAAGTAGAGGAGGACAGGGGACAACTTTCACAACCTCTATTTTTACCCTTACTGCTCTACTTTCACCCCTACTGGCGGAAATCGGTATTGGATGTCCAAAATTAACATTCTTTTTGTAATAGCTTTGTCCAGCAGTGAGACAGAGACATTAAACCAGTGTCATTAAGTAGAGGAGGAAAGGGGACAACTTTCACAACCTCTATTTTTACCCCTACTGCTCTACTTTCACCCCTACTGGCTGAAATCGGTATTGCATGTCCAAAATTAACATTCTTTTTGTAATAGCTTTGTCCAGCAGTGAGACAGAGACATCAAACCAGAGTCATTAAGTAGAGGAGGACAGGGGACAACTTTCACAACCTCTATTTTTATCTCTACTGCTCTACTTTCACCCCTACGGACTGAAATCGGTATTGCATGTCCAAAATTAACATTCTTTTTGTAATAGCTTTGTCCAGCAGGGAGACAGAGACATCAAACCAATGTCATTAAGTAGAGGAGGACAGGGGACAACTTTCACAACCTCTATTGTTAGCCCTACTGGCTGAAATGGGTATTGCATGTCCAAAATTAACATTCTTTTTGTAATAGCTTTGTCCAGCAGTGAGACAGAGACATCAAACCAATGTCATTAAGTAGAGGAGGACAGGGGACAACTTTCACAACCTCTATTTTTACCCCTACTGCTCTACTTTCACCCCTACTGGCGGAAATCGGTATTGCATGTCCAAAATTAACATTCTTTTTGTAATAGCTTTGTCCAGCAGTGAGACAGAGACATCAAACCAATGTCATTAAGTAGAGGAGGACAGGGGACAACTTTCACAACCTCTATTGTTAGCCCTACTGGCTGAAATTGGTATTGCATGTCCAAAATTAACATTCTTTTTGTAATAGCTTTGTCCAGCAGTGAGACAGAGACTTCAAACCAGTGTCATTAAGTAGAGGAGGACAGGGGACAACTTTCACAACCTCTATTGTTACCCCTACTGGCTGAAATGGGTATTGAATGTCCAAAATTAACATTCTTTTTGTAATACCGTTGTCCATGAGTTAGACAGAGACATCAAACCAGTGTCATTAAGTAGAGGAGGACAGGGGACAACTTTCACAACCTCTATTTTTACCCTTACTGCTCTACTTTCACCCCTACTGGCGGAAATCGGTATTGGATGTCCAAAATTAACATTCTTTTTGTAATAGCTTTGTCCAGCAGTGAGACAGAGACATTAAACCAGTATCATTAAGTAGAGGAGGAAAGGGGACAACTTTCACAACCTCTATTTTTACCCCTACTGCTCTACTTTCACCCCTACTGGCTGAAATCGGTATTGCATGTCCAAAATTAACATTCTTTTTGTAATAGCTTTGTCCAGCAGTGAGACAGAGACATCAAACCAGTGTCATTAAGTAGAGGAGGACAGGGGACAACTTTCACAATCTCTTATTTTTACCCTTACTGCTCTACTTTCACCCCTACTGGCGGAAATCGGTATTGCATGTCCAAAAATAACATTCTTTTTGTAATAGCTTTGCCCAGCAGTGAGACAGAGACATCAAACCAGTGTCATTAAGTAGAGGAGGACAGGGGACAACTTTCACAACCTCTATTTTTACCCCTACTGCTCTATTTTTACCCCTACTGGATGAAATCTGTATTGCATGTCCAAAATTAACATTCTTTTTGTAATAGCTTTGTCCAGCAGTGAGACAGAGACATCAAAACAGTGTCCTTAAGTAGAGGAGGACAGGGGACAACTTTCACAATCTCTATTGTTATCCCTACTGCACTACTTTCACCCCTACTGGCGGAAATCGATATTGCATGTCCAAAATTAACATTCTTCTTGTAATAGCTTTGTCTAGCAGCAAGACAGAGACATCAAACCAATGTCATTAAGTAGAGGAGGACAGGGGACAACTTTCACAACCTCTATTTTTACCCCTACTGCTCTACTTTCACCCCTACTGGCTGAAATCGGTATTGCATGTCCAAAATTAACATTCTTTTTGTAATAGCTTTGTCCAGCAGTGAGACAGAGACATCAAACCAATGTAATTAAGTAGAGGAGGACAGGGGACAACTTTCACAACCTCTATTTTTACCCCTACTGCTCTATTTTTACCCCTACTGGATGAAATCTGTATTGCATGTCCAAAATTAACATTCTTTTTGTAATAGCTTTGTCCAGCAGTGAGACAGAGACATCAAAACAGTGTCCTTAAGTAGAGGAGGACAGGGGACAACTTTCACAATCTCTATTGTTATCCCTACTGCACTACTTTCACCCCTACTGGCGGAAATCGATATTGCATGTCCAAAATTAACATTCTTCTTGTAATAGCTTTGTCTAGCAGCAAGACAGAGACATCAAACCAATGTCATTAAGTAGAGGAGGACAGGGGACAACTTTCACAACCTCTATTGTTACCCCTACTGGCTGAAATGGGTATTGCATGTCCAAAATTAACATTCTTTTTGTAATAGCTTTGTCCAGCAGCAAGACAGAGACATCAAACCAATGTCATTAAGTAGAGGAGGACAGGGGACAACTTTCACAACCTCTATTTTTACCCGTACTGCTCTATTTTTACCCCTACTGGCTGAAATGGGTATTGCATGTCCAAAATTAACATTCTTTTTGTTATACTTTTGTCCAGCAGTGAGACAGAGACATCAAACCAGTGTCATTAAGTAGAGGAGGACAGGGGACAACTTTCACAACCTCTATTTTTATCTCTACTGCTCTACTTTCAATCGGTATTGCATGTCCAAAATTAACATTCTTTTTGTAATAGCTTTTGTAATAGACATCAAACCAATGTCATTAAGTAGAGGAGGACAGGGGACAACTTTCACAACCTCTCCTTTTATTTGAAAAATCCATGACCAAATAAAAAAAATGAATAGCTTTATCCATCAGGAAAAGAGAGATGTAAAACTCATTCAGTAAAGGGGAACAATTGACAATATGACAAACTCTCTTTTTCCTTTTACAACAACTAAATGTTAAATAAAATGTTTATAAACTTGTGGTTGTGCATTGTTTATATAGAAGTCTGGGCAATATGTATATACTGTATGTTTATACAGTATATACATTGAGGAAAATAAGTATTTGAACACCCCGCTATTTTGCAAGTTATCCCACTTGGAAATCATGGAGGGGTCTGAAATTGTCATCGTAGGTGCATGTCCACTGTGAGAGACATAATCTAAAAAAAAAAAATCCAGAAATCACAATATATGATTTTTTAAATATTTATTTGTATGATACAGCTGCAAATAAGTATTTGAACACCTGTCTATCAGCTAGAATTCTGACCCTCAAAGACCTGTTAGTCTGCCTTTAAAATGTCCACCTCCACTCCATTTATTATCCTAAATTAGATGCACCTGTTTGAGGTTGTTAGCTGCATAAAGAAACCTGTCCACCCCATACAATCAGTAAGAATCCAACTACTAACATGGCCAAGACCAAAGAGCTGTCCAAAGACACTAGAGACAAAATTGTATACCTCCACAAGGCTGGAAAGGGCTACGGGGAAATTGCCATGCAGCTTGGTGAAAAAAGGTCCACTGTTGGAGCAATCATTAGAAAATGGAAGAAGCTAAACATGACTGTCAATCTCCCTCGGACTGGGGCTCCATGCAAGATCTCACCTCGTGGGGTCTCAATGATCCTAAGAAAGGTGAGAAATCAGCCCAGAACTACATGGGAGGAGCTGGTCAATGACCTGAAAAGAGCTGGGACCACCGTTTCCAAGGTTACTGTTGGTAATACACTAAGACGTCATGGTTTGAAATCATGCATGGCACGGAAGGTTCCCCTGCTTAAACCAGCACATGTCAAGGCCCGTCTTAAGTTTGCCAATGACCATTTGGATGATCCAGAGGAGTCATGGGAGAAAGTCATGTGGTCAGATGAGACCAAAATAGAACTTTTTGGTCATAATTCCACTAAACATGTTTGGAGGAAGAAGAATGATGAGTACCATCCCAAGAACACCATCCCTACTGTGAAGCATCGGGGGTGGTAGCATCATGCTTTGGGGGTGTTTTTCTGCACATGGGACAGAGCGACTGCACTGTATTAAGGAGAGGATGACCGGGGCCATGTATTGTGAGATTTTGAGGAACAACCTCCTTCCCTCAGTTAGAGCATTGAAGATGGGTCGAGGCTGGGTCTTCCAACATGACAATGACCCGAAGCACACAGCCAGGATAACCAAGGAGTGGCTTTGTAAGAAGCATATCAAGGTTCTGGCGTGGCCTAGCCAGTCTCCAGACCTAAACCCAATAGAGAATCTTTGGAGGGAGTTCAAACTCTGTGTTTCTCAGCGACAGCCCAGAAACCTGACTGATCTAGAGAAGATCTGTATGGAGGAGTGGGCCAAAATCCCTCCTGAAGTGTGTGCAAACCTGGTGAAAAACTACAGGAAACGTTTGACCTCTGTAATTGCAAACAAAGGCTACTGTACCAAATATTAACATTGATTTTCTCAGGTGTTCAAATACTTATTTGCAGCTGTATCATACAAATAAATAGTTAAAAAATCATACATTGTGATTTATGGATTTTTTTTTTTTTTTTTAGATTATGTCTCTCACAGTGGACATGTACCTACGATGACAATTTCAGACCCCTCCATGATTTCCAAGTGGGAGAACTTGCAAAATAGCAGGGTGTTAAAATACTTATTTTCCTCACTGTATGTGTGTTATACATATATGTGTGTGTGTGTGTATACAGTATATCTATTATAAACATATTTTATATATATATATATATATATATAGGTGCTGGTCATATAATTAGAATATCATCAAAAAGTTGATTTATTTCATTTACTTCATTCAAAAAGGGAAACTTGAATATTATATAGACTCATTACATGCAAAGTGAGATATTTCAAGCCTTTATTTGTTATAATTCTGATGATTATGGCTTACAGCTTGCTCATTCGGCAACAGGTTCCAAAGTTTGGAGCCCTCAACAGAAAAGGCAGAATATAGACTATAAACTATTCTGAGGTAGGCAAAAAACAAACAAAAAAAATCAGTAATTTTTTTTCCTTAGAATTGGACTTAAAATCTCACAATTGTGAGTTTATATCTCACAATTCTGAGAAAAGATGTCAGATTTGCGTGATTTAAAGTCGCAATTGTGAGAGAAAAAAAAAGGAAATTCTGACTTTATTTCACGCAATTCTGACTTTATATCTCGCAATTCTGACTTTATAACACGCAATTCTGACTTTATCTCGCAATTCTGACTTTATATCTCGCAATTCTGACTTTATTACATGCAATTCTGACTTTATATCTCGCAATTCTAACTTTATAAAATGCAATTGCGAATTTTATTTCATGCAATTCTGACTTTATATCTCGCAATTCTGAGAAATAAAGTCAAATTTATCTCTTAAAATGTTTTATTTTGTGGCGGAAACAAGCTTCCATAACAACCGGTCAAGAATGATTGGCAAACGCTATTTTCCCACTTGTCTGTGCTCTTTTATTCTTTCATGTTAACTGTGAATAATGCACTATTTTAACTTTAATCAAATTACATTTGATTTTTTCCAAAGGCTTTATAATACAAAATACAAAATAGTATTTTGTATTTCAAATACGTATTTTAAATACATGTATCTGAAATACTGCCCATCCCTGCTTGTGGGTCGGAATACATGGGTTTGTGTCCTTTTCTAAGTACATTTTATTATTAAATTATATATTAGAAATAGATCTCAAGTGTTAAATTATTAAAAGTACTTAAATAATTAGTATGCAGATAATTATGTAATTAGTATGCAGTTTGAAATAACTTTATAGCAAATGTTCTGTAGTACTTTTCTAGACAGTTTTTCTCTGTCACTTTGATACATTTCTCGAATCATCCTCTACATTTGTAAAACAGTAAGTGCATTTACAATACAGTAGCAAAACACCATGGATTAGCCAAAAGCCAGTCTCTTGCTCATAATCCTTAGTTTATCTCTCAAAAGTAAATGTCTGTGTCAATGAACATGTCAGTGCCATCAGACAAGTCCTTGTGTCATTTGTGTACGGATAAGACAGTCAAATTGCTTAGTCATGTTGTTAATATAACAGTGTACTCTGGAGGGATAATATAATGTAAACTATGGCAACCATTTTTATGACAGTTACTGTATTGAAATTTACAAAGCTGCACTTCTGTATGTCATATATCCATTTGAAAAGTACCAATTTACACACTACGGTATGTGAGTTATTGATTGAAAGAGACTGGACAGGATTCAGTTACACTTTTACTAGTGGTCAGGCAAAAAACAAAACAAACAAAAAAACATTATAATATTTTTTGAAAAAGGGCCACAAAGGCGAAAACACAACATTATCAAGGAATACACAGGAAAGACCCCTTAGGCAGAACTTTGCTTTTCCATGCAACAGCACTATGTGTATATACTTGAGGGTTAAAGTATATATTGAAGGTGAACCTTTGAGCTATTTCAAAGAAAAGGTTTATCATTGGTTGATCTACATTATCTTCAGCAGTGAAAATCAAGATTCACCAGCACAATTAATCAATTCATGGCACATTTACACAAAGTATAATCGAAATGTGTAGAAAATATGCTTGTTTATGACAACTATTAGATCAACCATTTTACATTTAATGCCTTATATAATGAACTAATGACTAGATGTTTTGAGGGGTAAGACTATTGCACAGATAAATATGTAATACATTTTAAGCAACATGGCATTAGAAACTGATAATGTAGGAAACCGCAGACAATGGTACATAATCAAGGGGGTTAAGTCCAATAGCATGACTGTACTAAAGCATTCACAACTTGTTCAAAAGAATGAGAAACTAGTTTTATAATATGATCAAGTGAATAGAGGATGTGGAGGTTGAACAAGTAGTTTTGAGAATTTCATTTCTGATCTGAGAAATGCACCAAAAAAACTACAAAATCGGTTGAAATTGTACCTGTACAAAAAAATTGTTTACTCTGTTGTTTAAAAAAAAAAAAAAAGTTTTATGTTGTTTGATCAGTTTGTTCAATCTCCTCCAATTTACATAAACACGAGTTCTGTCAAAATGGCTGTTGTCCTGAACATTTTTTTGTTCATATATATATATATATATATATATATATATATATATATATATATATATATATATATACATATATATATATACTGTTTGATTTAAAATTAAGAGATTTCACCCAAAAAAATGTTCAGGACAACAGCCATTTTGACAGAACTCGTGTATATATATTTATATATATATATATATATATATATATATATATATATATATATATATATATATATATTTTTTTTTTTTTTTTTTTTTTTCATTTTTAGTTTAATATCAAGTCAAGTCAAGACAAGTACAACACTTTTTACAATTCTGATTGTTTAAAGCAGCTTTACTGTAAAATTCCTCAACTTAATGTCACTGGTTTGATGTCTCCGTCTGCTGAACAAAGCTATTACAAAAAGAATGTTAATTTTGGACATGCAATACCCATTTCAGCCAGTAGGGGTAACAATAGAGGTTGTGAAAGTTGTCCCCTGTCCTCCTCTACTTAATGAGACTGGTTAGATGTCTCTGTCTCACTGCTGGACAAAGCTATTACAAAAATAATGTTAATTTTGGACATGCAATACCCATTTCAGCCAGTAGGGGTGAAAGTATAGCAGTAGGGGTAAAAATAGAGGTTGTGAAAGTTGTCCCCTGTCCTCCTCTACTTAATGACATTGGTTTGATGTCTCTGTCTCACTGCTGGACAAAGCTATTACAAAAAGAATGTTATTTTTGGACATGCAATACCGATTTCAGCCAGTAGGGGTAAAAATAGAGCAGTAGGGGTAACAATAGAGGTTGTGAAAGTTGTCCCCTGTCCTCCTCTACTTAATGACATTGGTTTGATGTCTCTGTCTCACTGCTGGACAAAGCTATTACAAAAAGAATGTTAATTTTGGACATGCAATACCCATTTCAGCCAGTAGGGGTAACAATAGAGGTTGTGAAAGTTGTCCCCTGTCCTCCTCTACTTAATGACATTGGTTTGATGTCTCTGTCTCACTGCTGGACAAAGCTATTACAAAAAGAATGTTATTTTTGGACATGCAATACCGATTTCCGCCAGTAGGGGTAAAAATAGAGCAGTACGGGTAAAAATAGAGGTTGTGAAAGTTGTCCCCTGTCCTCCTCTACTTAATGACATTGGTTTGATGTCTCTGTCTCACTGCTGGACAAAGCTATTACAAAAAGAATGTTAATTTTGGACATGCAATACCCATTTCAGCCCGTATGGGTGAACGTAGAGCAGAAAGGGTAAAAATAGAGGTTGTGAAAGTTGTCCCCTGTCCTCCTCTACTTAATGACATTGGTTTGATGTCTCTGTCTCACTGCTGGACAAAGCTATTACAAAAAGAATGTTAATTTTGGACATGCAATACCGATTTCCGCCAGTAGGGGTAAAAATAGAGCAGTAGGGGTAACAATAGAGGTTGTGAAAGTTGTCCCCTGTCCTCCTCTACTTAATGACACTGGTTTGATGTCTCTGTCTCACTGCTGGACAAAGCTATTACAAAAAGAATGTTAATTTTGGACATGCAATAACGATTTCAGCCAGTAGGGGTTAAAAAAAAAGCAGTACGGGTAAAAATAGAGGTTGTGAAAGTTGTCCCCTGTCCTCCTCTACTTAATGACATTGGTTTGATGTCTCTGTCTCACTGCTGGACAAAGCTATTACAAAAAGAATGTTAATTTTGGACATGCAATACCCATTTCAGCCCGTATGGGTGAACGTAGAGCAGAAAGGGTAAAAATAGAGGTTGTGAAAGTTGTCCCCTGTCCTCCTCTACTTAATGACATTGGTTTGATGTCTCTGTCTCACTGCTGGACAAAGCTATTACAAAAAGAATGTTAATTTTGGACATGCAATACCGATTTCCGCCAGTAGGGGTAAAAATAGAGCAGTAGGGGTAACAATAGAGGTTGTGAAAGTTGTCCCCTGTCCTCCTCTACTTAATGACACTGGTTTGATGTCTCTGTCTCACTGCTGGACAAAGCTATTACAAAAAGAATGTTAATTTTGGACATGCAATAACGATTTCAGCCAGTAGGGGTTAAAAAAAAGCAGTACGGGTAAAAATAGAGGTTGTGAAAGTTGTCCCCTGTCCTCCTCTACTTAATGACATTGGTTTGATGTCTCTGTCTCACTGCTGGTCAAAGCTATTACAAAAAGAATGTTAATTTTGGACATGCAATACCGATTTCCGCCAGTAGGGGTAAAAATAGAGCAGTAGGGGTAAAAATAGAGGTTGTGAAAGTTGTCCCCTGTCCTCCTCTACTTAATGACATTGGTTTGATGTCTCTGTCTCACTGCTGGACAAAGCTATTACAAAAAGAATGTTATTTTTGGACATGCAATACCGATATCCGCCAGTAGGGGTAAAAATAGAGCAGTACGGGTAAAAATAGAGGTTGTGAAAGTTGTCCCCTGTCCTCCTCTACTTAATGACATTGGTTTGATGTCTCTGTCTCACTGCTGGACAAAGCTATTACAAAAAGAATGTTAATTTTGGACATGCAATACCCATTTCAGCCAGTAGGGGTGAAAGTATAGCAGTAGGGGTAAAAATAGAGGTTGTGAAAGTTGTCCCCTGTCCTCCTCTACTTAATGACATTGGTTAGATGTCTCTGTCTCACTGCTGGACAAAGCTATTACAAAAAGAATGTTAATTTTGGACATGCAATACCGATTTCCGCCAGTAGGGGTGAAAGTAGAGCATTAGGGGTAAAAATAGAGGTTGTGAAAGTTGTCCCCTGTCCTCCTCTACTTAATGACAATGGTGTGATGTCTCTGTCTCACTGCTGGACAAAGCTATTACAAAAAGAATGTTAATTTTGGACATGCAATACCCATTTCAGCCAGTAGGGCTAACAATAGAGGTTGTGAAAGTTGTCCCCTGTCCTCCTCTACTTAATGACACGGGTTTGATGTCTCTGTCTCACTGCTGGACAAAGCTATTACAAAAAGAATGTTAATTTTAGACATGCAATACCGATTTCAGCCAGTAGGGGTAAAAATAGAGCAGTAGGGGTAACAATAGAGGTTGTGAAAGTTGTCCCCTGTCCTCCTCTACTTAATGACATTGGTTTGATGTCTCTGTCTCACTGCTGGACAAAGCTATTACAAAAAGAATGTTAATTTTGGACATGCAATACCGATTTCCGCCAGTAGGGGTAAAAGTAGAGCAGTAGAGATAAAAATAGAGGTTGTGAAAGTTGTCCCCTGTCCTCCTCTACTTAATGACACTGGTTTGATGTCTCTGTCTCACTGCTGGACAAAGCTATTACAAAAAGAATGTTAATTTTGGACATGCAATAACGATTTCAGCCAGTAGGGGTTAAAAAAAAAGCAGTACGGGTAAAAATAGAGGTTGTGAAAGTTGTCCCCTGTCCTCCTCTACTTAATGACATTGGTTTGATGTCTCTGTCTCACTGCTGGTCAAAGCTATTACAAAAAGAATGTTAATTTTGGACATGCAATACCGATTTCCGCCAGTAGGGGTAAAAATAGAGCAGTAGGGGTAAAAATAGAGGTTGTGAAAGTTGTCCCCTGTCCTCCTCTACTTAATGACATTGGTTTGATGTCTCTGTCTCACTGCTGGACAAAGCTATTACAAAAAGAATGTTATTTTTGGACATGCAATACCGATATCCGCCAGTAGGGGTAAAAATAGAGCAGTACGGGTAAAAATAGAGGTTGTGAAAGTTGTCCCCTGTCCTCCTCTACTTAATGACATTGGTTTGATGTCTCTGTCTCACTGCTGGACAAAGCTATTACAAAAAGAATGTTAATTTTGGACATGCAATACCCATTTCAGCCAGTAGGGGTGAAAGTATAGCAGTAGGGGTAAAAATAGAGGTTGTGAAAGTTGTCCCCTGTCCTCCTCTACTTAATGACATTGGTTAGATGTCTCTGTCTCACTGCTGGACAAAGCTATTACAAAAAGAATGTTAATTTTGGACATGCAATACCGATTTCCGCCAGTAGGGGTGAAAGTAGAGCATTAGGGGTAAAAATAGAGGTTGTGAAAGTTGTCCCCTGTCCTCCTCTACTTAATGACAATGGTGTGATGTCTCTGTCTCACTGCTGGACAAAGCTATTACAAAAAGAATGTTAATTTTGGACATGCAATACCCATTTCAGCCAGTAGGGCTAACAATAGAGGTTGTGAAAGTTGTCCCCTGTCCTCCTCTACTTAATGACACGGGTTTGATGTCTCTGTCTCACTGCTGGACAAAGCTATTACAAAAAGAATGTTAATTTAGGACATGCAATACCGATTTCAGCCCGTAGGCGTGAAATTAGAGCAGTAAGGGTAAAAATAGAGGTTGTGAAAGTTGTCCCCTGTCCTCCTCTACTTAAGGACACGGGTTTGATGTCTCTGTCTCACTGCTGGACAAAGCTATTACAAAAAGAATGTTAATTTTGGACATGCAATACCGATTTCAGCCCGTAGGGGTGAAATTAGAGCAGAAAGGGTAAAAATAGAGGTTGTGAAAGTTGTCCCCTGTCCTCCTCTACTTAAGGACACGGGTTTGATGTCTCTGTCTCACTGCTGGACAAAGCTATTACAAAAAGAATGTTAATTTTGGACATGCAATACCCATTTCAGCCAGTAGGGGTAACAATAGAGGTTGTGAAAGTTGTCCCCTGTCCTCCTCTACTTAAGGACACGGGTTTGATGTCTCTGTCTCACTGCTGGACAAAGCTATTACAAAAAGAATGTTAATTTTGGACATGCAATACCGATTTCCGCCAGTAGGGGTGAAAGTAGAGCAGTAGGGGTAAAAATAGAGGTTGTGAAAGTTGTCCCCTGTCCTCCTCTACTTAATGACACTGGTTTGATGTCTCTGTCTCACTGCTGGACAAAGCTATTACAAAAAGAATGTTAATTTTGGACATGCAATACCGATTTCAGCCAGTAGGGGTAAAAATAGAGGTTGTGAAAGTTGTCCCCTGTCCTCCTCTACTTAATGACATTGGTTTGATGTCTCTGTCTCCCTGCTGGACAAAGCTATTACAAAAAGAATGTTAATTTTGGACATGCAATACCGATTTCAGTCCGTAGGGGTGAAAGTAGAGCAGTAGAGATAAAAATAGAGGTTGTGAAAGTTGTCCCCTGTCCTCCTCTACTTAATGACTCTGGTTTGATGTCTCTGTCTCACTGCTGGACAAAGCTATTACAAAAAGAATGTTAATTTTGGACATGCAATACCGATTTCCGCCAGTAGGAGTAAAAAATAGAGCAGTAGGGGTAACAATAGAGGTTGTGAAAGTTGTCCCCTGTCCTCCTCTACTTAATGACACTGGTTTAATGTCTCTGTCTCACTGCTGGACAAAGCTATTACAAAAAGAATGTTAATTTTGGACATGCAATACCGATTTCCGCCAGTAGGGGTGAAAGTAGAGCAGTAGGGGTAAAAATAGAGGTTGTGAAAGTTGTCCCCTGTCCTCCTCTACTTAATGACACTGGTTTGAAGTCTCTGTCTCACTGCTGGACAAAGCTATTACAAAAAGAATTTTAATTTTGGACATGCAATACCGATTTCAGCCCGTAGGGGTGAAAGTAGAGCAGAAAGGGTAAAAATAGAGGTTGTGAAAGTTGTCCCCTGTCCTCCTCTACTTAATGACATTGGTTTGAAGTCTCTGTCTCACTGCTGGACAAAGCTATTACAAAAAGAATTTTAATTTTGGACATGCAATACCGATTTCAGCCCGTAGGGGTGAAAGTAGAGCAGTAAGGGTAAAAATAGAGGTTGTGAAAGTTGTCCCCTGTCCTCCTCTACTTAATGACACTGGTTTGATGTCTCTGTCTCACTGCTGGACAAAGCTATTACAAAAAGAATGTTAATTTTGGACATGCAATACCGATTTCCGCCAGTAGGAGTAAAAAATAGAGCAGTAGGGGTAACAATAGAGGTTGTGAAAGTTGTCCCCTGTCCTCCTCTACTTAATGACATTGGTTAGATGTCTCTGTCTCACTGCTGGACAAAGCTATTACAAAAAGAATGTTAATTTTGGACATGCAATACCGATTTCAGCCCGTAGGGGTGAAATTAGAGCAGAAAGGGTAAAAATAGAGGTTGTGAAAGTTGTCCCCTGTCCTCCTCTACTTAATGAGACTGGTTAGATGTCTCTGTCTCACTGCTGGACAAAGCTATTACAAAAAGAATGTTAATTTTGGACATGCAATACCGATTTCCGCCAGTAGGGGTGAAAGTAGAGCATTAGGGGTAAAAATAGAGGTTGTGAAAGTTGTCCCCTGTCCTCCTCTACTTAATGACACGGGTTTGATGTCTCTGTCTCACTGCTGGACAAAGCTATTACAAAAAGAATGTTAATTTTGGACATGCAATACCGATTTCAGCCCGTAGGGGTGAAATTAGAGCAGTAAGGGTAAAAATAGAGGTTGTGAAAGTTGTCCCCTGTCCTCCTCTACTTAAGGACACGGGTTTGATGTCTCTGTCTCACTGCTGGACAAAGCTATTACAAAAAGAATGTTAATTTTGGACATGCAATACCGATTTCAGCCAGTAGGGGTAAAAATAGAGGTTGTGAAAGTTGTCCCCTGTCCTCCTCTACTTAATGACATTGGTTTGATGTCTCTGTCTCACTGCTGGACAAAGCTATTACAAAAAGAATGTTAATTTTGGACATGCAATACCGATTTCAGCCAGTAGGGGTAAAAATAGAGGTTGTGAAAGTTGTCCCCTGACCTCCTCTACTTAATGACACTGGTTTGAAGTCTCTGTCTCACTGCTGGACAAAGCTATTACAAAAAGAATGTTAATTTTGGACATGCGATACCCATTTCAGCCAGTAGGGGTAAAGGAGAGGTTGTTAAAAATGCCCACTGAGGCCCCCTACCGAACTGCACTGGTCTCATGTCAATAGGCCCTTTAAAATTAAAAAGCTATTACAAAAACACACCCTCTGCGTTTTCCTCAAAAACGAAGAAAAAGTGCACTTTCACCACGGTCCCTTACTCGCATCTTGAGCTTTCCCGGCGAAACTCACATTGCGGCGGCTTTTGAGGGAAAGTGCTTATTATATAGAGCGAAAATACGGAAAATGAAGCTTGTGAAACATTGTTAGCCTTGCCTTTTTAGAGGCAATAGGGTTTAAATAATTTTTGGCCAAGTCGTTTAGGAGGTATTGCCATTTTTCAGCGAATGTCCGGGGAATATCGAAAACAAAACTAACTTTACCCCGCTCGACTAGCGCAGGACGTTTCTCAGTGATACACTACTCAGTTTGAGGTACATTATGAGATGTTGCAACTGTAATTCCTCACTATCAGCATTAACAAGTGCATGTCCATCAACAAACCGATTATTTTACTTGTAAGTTACTTATTTATTTACAGAGTATGTTTCTAATTTATTACGGTGAACATGTGGAAACTGTATCAATAACAGTGCATACATTAGCCGAGCTCAAGCGTGAATGACTGATGAAACATAAACGTTGGAAAAACAAATCTTGCTCCATGCTTAATCTTTCCTCAAAGTAGTGTGAACGACAGACAATCTGCATTAATAGACACAGTTATGGGTAATAGTGGCCCACAACTGATTAGCAGAAGTATTTCAGTAAGACAGTAATAATGTGAGTTAACCAGTTAGCAGGAGACCTACACAATATAAAACTCAAAACAAAGTATTTTGAACACTTTCAAGAGCAAGCGGTTTGCGAATCCTACATTGAACTCCGAGATTTGAGAAGTAGTTGTCAGTAAAATAAAGGGAACACAGCAAAAGTTTAGGATTATACTGCTATGATATTGCGGTAAAGATGAATTTTAACCACTGATTCTTCACATGCTCATCCTTGGGCAGTGGGAAAAAACTGGCTTTACCTTCACATTGTAGAGCACAGCGTCTTCTCAACATGATGCTATCCAGTATCCACAGGAATCAGCTGCAGTGTTTGAGGTTCAAGTTTTCCCTGCTGTCTGCGAGTGCAATAAGTGGGCGGGCAATATGCTAATGTTTCGTCTTCTTGACGTCACAACGAAATGGCTTTTGGCCTTTTGACTTTTGAAAGACAATAACTTTATATACGGTGCAATTTCAGATTTAAAACTTTACAGGATGTTTTCATTCACTTAGAGCTATGTTACACACTACATGAAAGGTCATTTTCAAAAATCCATAATAGGGGCACTTTAATGTGTAAAATTTATCATTGAGTAAATGTTTCAGAGCAAGACGCTGAAAGAGGCAAGATGCGAGGGCAAGGGTCAAACACGCCAGTCTAGCAAGTTTACATAAAAAACAATGGAAAAGCAGTGCTGTGGAATACAAAAACGCATTGTTTGTGAATGGACCTTAGAGTGTTTGGTTTCCAAAGCACTGTTTACATACAAAAGAGATTCAAGCTATTAAATCTATGGCAAACACCTAAAGATTCCAGTCTGACCTCAACAGACATAATTCCTTGAACATAATGAATGAACAGAGAACAGGAGTGGTAGGTCTGGATTTGTGCCTAGATTATACGCAATAATTACACAACACACTTATGTGTGTTACGACATGCCATTGAAATAACTGCGTCAATGGTGCTATGGACAGAGAAAATAATTGACTAGAAAGGATTAGCTCTGCAAACTTTTTCATATTTATATTAGACCAACCAGTAGCACCATCCTTCCATAGAACCATGTTTTCTGTTCAGTTCACTCATAAGAATTTAAGTTCTATGAGTTCAAGCTAATAATAACTTATCTGGAATGGAGGAATACAAAGAGGTCAAATAATAGTTTATCTACTCTGCTGGGGATTTGTAGAACAGCTTGTGTGGATCTATCAGTTAGTATTACTTAGTTTAACTTTAAAGTTTGTCTGTAATCTTTTCCATCTCCTTCAAAACATTGTTGACTTTAAAATGCAATGTTGGGCTTTTCAGGTTTATGAGATAAGCTTATCTGTAAATATACCTGCTATTTTTGGATAGTCAGCAGGTTGTGGTTAATCAGACATTGTCTTTCATCCTTTGCTTTAGAGTGGTTTGCTGTAAAAGAGAAGCTGCGGGGTTGGTGTGATTATGGTTGGATCTCCTGCTGCAACGTGATCTCATAAACCACATTCTCATAAACATGTGATTTACAAATCCCTATACTTATCTTTCATGTAAATCTGACTACATATTTAAAATATAAAGCCATATTTTTTAATGAATACATATTTTTAACAAAAGAAGACATTGCGATTTCTAATAAATATGCATCAATATTTCTAAAGACAGCAATAATGGTGTAGTAGAAGCAGTGCAATGTTACAATAGGCAAGTTTCCATCTAAGAATTTTATTTTTTTTTTGCTAAAAAATGATAATTATATCATTTGCTAATTGAACTAAGTTGGACTGCTAATTATAAATAAAATTTCGAGTGTCTAAATAATCATTTTTCATGTAACTTTAGCAGAATTCTATGTAGGGCTATCACTATTCTTCAATTAAATTTGAGTACTCAGTTTTAAAAAAACCTCAGTTGCAATTTACCAGTGTCTATTAACTGGCACATTCCATGGACGAGAATCCATGAAACTCATTATTGGACCATTTTCTAAGGCTGCACGATATATTAGAGGCATTTTAAAATCATAATATAGCATAGTGCTATGTCAAATCACAAACGCTGTGATTTGATTAAATAAATGTATGTGCTGCGAGTTTCAGAGTGAAGCACAATGCTTTGATTATTCACATACGTGCAGGTTACGTGTTTCTTCCAGCATCTCAGAGTGACTCCGTTCACAGTCAATGCTGCTACACATCAACTTTGTCTCTGTAAGTTTAATGATTTTTTTTTTTGTCAAGAATGAAAATAAATGTGGTGTCACTTGACGAAATTACATGCATCTGCATCCGAATGTTGTTTTAGTTAAAGCAATGAGCCAAGCACAAATGTTCAACAGTTCAAATGTTTGGTTTTTGACACTTTTCTGTTAATTATTCAGTTTTACCCTCAATCTGTGAATCCTTTGTATATAAACATGTTCCCTACAAACAAAAACCTTAATTTTTCTGTCCCTCTTCTGTGTAACAATCAGCTATCCATTTATGTTGTCTATACATCTTATTAGCAAACTTAATTTCAGTAACTTAAAATTATATTGAAAATAACTGTAAAATAAACATTCTTGTTAGTTGATAAGCTGTTATCTGATTTAAAATGGCAGATCTTTTCAGAGATCACACCGGCAAGATAACGGACATCATAAATCCCGATAATGCACTTAGTTACTGTTTTTTGCTATAAATGAAATGCCAACTGCAGGTGTGTTTACCTTGCAGGTTTGTTTGTCGAATGTAAACAACACATGTGTTCGTGAAAGTCAAGCTCTTATTATTGCTACACCCTGTAATTGAGAAACACCCAGAGTGCTTGTTCTGACTGGATAATGTTTGACTCAGAACACAAACACTACATGAGCAAGCATAGACATGTCTGAGTGCTCTCCCTATCTCTGTATACTGAGGACACAATACCCCACAAATAATATTTCATATGGTCAAAGTATGTAATGTGCTCTATATAGCCTGCAATTTAAGGCATATTTAGTGCCGTTTCATTGAGAAAATGTAGCCCAATGCAAACCAAAACAGAGAAAAGCTAATTAACCAAGAAGACTGGCAGTCAAAGCTTGTCTGGATTTACGTTCTCCAGCTGGGGACCCCTTTATGACCACCTCTGACCCTCCTGTCCCACAAAGACCGGGGCTGTAGTCTCAGTTAGGCTGTCCATGTGTGGGAATTGCTTCCTTAGAGGGAGTGGTTAAAAAAAAGAAGAGAACAAAGAGAAGAACAAAGAACTCTTTGTTGTAGTTCCCAAAACTGCCCATCATTTAATCTAATGTAGCAAGATAATGTTTCTCCGATGTCTAATGTGTTTTTTTTTTCCAGAAATAATGGTGTTGATTTTAGTTTACAGGATAAGCATTTCCTGATTTTTCCTAGCTTAGTCATTATTACAAGTGCTCCCTATCATTATAAGGACAGAAATATTACATAACTCTTCAGTCTTCAAGTTTTTAGGTTGTTCATACAAGCTTTCTACTATAATACAGTTGTGAGACTTTATAAAAAGGACATAAAGATGAGTTCCTGTTGCATTACCTGGTAGAATGTCCCGTCTTCCTCATTGCTTCCACCCCCACCACCTCCTAGCTTTCACCAGGGTGAAGTTGTTCTTCTATTACTGACTAATAATGTCTCAGCCATGAATCAACCTTTGTACAAGGAGTTTCTTTCTCTCTGTCTACTCTTCTTGTTTTTGTAGTGCAAAGAAAGACCATTCTACCTGCTTTCGTAGGAACAATGAATGACTCGGTCCCTTCCTCCATGAGGAATGTTTGCCTGTGAGGGCCAGTAAAGGTAACTTAAATTTAAGGCTTCAGTAGGCTACTTAGTCAGCAGCTTTAGATTTTTATTTATGATGCTGGATAAATGTTTTTCAGCCATTTGATCATGCATTGAATTTAAACGTTCTTCCATAATATTCATCAACCAATATTTTTGGTTTGATTAGAATTTTTGTATATCATCTGTCTGAATATGTATAAATTCACTGTTAAACAATTTAACACTCGCATGTCCAAATCTTTAAAGTACATGATGAGTCACAATACTTGCTCCAGTGATGAACCACTGACTCATGCTATTGATTTAGCAATGCTAGCCGCCTAGCGCTCTCACGATTTTCCACAGAATTTGCTAAATAGATTTCAGAGTCATCAAAAAGTGTGGATGAATGGTCAGCATTTGACTAATGGCATTTATGATGCCAAATGAATCACATTCCCACCCACAAATCTGTCACAGCTAAATATAACAAATGATGCTCAATGCTCAAAAGTTGGAAAAGCCTTTAGAAATCATTGCTTTTGAGCCAAATTCTTTATTCAAATGAAATACCACCTACAAAAATATTGTTCATTCAAGGTCAAAGGTACAATGTATGTCAAATATGCTTGTTCTACTGATCCAACGCTATCTCACGACTAATTCGTACGAATTCGTACGAATGATAAAAAGTTGGCTAATTCGTACGACCTAGCTCGTACGAATTTGTACGATTTGTCTAAACCCACGTGATGGGTAGGTTTAGGGGCGGGGTCAGGGGTAGGTCATTCGTATGAATTCACACGAATTGGCCAATTCGTAAAATATGTACGATTTTGCAAAAATCGTACTAATTCGTACGAGCCAGGTCGTATGAATTCGTACGAATAAGCCACCTCGTAGAATTTGTACGTTTTCCCGTGAGATCGGGCTCACTGATCTAATATGTTTGGATCTCAACACACTGTAAACTGTCAGTCTGCTATATGATTGTGATGTTGTATAAACCGTGTCTTTATTGGTCTGAAATATAATCTTTGATGCAGAATGATACATTGTTAATCTTTACAGTGAAAAAATGCAATCTGTCCAGCTTGAAGCAGAGGACCAACTGCAGAATGTGACCAACAAAAACAGCGGAAACCACAAGAGAGCCAATATATCCCTGTAAAGATGTAATCTGCATGTGCTCACGGAAGCAAGATGGCATGACAGATGTTGACCACAGAAGACCTTTCTTGGCAGGACAGTCACAAGAAGCATGGCAGACAACGGTAGCAAACATTTTTGGAGAAGAAAGTAGTCAGTGTTAACAGAAGCATATGGTGTTGTATTATACAAAAAAGTTCTGTATTAAGCGAGCCTGAAAGATTCAAATAGGAATTTAATGTTGACATCACACAAAGATGTCCAAAGAAGCCATTGAGTCAGATGAAAGACAATGGGAATGTTATCCAACTGGTATTTAGTTTGTAATACAAAGTTATTTTTGTAACAAGATTACAGTGAAATCGATTTTTTTTTCTAAATTAATTTTGTTGTACATGGACAAAGTGTTATCTGTGGCTTCAGAGGAAGTACAGAGTTTCGCATTCAAGACGTTCTTGTGAATAGTTTCCCCCACTGAAACCCTACGATTCTCTCAAGACAGCTGGAGTGTGACCAGATGGACCGGTTGCCATGTCAACCTCTTGATTCCCTCTCACTCTTGTGAAAGTGGGCTGATCATAAACAAAGCTGAATGTCATTACGAGATCCTTCTGCCTCTCTCTCACATTTCAGTAGATGGGAATCATGTTGGGCAATATAAATGAATGCCACTCATGGATCAATCACTTGCATGGGACACATATTTGAAAACTGATTTTTTAAAATAATCATTCATACTGTTTAAAAGTTTGGGGTCAGTAATATTGAAATTAATACTTTTATTCAGCAAGGATGCATTAGTCAACATTCATATTGTTAAAAAAGTTTTCCATTTCAAATCAATGCTTTTAAACTTTCTTTTATCACACAGCTTCCACAAACTATTAAGCAACACAACTGTTTTCAACAATGATAATAATAAGAAATGTTTCTTAAGACAATTATTATTTTAGAAGGATCATGTGACACTGAAGACTGAAAATCCAGTTTTGCCAGCACAAAGCATCGGTGATAAATGCAGCATTGGTTAGCATTTAAGTCTTTAAAAAACATTTGTAGTATTTGTATGTAAACATAGAATGTTTCAGCTTAGAATTCTTAGCCAGGAGCAGCTTTTAAAGGTGTGAGTGCAGACTTCACACCTTCACACGCCAGTCACTCATATTGAGAAATGTTAGCACATCCTCTTTGCTGCAATGAGCTGATCATTTATTTTGGATGGTGTTGAAAGGTGAGAGTTATGTGGAGGATACAGTTTCCACAGATAGTGTTCTTAGAGTGTTCTATAAGGGATTTTTAAATAATTTATGCAGTGGATGAAGAAATCATCAGATCATGTATTTCTGTATCAAAATGCCTTGCTCTGCCTTTCACTCAATTGTCACCATGCTGTGGGGTCATGTGGAAGAGTTTAGACAGAGATAATGAGACTGATCCAGCGCAGTCATTAATCATATATTTATTATAACTGAGTTTATGGAGATGCGATGCTTCGCAATGCCAGTCCAAACATTTAGTTCACAGAGTTTTGTTTAAGTTTTAACCAGGAATCATCATCATCATCATCATCATCATCATTGTCATCATCAATTAGTTAATTATGGTTATTATATATATTACAGTAGTTATATTATGGATCATAGTATAACAAGCATCAGTCAGCAAATGCAAATGCAAATGCAAATATATATATATATATATATATATATATATATATATATATATATATATATATATATATATATATATATATATATATATATATATATATATGAACATTTTGCTAATGTTCTTTTTTTTTTTTTAAAGAACAGATAACTTTGAACAAATGTTCTGTTAAAGTTACTGGAAAAATGTTTGCTCATAACTTTGAGAGAACCTTGCCAGAATGTTAGCCAAAGTTCTGAGAACAGTCCCTGTTTACTGGGATTTACATTTATTTGGTGTGATAGTGAACAGGTTTTAAAATCTTTTGCATCGCGCCTGTTAAGAAAAGGGAGACAGGACTGTGAGTGTTAGTCTAACACAAGCTCTTCTCAGAAGGACACTGTGCTCAGCAGTTCGGCCCACACACTATCAAGCATGGAGTCAGCACTTTTGCAGGAGAAAAGACAGTGACTATAATGGGACGCCGTTGTAACATCCTACAAGGTAAAAGAAAAAAGGATGACATCTAGTCGAGAAGACTAGCAATAATATTCACGTTAATCAGATATTGGTTGTGTTCGAAATCACCCCCATAGTATACCCTTTATACCAATATCAAATTCATTTCTAGAACAAAGTTCCAGTAGTGGGATTGAATGTGAGATTGAATAAGTGCACTCAATAACATCCACAATGGTTTCGGACATCCAAATGGCTGTTTCCTCAATTAGTGCCCTATTTAAAGTCTCTATGAAAAGTTTTTTTGGCTTTTATGAATATGTTAGCCTTACTGTTATCTATAAGCTAGTGTGTTCCAAAACAATGACAAAATTCGCATTTAGAAGACCAAACCCAACGCTGAAAATGAAAATCAGGTTGATGTCAGAGTCCAACGCCAGATTGATGTCAATCTCCAATGTTGGACAGACGTTGTATTGTGGTTGAACATGAAAATCGTGTTGACGTCAGAAACCAACATCAGTCGGGTAGAAATGTAGTGGAGTAAAAAGTACGATATTTGCATTTCAAATGTAGTGAAGATAAGTAAAAAGTTTCTCAAATACTCAAAACATTTACTTAAGTACAGCACTCAAGTAAATTTACCTTATTACTGTCCACCTCTGCCTATAATGCTTATGGGTATTTATGATGTTTGTATTATTCTTTTCTAATAAATAGTCACTCTCTGATTTCATCTATGGTGATTTCTGCTTGGTAAGGGCCGATAATAAACTGTGTTTAAAACCGTGTTCTTGCCTTACCCGAGTAACTATGGTAAATCTGCAGCAATTATTTATATTCATAGTTGTTGAGTTTGTTTTTGCAGGAAAATTTCAGCTTTTATCATTCATTCTTGTGTGTTCACATCATGTCCGTAAACGAAGAGCTAGCCAAAAAAAACTGCAATTTTATGTTTTAGCCACAGATGGCGACAGAGAGCAAAATCTCAATCAGCTCTAGTTCAGTGACCACTGATCAGGGAGTCGGCCATTTTGCGGGCTGTCTCAATCGCAAAATCCTTCCAGTGCACTGAAACGTTCACTCCTTAAATAGTCTCTCAATGCACCGTGAAAACAAGGGAGCATTGATGCTCTCTATGCTCACTTAACGGAAGTTCTGAAGTGAGAAATATAAATCAAGTGAGCCAACTCGCCTCATATAATGACACGCAATAGATGTTTTTAAAAATAAAAACCATTATAACCTTTCAGGTAATGAACATAATCTAGCTAACATTTATAATTTATTTAAGGCTTAAATGTTGCCCGTATGTAACAAGCAAAGTATTTATCATAATGTACTTTAAATAACATAACATCAGAAAGATATCAGTTCTGTTGTTCATAAATAGTAGTGATGTTGTTCAATGAGGATGTTGAAATAGAGTCATCATCAGTGACTCAATGTGTAGTGAGCCAGGGTCCTTACTGTCCTTATTCGTGTTCACGATATACTGGTTCACAACCTCGGAAGCTAGGGAGCTGATTGAGATGCTCATCTGTTTGATCAGGGTTGGAGCTGAACTTGGCAGGAAGGTAGATCTCCAGTATGTGCTGGTATATACTTATTCACACTGCAGACCAACGGCGACAGTCACCAGATTATAGCACGTCACTTCTCAGACATTCTAATTCTGATTCAGCATGTTCAGTTGGCAAAAACAAGCTCTGACAGAGGGCCAACAGACTCCTACAGCTACAGGGGTTACACACTGATCCGACAAAAGTGTCTGTGAATCGGCCTTTAGTCAGTATTGAACCCTGAAGTTTTAAAGCTGAATGCAAACATATATTCCATTTCTGCTGTGAAAACAGACCAAGAAAAATATACTACTGTTTTTTTATTCTGTCTTAAATTAAAACTTAATGTCAAACCTTTTAACCACTCATTACAAAATAAATGTATATTTTCCCTGATTGACTCTTGTTTTTTCTAATTTGTCTTTCGTTTTTGTATTTCTTTAAAGCATAAGCTTAACAATCATTCTTTTTTCCCCCCGGAATGCCATGGCTCTGTCTTTCTCTCAAGCATTAGTGTGACTGCTGCACCCAAAGCCGGTTTGTTTACTCAACCATGCATGGAGTCGTAGAACTTTAACCTTTGACCTGTGACACTTCTCACAAAAACTCTCCTCCGAGCAAATAGAGCTGCTTGGCCTACAACCCCCAAGTAAGTGGCATTTTTGTGCAGATCTCTGACCACCCCCCTCTCCAACCCAAATCCAGATTTTATAGTTCCAAGAGTTTGGAGTGAATAATCTGATTTTAATGGCAAAATATTTCTTACACAAATGTCGATTTCTTAAAACATCCCCTGTCTTTAATGCCTTTCTAAATGATATAATTCTGTATAAACAATCCCTGAAATGTTGCAAAACAAAAAAAGCCCTAATTTTTCATGAATACTTATGCAAACTCATTCCTTAGTGTTTACTCTGGTCTCTTGGTCTCTTTTCCCTTTTTTTTTTTTTTTTTTTTTTTTAATTTTTTTTTTTTTTTTTTGGAAAATGTATCAATGTTGTACTCCATGTTCAATTCATGTTGTAAGATTGACTGAATATGTTTGCAAGGTGCCTTGTTGTATGTTTGATATATGAATCTTTAATAAAAATAAAAAAATAAAAAATAAAAGTTCCAAGAAGAAGATAAAAACTGGCACTGAACACTTTGTACATCATTAGGCATGTTGCTCTGAATGGCTGTGGTGAGCTCAGGGCAAGACAACCAGGAGAGCCTGTTAATGAGAGGAAGTCATACTCTTCGTTATATTCATTATGTTGCATAACATGTTAAACTGGTCTACTCAAAATATGATACCATATACAGCCTCAGCTATAAACCAGAGAAAGACAGGCTTTTATTTGAAATATATGAAAGAATCTGGTACACGTCAAGGAGATTTAACAGGCAGGCAAACAGGTGTAATTAAAACGTCCAAAAAAAAAACGTAATAAAAAAAAAAAAAAATAAACCTTACATTAGGGCCTTTGAGTGCCTGTCATATTGGAGGTTATTATATATAGGCTATATATATATATATATATATATATATATATATATATATATATATATATATATATATATATATATATATAGACAACCTTCAGTTGAGAGATTGCAAAATGTAGTGCTGACGTGTTAGAGAGATGTTACAATAACCCACACTTCTTGAGACACAACCTCTAAAATAACTTTCTAATGTTCTCACATCAAGTCTGTCAAATGATATGTTTGGTCAAGTCAGTTTCCCTATTTCAAACACAATCATGTACAGAGAATTTGGCTGCAACACGTTATTGTATGTGTCATCATTCCCAATTTTGCAATTTCCTTTGCATTTCAAAAACGGTCATGAAACAGACAGAATGAATGTACTAGTAACATTATACCTGAGATTTTGAATGATCTGAGACTATATAATATTTTACACCTTTCAAGCAAGCAACTCAAATATACACTTTACTGTTAAAAAGTTTGGGTTAAGATTTTTTTAATTCATTTTTTTATAAATTAATATTTTATTCTGCACGGATGCATTAAATTGATCAAAAGTGTCATTAAAGACTTTTACATTGTTAATAAATTAAAATCAATGCTTTTATTTAAACTTTCCATTTATCAAATAATCCTTAAAAAAAAATGTTTGCACAAAAATAAGCAGCACAACTGTTTCAATATTGATAATAAGAAATGTTTCTTGAGCACCAAATCAGCATATTAGAATGATTTCTGAGGATCATGTGACATTTTTTTCAGGATTCAGAAAGTTAAAAAGAACATGATGCTGAAAACTCAGCTTTGTATGACAAAAATACATTACATTTTAAAATGTATTTGAATAGAAAACGGTTGATTACATTTTAATAATATTGCACAATATTACTGTTTTTACTGTATTTTTTTGCTAAAATAAATGTAGCTTTAGTGAGCATAAAACATTTTTCAAAAAAACATTTAAAAAATGATGGGACCAAATGGTAGTGTAATTATGCTGTTAAAGATCTAGCTGTTAAAGAGAAATATGCTAAATATATCACTTGAATAAGTGGAAGTTTGTGATTAGTGACATTTTATTTATATGCAGGCATTTGATCACTAAAACAGTACAATACAGTAAAATATAAAAGGGTAAACATAAGGAAAAGCAGGACCTTATGTGTCTGGGGTTTTCCACGGTTATTTTGTAAAAAGAGAGGTAAAACCGTAAAAGGCAGGAAGTTCTTGTTGCACAATGACAATTCAATTCAGGAGCATCTAAGGGTATATATATATATATATATATATATATATATATATATATATATATATATATATATATATATATATATATATATATACTCACCTAAAGGATTATTAGGAACACCTGTTCAATTTCTCATTAATGCAATTATCTAATCAACCAATCACATGGCAGTTGCTTCAATGCATTTAGGGGTGTGGTCCTGGTCAAGACAATCTCCTGAACTCCAAACTGAATGTCAGAATGGGAAAGAAAGGTGACGGGCCGGTCTGAGTATTTCACAATCTGCTAAGTTACTGGGATTTTCACGCACAACCATTTCTAGGGTTTACAAAGAATGGTGTGAAAAGGGAAAAACATCCAGTATGCGGCAGTCCTGTGGGCGAAAATGCCTTGTTGATGCTAGAGGTCAGAGGAGAATGGGCTGACTGATTCAAGCTGATAAAAGAGCAACTTTGACTGAAATAACCACTCGTTACATGTTACATGGGGGATGTTTTCTTGGCACACTTTAGGCCCCTTAGTGCCAATTGGGCATCGTTTAAATGCCACGTCCTACCTGAGCGTTGTTTCTGACCATGTCCATCCCTTTATGACCACCATGTACCCATCCTCTGATGGCTACTTCCAGCAGGATAATGCACCATGTCACAAAGCTCGAATAATTTCAAATTGGTTTCTTGAACATGACAATGAGTTCACTGTACTAAAATGGTCCCCACAGTCAGCAGATCTTAACCCAATAGAGCATCTTTGGGATGTGGTGGAACGGGAGCTTCGTGCCCTGGATGTGCATCCCACAAATCTCCATCAACTGCAAGATGCTATCCTATCAATATGGGCCAACATTTCTAAAGAATGCTTTCAGCACCTTGTTGAATCAATGCCACGTAGAATTAAGGCAGTTCTGAAGGCGAAAGGGGGTCAAACACAGTATTAGTATGATGTTCCTAATAATCCTTTAGGTGAGTGTATATACACTGTAAAAAGTGAACAGTTGGATCAACTTAAAAAATTACTTCAATTGGTAACACCTAAAGAAATTAAGTTTTCTCAACTTAAATTATCACGTTTTTCACGATAAAACGTGATAATTTAAGTTGAGAAAACTTAATTTCTTTAGGTGTTACCAATTGAAGTAATTTTTTTAAGTTGATCCAACTATTCACTTTTTACAGTGTATATATATATATATATATATATATATATATATATATATATATATATATATATATATATATATACTGTATATACACACACACATTTGTGTAGCCTATGAGTTCAGAAAAACTGTGAAATACAGACATCTATTTTAGTTTCAGTGAAGGAAATATTCAGCAAGTGTACTTCAAAAATATGAACCCACTGTGTTGCTGAGTTTGATTCAGTAGAACAGGGGCACATGAGGAACAAGAATCAGATAGGGTGGGACAAAGAAAGAGAGAGAGGGAACAATAGAGAGCAGGGCAACAAAAAGTCACTCCATTTCCATCTGAAAGGAGTTCCCCAGCTTGGGCCGCTGAGAATTGAAGACGGAAATCATGTTCACTTCAGCGGCCGTCTCACGTTCTCAAGGAAAGTAGAGGTGGCATTGAAATGTCTGAATAAAGTAGCAGTACAAAACAAGTGTCTGTTGCATGTCTGCATTCAGTGTAAATCTACCGGTGATCAGCTCATTTAAGATGATGTTCTTTATTTTGTTTCATAATTTTTTTGGTCAATTTACGGTTTTAGCCATTACTTCATCATTTTTTCACACTGATATATTAACCAGTATATTGTCTATATCTTATGGCTATACTACAGAAACATTTTATGTTTATTTAAACAGTTATTTTAATGTTGACTGATTGGCCCCATTGACTTTCATTGTAAGTGTTTCACAGTAACCCAGATTTTTGCTATTTTTCTTTTAAAGAAAAGGGGAGACATATCAAAAATTATTTTTGCAGTAATCAACATTATGCCAAAAGTAATGCCGATTTAGCTTGAAGCTGAAATTTCCCTTTTACAGTTTCCAATGTTATTATCACAAGTGTTTCATACGCAATGTTATCAAATGAATATACCATTTCAGCTTAATCATCTGATTCTCTAATGTCCCAAAGTTATAGTTTAGACATCCTTCTAAGCACAAACAATTCAATGACTGTTTAATGACCTAAAAACATAAAATAGTAGAAGAGGTGGGTGTGAGATGTGACCCAGATTTCTCCCCAGAACAAAATGTCTGTTGGGTGTAGCTGCTGTTTCACACTTATCAAACATCCATTTGTGGTTTCTGTTACGATGATACAAAGTCAAGGTTTAAGAGAGGGAAACCTTTCAAAAGCCTTTTATGCCTGAAGGTATAAGCTAATATTTAATTTCCAGCTTTCTGAATAAAGAATAAAGTCATGTTTCATGGATCTTTTCTTCATTGCTCTATTTTCCTGAAGGCCGTGTGGATCTTCAGTAGTTCAGTTCTGCTCATGAGTGCGGTGGACTGGTGATGTCAAACGCCTGTTTGTTTATTCTGAGTCTGACATGCACCCTTTGTCATTAGATTAAAGACATAATTAATTGGTCTCCTCATGACTGCTGGTGCAATGTGTTTTAGATTGTTTTTACACTTTGTTTCTCATAGATTAATTATGCTGTATTTTGTGCTGGGGAAGAGGTGGGGTGTTCCAGAGGTCTCTTTCACTGAAGCCTACAGTAAGTCTATATAGTTTTTGAAAGAAGTCTCATGCTCATCAAAGCAGCATTTATTGGATCATCAAAAATACAGTAAAATCAGAAAAGGAAAACTACAATTTAACATAATTAATGTTTTCAATTTTAATAGCCTATATTTTAAAATGTAATTCATTCCTGTATCCTAAACTGAATTTTCAGCATCATTAGTCTTTAGCATCAAGATCCTTCATAAATCATTCTGTTGCTGTATTCTGATTTGCTGTTTAAGAAACATTTCTTATTATCAATGTTGAAAACAATTGTTTCTTTGATGTAAAAAAAAAAGCATTTACTTGAAATTTGAGATTTACTTTTGTAACATTATACATGTCTTTACTTTTGATCAAGAGAGGAGTCATAGCAGAGTTTACAACTCAGGTTTTTGACTTCAGATATTGTGATAAATGTCTCTATTAAGCTGTCTGATCATAATTAAGCACAACTGCCCCAAGCAAAGTCTGCATGTGCAGCCAAGAATGCTGGGAAAGGAGGGTGACCTGACTCTAGATCCAATGGGAGAGTCCAATCCACATGGGATGGATAAGGTAATAGGCAAAATAAGAGGTTTGAAATCTGCTGTTGTTTTACTTGGATTACTTTGTTGATACTGTTTTCTCTACTGACAATACACTTACATTCGGGAAAAACCATGGTAAAACGTCATTATGAGACTGTTAGAGTGTATTTGCACATACATGCAAGTTTATCAATGCATTGGGAATGTAAATGCTAAATGCTTTTTGATACTTGTTTTGTGGCAGAACTAGCCTGATGGTCATAGAGGGGGGTTGTGGGTCTCTTGCTGTACTTCTCTCTCTCCTGAGAGAGCGAGGTCACAGGCATTGATTTGCATCCATTTACTGAAGGTTTCTTCTTTCTGTTGTGCTATTCCCTCAAGGAACCTGGAGATATCCACCCACCCACCCTTGCCCCCGAAACAGACACACACCCATTATGTGTCTCAGTCCCCATCCCCCTCTCGAGGGAAATGTAAACAGCTTTCCCCTCCTCCGTAGATTTCTCACTCACATCTCACATCTTTCTTTCAGGCACCTTCAGTCTCTTGCACAATTTACACATATAAGGCCAGAGGTGTGCATTTGATTGACAGGAGGGCAACATTTGGTTCCAAGATGGGCCGCCTAATAGCTTCATGGATTTATATGCACATACTAACCTATATTTGTATAAAGTCAGACTTCAAATCAATAAAAGCCAACAGCCCAAAACGCAGCTGAGAAAACAGACCATCAGCACGTTCCACAAGAGAAGGAACACACACAATTTAAAACATACACACATTCACAACATCTTAAATGTTCTTAAACAATCTTTAGGTTTCTTCTGATTTGGACAGAGTTTGACATTCATATATTTTTTTTTTTCCTCAACTCATAACCAGAACAATCAACTTTTCTGTCAACAGTTTTAGTTCCAATACTTGCAGAATAGCATTGCAATAATGCGAGGACTGCAGAGTGGAAACATTAAAATGCTCTGTTGCAGTTTTTAACAAGTTTTTTTTCTGACTCAACAGTTGCTTATTTTTGTCACCATTTCTATCTTTGTAAGAGGAAATTCCTCTGCGGTTTAATCATGTGAGACATCTCGCTTAAACAGTTACTGACAGAAGATTGAGAGAGATTTCTGGAGTTTTTGCTGACCTGTCCATCTTTACGAAGGTGTGTTGAATTGACTTGAATGTAAACAATTATAAATTCAAGATTTTATATTTTCGAGTCAATATTCCTCATGTCCACATCATGCATTATGTTGCTGGATACTGGGCTAGTAAAACAACTATTGCTCTATAACATGGTACAGTTAAATATATAGTCTTCATAAGAAGACAAAATGTAAAGATCGCCTTCATGACCTCATTATGGCATCATCTTCTGCTGTCCATTTGGAGGTGCACAGGGAATTGCCTTCTGTCTCCACAAAAGCCTCATGTGAAACCTGATCTTCATCAAAGTTTCATGTATAGTGAGTCTCTTATCATATTGCCTATCAAATCAAGACAAATCTTACCAGCTAAACCTTTAAAAGGAAAAAAAAAATCTTATTTTTTCAGTTTGTAACCACAAAAATGCTTTATTATACTTGTATGTTTATTTAGTGTGCATTTATGGGAAATTTGATGAGTGAAAACCACGCTCAAAAAGCAAACACACATTATTGTAAAATTACTAGTAGAATATTTAAAATGTAATCTAATCCTGAGTTTTTAGGTAAGACCATGGTATTTCAGTATAACTGTGGCTGTACGTGACCAGCCAGTTTTCTCAAATGGGATTTCTGTATAGACTGACCATCTCTTCCCTCTTGGGATGAAACCTTAGAGTTATATGTGATAGAAAGACACCATTGTCAGCATGGCATGGCTGGAAAGGGGGCTTATTCTCTTGAGCTAATATAACAAAGAGCATGGGTATCCAAATACACACTATTTGTGAAAGACATATTAAATTTAATGTGTGTGTGTGTTTGTAGAAAACTGTAAAATATGTAGATAATATCGAAGGATAACAATTCACCTATCAATAAAAGTTTTGTGAATTTTGTTCAATTCAAGTGTGATGAAGTTAAATATTTTCCAAGCTCAGAGTCCTGAGAGTGGAATTGTGATTTCAAACTTAGCCGTCCATAAATAAGTTTAGGTAATAGGCTAAGCTATCATTTATGCATTGAAGTGATCAGTGTGGCTTCTTTAAATGTTTCTACAGCTTGGTAGCTCTTATAACTCCACTTTAAGAGACTGAAAAAGCCCAAATGATTTGTTTCATACTAGTGAAATTTCCAATGAATAGGCTATCTAATATCTAACATATTGGTACAAAAGACAATCTAATCACTATTTCTTTGAACAACATAAAATCTGAGGTGATTCATCCATACAGCTGAACTGACCTCAACTTTTACCCTCAGATCGACATGATAAAGAACATGAGAGATGTTTGCTTTAACACATTTTAATTGAAAAATACTTCAGGTTTCATTTAGACTCTGTAATACACTGACAGTCTAATATCTGATCTACAGTGTTGTACACTACTATCTTGGTAAGAAAAAAAGTGCTTAGAGGTCGACCGTGTTGCAGGAAATGCCCTGCCCATCACTTGAGTTCTTCAGAGTTCCTGTATCTTCATGAGGTCTCATATACTCACTGCAGGCTCTGTGAAGTTACAGTAATTTTTGTGAATTACAAGGTCCTCAAACCCCAATTTCCTTCTGGGATTTTGAAGCTAAAGTTCTCGATAATGTTCTTAGAAGTTCACTCTCTTCCATAAGAGTCAAAATAGATATCAAGCATTCCATGAAATGTTACAGCGTTTTTCACAGTGCTTCAGAGAACTCCTTCAAACTGATGACCAGGCTATGCAAATAAATGGCAGCTTAATCAGGACCAGCCCTTAACAAATCATTTCCATTTTTTTGGTTCACCTGCGCCATCACAATCACATGCAACATAAATCCAGCTCGAGAACAACCAACCATTCAGATGAATGTCAACAGTGCAATGTTGTAATGGCAAACCCAATGACTCAGGCCATCAGCAATGGAAAAAAGGCAGGTTCAGGCTAAGAGAGTTATCGCTTCTTTTTCTGTTTGAGGCTTTTTCGTCGTTTGACTATCATTTCATACAGTTTATCCATGCCTTCGTGAAGCCCCTCACCGATGATGGCACAGGCCGGTTGGATGTGGTATGTAGTGGCAGGCGTGAGCTCCTGGAGCGCGAGCTGCTTCTCTATGTCAGCCACAGACAGAGATTTTGGCAGATCCTGTTTATTAGCTATGACTAAAAGCGGTGTTCCTTGGTTTTCAGCAAATTTGGTCACTTTATGGAGCTCTGTCTTGGCCTCCTCCAGTCGATCCACGTCTACTGAGTCCACCACATAAATAATGCCATCAGTGCACCTACTGTAAGATTTCCACAAGGGCCGGAGTTTCTCCTGCCCACCAACATCCCAAAAATGACAGCTTATTCCTTTGGCCGTGCCATTACTAAGCTTGATCTTTTCCGTGTTGAATCCTATTGTGGGTACAGTGTTGACAAACTCGTTGAATTTCAGTCTGTAAAGGACCGTGGTTTTCCCTGCGGAATCCAAACCAAGCATCACTATATGGAGGGACTGAAACGCGGATATATTGGAGAAACTGTTCCCCATTTTGATCTCCTCGTTAGCAGGGGTAAAACCAAAGCAGACCCCCTTGGCACCAGCGATTCGACCAAATTCAGACAGGATGTGATGGAGTGATCATTGCAGTGCGCGTGAGATCATCTCGTGCTCGGTAAACACTCCTCTGTGAGCGGAGAGTCTCCGCAGTAACAGCTCACATCAACATTCCCCCCACAAACTGCTTCAAATTCCTCCAGACGTCTCGGTGTTCAGTCTCTGCCGGTGGTTGTCCACATTAGCGATGAATGAATGTGATCAGAAATGTGTTTTAGACATAACACGAACGTGTCTACTCACGAGGTGACGGACACAAGCGAATGTATGATAATGAATGAAAGCCAGCAGTGGCCCTGCAGCAGCTGCTCCTCACACTGGAGAAACTCCGCCCGCATTTCATGTGGAAACTGAAAAACAAACCCCTTTTATGGCAAGCCATTTATTCATTTAAACTAATTAGTAGGCTATACGTTTTTGTTACTAGCAATTATTTTGTTAAACACTTGGTAGTCCACGAATGACTATCTTTTTCACTATTAAATAGCCTATTAAACTATTAGTAGGCTATTTAATCAGTAACCTACACGAATTATTTGTATTTACAGTAAAACACATTACATGGACAATTTGAGTCTACATATAGAAAGTCTAATTTTTGCTGTATTATTATTTTTATTTGCTATTATTTTAAAATGTGTGATGTTACCTATAAACTGCAACCTAAATGTATTTAGCCATGTAAAACATTTTGTGCTTAAATAACTATGGAATAGGCTAATTGACGAGGGGGGTCAATGAATTATTTAAAAACAATGCACACCCAGAATGTACATTATTTTTCAATAATTCAATGGTCCCTCATTAATTATTAATTACGTCCATGAATAATAGGCTAGTTAGTGATTTCGAAAATAAAGGTTCCACGTTGTTTTTCACAGCGATGCCACTGAAGAACAATTTTGGGTTACCCAAAGAACCTTTTAGTAAAAAGTTCTTAAAAGAACAATATTCTTCTTATTGTGGAAAAACATTTTAGCCTATTCTAAATAACCATTTTCGAACCTTTTGTGGAATGGAAAGGTTCCGTTTCTTCATGAAACCATCGATACCAATAAATAACCTTTATTTGTGTAGTGTAGGCCTACTGGCCAGTAATACAATTTAAGTAAATAAGTTATAGCAACAAAAATAGTTCACAACTAGTTGGTTCTAAGGATTAAATGTTAAAATGGTTTTCCACATAACCTTCCTCAGCAGTATGCGCACAGGACACAGGTTATTCCTAGTTTTCATGGAAGATGTATTGCATTCGTAAAGAAACCGCAGGGTGCGTCAACAGGGTTGCACCGATTTGTTCAGAAACACATTAGGAAAAAATGCAACATTTTAGACACGTTTTTCAACATTCCCTGAAATCGTTTAAATGATTCCGCCGACTTAGGCCTATATTTCCACAGCAAATTTGAATCATTATAGCATAACCTACTACCTCTTAAAAGTGATTAAATTTGTAATTCGTCTTTGCCCAAATCTTTTCTAAAACGAGCATTATCTCACGGTCTTATTTCAGTTACATAAAAGTTACATTGCGGGTATTGTTATTGTTGTTATGTAGCGCCACCTACCGTTCATAGTAGGTACAGTTTTTTTTTAAATGTTTTTTTTTTTTTTTTTATCAAAACCCAGGCTTTCAAATTGACCCCGGAAAAAACACGGTCAATAAAAAGAGTGTAGGCTATCTCTATTTGTACACCGGTCAGAGACTGGTTAAACTTCATTGCATTTGGTAACAGCCTCTGAGACCAAAAACGTAATGTAGCCTAAACTTTTCATGGATGAGTGTTGTGGCATGCTATCAAATCAAAATTTTGTCTAAAACCAGTCCTCATAAAATTAAGAAAAGTCACTAATTCAGGTGGGTAATTCAAATTGTTGACAAATCCATAGGCCAAACAGATCGGTGCAATAGGCTATTAAGAAAAGGAGCTCTGAATTGGCAAACTATAGACTGAAAAATTAAAAGCACTTTCCGAATTTTAATCAGACCTACTAAGAAAGATCTAATAACCCAAAGGAACCAGCATCAACAACACAACAATGACAAAAGTTTTTTTACATATGGTAATCAATCATTAATGTCAGGTTTAATTACAGTATCATACACTTATTGCTCATTGAACACAACTCAGATACGGTTACTGGGCAACAATCTGGGTTTATATATATATATGTGTGTGGCTCTGTGGCTCAGGATCTGACAAATACAGACACATCAGTTCAACATTAAACATTTAACCTTTAGGCCTACAGATGAGGCAATTGTCTTTTTATTGTCAAGAGATTGTCTTTACTGAGTAAACCTTAGGCTTACAACTGTTTGTCCACTAGATGGTAGATATGTGATGGAAATGTAGGAGAAATTACTGGGAATGAGAATTGGCCTTATTTTGTAATTACCCATTTGCAGTAAGAAAATTACTCAGGGTGTAACATTCAATCATGGACTATTTCAAAACACCATTCTTTTTTAGCATTAGCATAAAGAGAAAGAAAAATGAAGCTTTATACAGAGGAAAGTAATTTGTCTTTGTCTTCCTGAAACGAAAAAAAAAAAAAAACCTCCACTGCTCACTGACCCAAGGAGGAACACAGTTTATTTATGGCATATCCCAGCAAATGCAGACACATTCATAAACAGACAACTTGCTTGACCGTGTCTTTGGAATAGCAGGTACAACTGTATAAAATCTTCACAGTTGATTCTACATGTACATTACACACACAGGGCTGTCGCTATAGCAGGGTGAAAGGTGGTGATTATAGGGTCCCCCGGCTTTAGGTCCCGCGATTTCAATGGAGGGGACCCCGAACGTGATTTCATCTGAGGGGAGCCCCCCTGCTCCGGAGAACGATTTCAAGGGGACCCACAGCAACAACCTGCACCGGGGCACCTGATACCCCAGCTACACACACACACACACACACACACACACACACACACACACACACACACACACACACACACACACACACACACACACACACACACAGTGTCTTTCAGATTTTTGTCAGAAGCATGGTTCCCCTCCAGAGAGTCAGAGAGGGCCCAGATGAAAGACTTGTGACGTGAACTATGCTGTCTACATGCCTGTGTCTACTGAATGGGCAGATGTACGCACATTTTTGTTAGACCCACAGCGATGACTGTTTACATTCGTCAAAATTTCTCTAGGGAGAGCCTGTCAAACAGAGAGAAAAATTATGATGGAGTGATAAGACTGGAATTTGCACATAATACTTGACATTTGTAAAACTCTCAGTAGCCACAGTAAGAAAATGACCTTTGAATGCTGTTCAAGTTAACACTTAACAAATATATTTGAGTGAATATATATATATACATACATACATACATACATAGGCTACCATATAGCCTACTCACAAAGCCATTATATGAAGAATCTGACAAATACAGACACATCAGTTTAACATTAAACATTTAACCGTTACAAATGAGGCTATTCAAGCCAACTTGATGCCACATAAGCTCTTTGGAGAACAGGTCGACCGAAAATGAAAGAAACATTATTTTCAGCAAGTCAGATGCTGGTTAATGTATAATATAATTTACACCAGAACAGTATCCTCTCAGAATGTGCACAGTAAATGTGTAACCAAATCTACTGTGACATGTTGTACAAGGCATGTTGTAAAAATTTCCAAACTGGATACAGAGACGTAGATTAGCAGTCATCATGTGTAGATGCTAGCATTTATTTTCCACAGAATAAAGAAATAAATAATTTAATAAAATTGTATTTTATTAATGCATTTAAACTTTGAATGAACAAAGTGATCTTTTTTACATTGATAAAATAATTAATAAAACTGCTATATTATTAAAAATCTATATGTGCTGTTTGGAATTACAACAAACCATTGGACTAGAACGAAATACAGAGGCCGCATGAATAGGCTAATATGCTACTTCGTAGGCTACTGGCTACATTGACATCAAACAATAACTGGCCATTTTGTTAGAAAATTTTGAACTTTCTCATTAGGGACATTTTACTTAGAGCTAGATATACTTCTAGCTCCACACACTTTAATTCGTAGCTACTCACCTCTTGAACGCAAGCTTCTCCCACAGGCGAAAAATGTTCGACTTCCGCTACGCACCAAAGTTGATATTTTGTGAGCTGTGAGTTACAGTTTGAGCAGATTCAGCGGAATAAATGAAAATTACATTACAATTGCAGTACAAATGATTACCTCCAGCCAGAAACCTTTAAGATTAATTTCGTTTATCAAAGGAAATTATTAACAAAAGGAAAACACGCTGAAATAAAGTAGGCCTAACAGCACAACAATTTGCAAAGGAAAAGTTCTCATCAGCTTCAGCGCACCAATGGTAAGTAAACATTTTTATTTGCCAGGTGATGATCAGAAGCTTTTTTCTTTCTTTTTTACATGTGCTGATGTGTGTTTACTTTCCCTTATAACATTAGGCTACTTAAAATTGAAGTAGGCCTTCATAAACAATAGACACTTAGAGCAAAGTGGAACAGGCAGTTTAGCATAGGCTACAATGCAGTTAGGATTATAAAAGAACACAAAACAAAAGAGAAAAATTGTTACAGTAGGGCTGTTCGATTATTTTTGGTCAATACTGAAGATTATTGCTGGGCGATATGATCAAAGTCTTATTTCACGATTGAATAATTTTAAACATTGAAATTTCACAATTATCGATACTTCAGGAAAAACTATTAGCCTACTAGGTTAACTAATGTAAGAAAAAGGCCTCAAAACAATCACAGAAGACAAGTAAAGAGTCAACAATACAATAAGAACAAAGAAACCATTACAAACAAAATGGAAAAAATAAATACAACAGAATGGAAATACAAATTAAATAAACAGTGTTTTACATTTTCAGAAAGATGTAGCCTACTAATAGTTGTATTCAGATGCGTAATATTCTACAAAAAATAATTATGAAATGTAAAATAACACTGCATATGATATGACACTGCATAGTCTTACTGTACACATTAAATATAGATTAATCCCTATTAAAGCTACTTAAGTTATTCAGTCAAGATCAGCGAGTGATTTGCCTTTATCATTTGTTGTTTGATTATCATTAATGACACTGCAGTATGTTTATTAGGCTGCTGTCACTTTAAAAGCTGATGCACAAATCCAATATACTGTTACACACACATTTTCTTCCTTAACTCTGCACGTTTACTTAAGACATAACCCACTGTGTTTACGTTAATACTCTCCAAAAAGGCATTTTGACTTTTTTTTGTGTGTGTGTGTACGCGTTTAAGGTGCGTATCTGAAGCCCATTTTCTTATCTTTGTTTGTGCACACAGAAAGCCACTTGGGGAACAGTGGCATAATGTGCTTTTAATAACACGGTTTATTATCAAACACTTCCCGTAGTTTAGCAACAGTAGACTGCAGTTTACAATATTTGCGGATATGGCTGTTTTGGATGTTAAGTTTGGGTTGATTAGGGAGGAACGAAAGCGTTCTGTGAATGAAAGGAAGGTGCCCTGGACTGAATGTGGCAGGGCACAATAATTGTTTCACCTCGATTATGTTGTTTTCATAATCGTTGAAGCCAAAATTGAAAATCAATTACAGTTAATCGTACTGCCCTATATTGCAGTATTAAATTTACAAGTATGTAAAAGCATATCTTTTGTAAAAAATGTACAAGTATAAAATCATGAATCTGAACAATCATATCTTATTTTACATTTGAAGTTTTACATATCCATGAGATAGAGGCCTTTGTTTTGTATTAAAACATCAGAAATAGCCTACACATTTGGTCCAATGTACAATTTTTTATTGTACAAACAAAAGGGTCTTAAAAGGAGACCTATTAACTATTATAAATGTGTGTGCATGTAAACTGGAGTTTATCTTTTTTTTTTTTTACTGCGTGCGAGGGAAAAACATCATTACATGGACTTACAAAAGCATAAAAATGGAAAGAATCAGTATTTAAACACTATTCCTCAGCAGTATAACCACAAACTTTTGTTGTGTTCTCACCATTTTTTTAACGACTCTTTCCTGAACTATGCAGTTAATGTCTTAATGGAGAAAGTTGTATCATATCTGAAATGGAAGAGAGGTTTTTAAAAAATGACCTGCACAAGTTATGCTTGCAGTGGTGGTTTGGGTCGATCAGATTGTTCTTCTTGACTGTCATTATCAGACGCAGGCTCGGACTGATACAGCAAAACTGACGCCATAGCGTAGTTACAGTAGTCTTTACAGTGCCTGTTCAAAGCACCGGAAGCTAAAACGCACCGGTTATGGTAGGGGCATTATATTTGTGACACACGCTCCAAGCGGTAGACCAATCACAGCAGACTGGGCTTTCCGGCAGGAAACTAAAAGAGAGCGTTCAGACAGAGGGTGAAAACAGGTGCCGTAACAATGTAAATTAAAAGAAAAATTAGTTTTTTGAACATTTAATCATGCAATTTTATTCTAGACCCCTAAACAAAATTATTAACCTGTAAATGAGCATAATAGGGGCCCTTTAGGAAATTGAAATCAGGTGTATCTGGGTCTCGTAAAAGCCAGTTGGTGTAGGCAGTCCTTATATGGCACAGTCATCTTGAGGGGAGGGGCTAAAGGCGGAGCTCCGTAGGAGATCCAGGCAGTTGACAAGGACGAGGGAGCCAGTGATGTGTCTCCAGCGCTTGGTGATGGGGTTCTTCATTTTGTCCAATCCAGTGTGAAGTTCCTGAATCACATCCCTGTAACTGTCCCCAATCTGGGCTGCCCATGTGACCAGGAAGTCATATGCAGGTTTCCACATAGCCTTAGTGAGGAAAAAAAATTAAATATTAATTTTAATTTGACATGTACACCTGCATGCACATGATATCCAGGCGTCTATACCCAATCTGTATCTCCATTAAAGTGAATGTGTGTGCAAATTCCCCAAGCCAGTGAAACAAAGAGTAAGAGGAAGCTCACAATCTCATCAATTGTTGGTAGAACATTTTGGTTCCTTTTCTGAGCTAGATGCAAACACTTAAATCAGGTTTCCTGTAATCGCTGCTCTAACCCAGTTCTGTCAGGACCACTGTCGTCAAATATGATTGACAATTAGCATACAGTTTGGATTGGTGGTATGGTTCCGTTCTGGGCAAGAACTCCCTGCGCATCCATGCAGCCTAGCATGGATAAGCCCCCCTTAGGGTAAACAGAACAGAACTTAAAATTTTAGGGGCTGTTTACACGACACTATTTTCAACTAAAAACGTAAAACTTTTTATGCGCTTTGGATGTTCGTTTACATGACAATGGCGTTTTGGGTGCCTGAAACCGCAAAGGGTTTCTAACAGGTTTCAAAGTGCAAGTTTTTGAAAACGGTCTCTGTGTAAACAGCAAAAACGTGAATCTCTGAAGACGATGACGTCATGCAAAAGCATATTACGTGTTTCATCACCATCTAATGGGCTGGCAGCAGAATACAGCGTTTTTGGTCGTTTTCGCGGATCCGTGTGAATGGAAAACTGAAATGAAAAACTTCTCCGTTTTAAGCACATCATTGTCGTGTAAACGTACCCTTAATGTACAACATAATTCGAGAATTTAGTTCGATTCAAAGGGGAATCAGAATGCCAATCTTGACTGGATGAGAGGAGGAGCTGGAGGAGGGTAATTAGCTCCTGAGAAGCGCGATAGCTGTTGATAATACTGAAGGAGCTAATATAAGAATGCTGTGCTGGGTGTCGTATTCCTAATGGTAGACGTGGATCAGCTGAGAGTCAGCTGATGCGAGCTTGAATAACGTGACCTGCCAGAACTGACGCTATGCTTGATTTTCATACTTTTCATATGTCAGCTACTATCTCTCGCACCAATCTCATTAGGACATTGTTCTTTATCCATTTGTGACAAATTAGAATATTCAACATTCTATACACTGTAAAAAAAGTTGCTGCCTTAATTTTTTTAAGTACAATAAGCTTGGAAGTCATTTCAACTTAAATTACATTAAACCAAAAAAAAAAAAAAAAAGTTGAATCTAGTATAACTTGTATAATTAAAAAAGTAAAAAATTGCTTAACTTATTTTGATGAGTTAAAGCATGTAAAAAATGTTGTCTTGTTGCAGTGTACTTCAGATATAATTTTTTTCTTAACTTTGTGTGTACATAATCTATGTCTATGTTTTGTTTGCACAGTTGTCTGTAATGTCAATGTTCTACAATCTGAGCCACGTCCTTAGCACATTTTAAACACTGTGTAAACTGTGCAAACAAACTCTTTTTTACAATCCAATCTCCTAAGAATATGCATTTTACAAGGTGGTGATTTGGCATGAATTTGTACAATGTGATTTGTACGAAAATATATGATTTAAAACAAAAACAAAAAAAACAGTAAGCATGAAGGCCCTAAGCACACCCCTAAATCGTCAGCGGGGCGTAAGCAGATTGGATAAAAACATACGAATGAGATCATATGAATTAGTCACCAATTCTGCAAAACGTAAAATAGTTACAAATTGCCATGAGATGCGGGATATATATTTTGCCTCCCTGTTTAATGTCACTCTGTAGGCTGAGAGTCTATCAGCACCAGCACAGGATAACAGAGCTTCCACATTCCAAAATCATCATTCATGACTTGTCATTAATCAAACATGCTCTTAAGTTAAATTCCTGGAGGAGTATAGCCTTGTCTTTTAGTTGATATATAGCCAGTCAGTTTTAAAAGAATATTTCACCCAAAAATGTACTCAACCTCATGTAAAGCTTAAAAGGGTGGTATAATGCCCCTTTTTACAATATGAAAAATAAGTATCTGTTGTCCCCAGAGTGTGTATGTGAAGTTTTAGCTCAAAATACCCCACAGATAATTGTTTACAGCATGTAAAAGTTGTCCCTTTTTGAGGGTCAGTAAAAACGCGTAGTTTCGTGTGTGTCCCTTTAAATGCAAATGAGCTGCTGGTACCGGCACAGAGGGCGGAGCTTCAAGAGCTTGTGTGTATTAACAGCTCCGATTACCTCATGCAGACAACTGTTCTGCCTTTTTTGTTGAAACTGGAGTCGGACAATGATGGAGAGACACAAGAAGAAGTGACAAAATGTAGAATGCAACAGGACATTTCTGAATGGTTAGTTGATGAATTTAAGTTGCTGATGTGGAGTTAACTATCTTCAAGTCTTTGATTAGCATATTCTGTCATGATAATCTATAAAATCGCTCGTGTGGAAACTGTTGTAAGATGCCTACAGAGTGACATGCTATTGCATTTGTGTTACGTACTGTATTGCAGGTGAAAAGACGGATGCAGACTCACACATGTGCAGCTGTACTACAACAACTCTTCCTCTTTTCAACACTGCTTGCGTGTTCCCGGGGGCGGGGTTTATGTAAATTTTAGGGTTAGTGAAGTCACTAACCCGGGAGGAATGTCATGCAGTCCCTACCAGCCGTTTGTATCAGTCCTTAAAAAACTATTTCTTTAAAAGCAAATATCTTCCTTTGCTTTGAACTTTGAGCGTTGTAACTTTGCAGATGTTGTTTATGCTCAAACATCAACATTACACACTAACTAAAGTAAATGATGGTGAGTAAATGATGACAGAATGTTCAGGTTTGGGTGCGTTGTGAGTTTGTTTTACCTCGCTGTCCAGTTGTCCTCTGATGTCCCTGTGTGGAGCTTCATATGCTTCCATCTGCTGCCGGGACACTTTAGCCAGTCTCTCAGCAAGCTCCCTCCAGCGTCCCGCAACCTCCACCGCTGTGGTCAACAGCACAAAGTCCATGACCAGTCGTGCCACCAGGCCCTGACAGTCCATCTTCAGAAGAGCCTGAAAGAAAGATACAGAAATGCATACTAATTTTTTTTTTCTCTATTGATATTGGCATATAATGGAAATTTAATTGTGCAATTGTCTAACACTTGCTTAGAGTTATAATTTCATAAAGGTATTATAGGGATCACTCAAAAATTAATATACTGTCATCATTTATTCACCATCATGTTGTTCTAAACCTGTATGAGTTTTTTCTTCTGTGGAACACAAAATACGTTATTTTGAAGAACTGTTTTTATTTACAGTTAAATTCAGTGGGGTCCAAAACCACAAAGGAACCCCTTGACTTTCCCTGCATGCCAAAAAAGAGAGATATTTTTCAAAATATGTTCTTTTAGTCATACTGGTTTGGAACGACATGAGGGTAAATGATAACAAAAATGCAACTGTCCATCTAGATGCAGTCTTTAGCAAAGGAATATCCATTTTCTCAAACTGTACATTTTAATATTGTATGCCTAAACACTATTGTAACATTTAAAATGGTTTATTTTACTTTTCATTGTTTTCAGTTACGGATTTTAACGTTGACCATTTATTGGTTATCAGCTTTAACATAAAAAATATATAATTTTTATTACCAGTGCATCATTTTATTGGCAGTGCATCCCTAGTTACAATGCATTACCCCATGCTTAAAATATCATGCCCAAAATCGTAAATGACGTTGAACCTATGTGCAAATATTTGACACAGTAAAATTGTTCACATCAAACTGAAATTTATAGTTTGTGTAGTTGTGTACTATTGTTTAGCTGCTTTCATAATCTCACACCATGTCATCTGCTATAAAAGTGTTTTCTTTTTCCCCTAGTTGTTGCTAAATAAATCCTGTTCTAATAAGTAACCTTCACCAAGAGTACACAGCAACACAAACTACAAAACTGAGATAGTGTTAGTGGTTTTCTAAGCACCGCCTCAGAAGATCTGGACCAATCAAGAGCTCAAGTCATCATCCAGGGTCCTTTGATAAATGTGGCGATATGCAGGAAGCGACGTGCATGCTCCTGTGAGCACAATATAATGAGAGTGACTCCGGGCCCCTTGGACAAGGGAAATGTTAGGGTGGAATATCCGGCCGTTCTTTTGCCAAGTGTTCCGTCTTATTAATGTGACCTTCTTTTCTCCCTTAGAGTTTGTTCTGACATTTAAAAAACTGAATAAGGACTTATATTCCACTGTGCCTTTTGAATGACATTCACTGATCTACAAAACTGTTATCTGCTGATGATGACATGTGACATTTATACTTTGTTAGCGCTTTTTTATACAATAAAGAAAAGAATCAGTCTTTCTACTAGTGCCATCAGTGAATGTAATTCAGCATTTGTCAAAAGTGCAGGTGTACTTCATGCACTCAAATATGGTCTCACAACAGAAGCAAGTGTTTAAAAGTTACACGCCCTAAACCCACTAATCTCTGATTCCAGTTCCGTGTCTTGGAATGTTTGGAATGACAGGAAGTCTGCTCAGAGGGGGAGGAACACGGCGCTGATGCCCCAGAAGACCTGTTTGGTTCCAAACAGAGCAATGAGATAGCAGGAGTCTTGGATGCTTTCCATCTTATCAAAGATGTTAGTTCTACAAACACACAGGACGGTATGTTTTTGACTTGTACATTCAGTCAGTGCTAAAAGGAAGATACATTTTTGTGATCGGTACAATCTTCACTCCTCTCCTGTAGCACAAGCAGTGAATTTGCCACTCACTGTCTGGATGCAAGTGAAATAGAAATCATATTGTGTGTGAAAGTATCACACTCTGTACACATTGATTGTGTGCATTAGCTAAAGAGAGATAAGGCCTTTCATGTGCACCTGCTTCCTGAGGTGTCTCACCTCTGACCCCTGTCACAGTCAGGAACTTATTAAGTAAACCCTCCAGAGACACTGTAGTAACAGAAAGACAAACAAAATCTGCTGCTCAGGATTTTGACTGTCACAGAATCCAGAACCAGATGTTAATTCCTCAGAAATGACAAGAAACGTAACTAGAAAACAGAATATCCAAATGTGTTATCATTTAAACAATATATTGAAAAAAATATCCAGGACAAATTGTTATTATAATGATTTTAATTCCTAATAATTTCACTGTTTTGCACACAAAAATGCCAAAGCTGGTTTCATTGTTTTGTTATTTTGTTCTCTCCTAAATGTATCTTAATATGCTGGAGTCCACACATAAAATAATAAGAATAAAACAATAAAACAAACAATTAATGGCAGACAAGAGGCTTATAAATTGAGGTGCACAAAAAAAAAAAAAGTAAAAAAATGTTTCAGTCCATTGGACTTTCCCATAAATACTCTGAGCCTCTTATCTCCATGATTTATTTGTTTATTTTTTGGTGTGCAGATTCTTTATTACTGATGATACATTGATTCAAAGTAATACCCAGTGAACCTAGCTGGCTAAACTTTTTGAAAAAGTTTATTTTATATTAATATTCTGGAAAATGTTAACAGTTCCAAAAGAAGTGTTGTTAATTTGACCTATAAAAAGTCTGTAAATACACACATTGAGAATTGAGTAGTGCATTGGAGTATTTTTACTCAGTAAAGTGAAATCAAGCTATAAAAAAAATGAATCAGTATATGTTCAGTAGGAATCCAATTGACAGGTATTGTTAGCGTCATGATCTACCAGTTGACCTACTACAGGAATTTAATTATATTACACACAAAGCCTGCCTGAGCAAATCGAGATATTTTATCAGTGCAGAAATTCTTTAAATTCATATAACATAACACGTGAATTAGTTAGCATGCTCGTACATTTGCTTAGCCTTGATTTAACACTGCATGTGCACTAGACAATGCAGCTTTCATTAATAAGACAGCTGAACACATGATTACTTGAATGCTTTTAGTATGTTTCTCTCTTAAATTCATCTTCTTTAACATCTGATTTTATGATATTACTCATACTTCATTATATTTCCTCTTGCCTGTCTCTTTTGATTTCCTGTTATATAAGCTGACCGTTCTGTCTTCTTTTTTCTGTTTATAAACTATTGTAAGAAATCTCTGAGCATTTATACAGAACCACTCTTCTGCTGGAACAATAGGCTAAGGGAAATGGGAGGAGACCGTGGGGAATCAAAGACTCAAAGTTTAGAGACATTCACTTGTTCTTCTGAAGCATGTCTGTAAATTCATCTGACCCTAAATGTAGCCCAGACTGGAGAATATGCCAGGAAAAAGATTTACAACTGGAACTTTTACTGATTAAAAATGGAATTGCAAAGTTCTATAAAGCTGTTCAGTCAGAATGTCCTTTTTTTTAGGTAACCCGAAAGACTAATTCGCTACGGCTTCCCTTGGGAATTTCTAATGGGTTTCAAAATTCACATTTGACTGTGTGTAATTTATTTTGTAAAACAAAACAGTAAAGTCTCTTTGTGTACTATTAACCGCAGACCTCATTTTATTCATAAATCAAAAGGCCAGAGGGAATTCAAGAGGGAATCCATTGCTCTAAAATGCAAATTCTTCTCTATTCAGAATATGCAAGTAGTTTATTAAAACGTGCAGAGAATTACAGTTGCATATCTGTTAGCAATATCTTGGCAATAGATTTGTAGGTGTGGAGGGATTGTGTAGTTTAAGGCGCCTCTCGGTCCATATTTGATGCTTCTGTGTAAATGTTAACAATAAGAAAGGAAACATCTGCACAACTAAGACTCTTCAACACGTTCACATCTTCCGGCATTTTCACTCACGGGTCTGTTGTCACGTTTGAGATGGTCACGGATGACCCTTCCTAATTTTAGGACATGAAGAACATTTCTATGTATCTGACAGACAGTATCTGCTAGCTTCACTTCAGTGACTTTGTCAAAGGGCCGTGCTATGAAACAATGTATATTGTCAATATCATTTTAATCTCACAACAAATGTGGTGTTTTGAGCAGATGCTGTTTCAGCTCATTGTTATTTCAGTTGAGACCCAGCATTAACTAAACTTAAGCGTGTATGCGCATGCACTTTATATGATGTGTCTCTGCGTGTTGATATCAGATACTGAAGATAACCTTTTTAAGTCTTGTGCATTTCGACTGTATGTTTTTTTTCATCTGGGTGGTTGTTTACTTTTACAGTTGCACATAAGTTGAAAGTTTTAAACTTTAGTAATATTTTTAGGTGATTTGGTGTGTTTCTGACTTTTCAAAATTGATTTGAGTAATTGAAACACACACACACACACACACACACACACACACACACACACACACACACACACACACACACACACAATTGCATACATTATCGCAGCCAAAAATAAACGTTAACGGAAAATGTGTGTAATTTCTGACAGTGTTTACACTTTTCAGGAAGTCAACCTACAGATATTTAACACATTGACCTGGAATATTTAACATTAAAATGGTTTCATTCTGTGCTGCTTTGTAAAGACTTGTCAGATTAAGCATTGGAATTTTCATTGAAGCTCATATGAAATGAAATATTTGAGCAAAACACGGCATTAATGAGAAGGCCACTGGTAGACTGTTGTAGGCAAGGCAAGTCCTTCTTACATGTGTATTTTTATATTGATATATTTAGAGGTTTAATCACAACTTCTTTTTTAATTTGATATTAAAATATGTGTATTAAAATATTTTTATTTAGAGAGTCTTCAGTGAACTCTCTCTTACATAGAGAGGTTTGTTTTAGGTAATAACTGCAGATTGACTGATGCATTATAGAGCAGATTTATATTTAAAAGTGTGTTTGTAATATAAGCTAAAATGCAACTTGATATTTCCTTAGGAAACATCCTGCTTCAAGTTCCTGTTGACATAAGTTTTCACATCAAGCTTTATTGACAGTTATATGAGTGCTCAGAGTATGTTATGAAATATTCATTTGACTGGCTCTGGTATGAACTACAGAAATGATCTATTATTCATAGTTTAATTAATACAAATCTATTCATTTGCAAAAGCGAAAAGTGTAATAAATCCTTCAATCACATCTGCGAGGTCGATTGCATGCTGCTTCATCGTTTTTATAATTTTCAGTAATGACATTTTTCGATTTCAGGCTGGATCTATTGCTATCATAGTTGACTTTCAGACTTTTGACTTGTTAACTTTCAAAAACGTCACTCTTCTCCCGATTCTCTTTGCAGTTGCTAATCTTATAAATAATAAATTAACTAATGTATGACTAAGGAAAAAATAAATTGATATATTTTTTTTTTTTAACATAATTTATATAATTTTATACAATTATTATGTTTAGTTTCTACGAAGGTGCTCTCAGTACACACTCAAGTTTAGCTGAAAGATCTACATCCATATCAACACTTACCTTCATGAGTTCCTTCTGGAAAGACTTCCTCTCCTTGCCCTCAGCTGCGTTGCAGTCTTCCTTAAGCTTCTCGAGAACACAAGCCACTTTTTCAGGCTCACTGTCTGGCTCTGTCCGACAGAAATGTGCCAGAGGCAGATTGACGTAGCCCAAAGCATCAGCAAATGCTCTCCAACTCGCCACGTTCTCCATCAATATCGTTCGCACTGATGCGTAGATGTATGTCAGGCACATGCAGGGCTTCAAGATCTGTTCTAAAAGGACTGTAGTCATAAGATCAGGCCCTTTGAAATGAACAGGTTTCACTTTTCCCATGATTAGAATGTTTTTTGCATGCACCAACCCAATTCTTCCATGGTAATATCCGATGTACCACTCTTTGGTCCATAGATGCCCTTTAAATTTAATTTTTTCCTCACTCAAAAGAGCTATCACATCTCCTTTAAGATACTCTAGCAAATACAGGCTTTTGGACTGTCTTATAACAGTTTTTAGCAACTTAGCAAATTTCATGTTTTTGACTAGTCTGTCCTGAAACACAGGGTACTTTGTGGTCACTGCAAGAGGAGACAGTACAATTTTGTTCACTTCCTTTTTCTTTAGGAAGCGCCTTTGAGCGGAGCTTGTGCTTGTTTTTGGTGGTGGGGTTGGGGTCTGAACGCAGAACTGGGCCAGGATACAGTCATTATCATCCTTGACTTGAATTCGCAAAGTAAAATCTAAAATGTCAGTTGAATCCCGGGCTGCAATCATGTAGACGAGACGGGCAACTTTGCCGAGTTTGATCTGGAATCCCCTCACTGTTCTTGCCTGTTCATTGGCTTTTACTTCAAAATTAGACATGTTCGAATACACGCCAACTTGAAGGTCTTGAGGTTTTGTTAGTACAAACTGATGCTTTCCCCAGAGCTGGAGGACGACAGGTGGAGTAGAGTGTGAGTACGTTTTTACGTCGCTCACTAGCAACGTCTTCGGGGCGCAGTCGTGCCCAAAAATGGCCACCACTGTCTTGAAGGATGGGTGGATGTGTTTTGGCCCGTATACCCCAAGAGTGACCTTTTTTACGACATGTTCCCACACCGTGTTGTATGGGGCCACAGTTTGTGCTTGGGCAACCACAGAGACATACATGCAAGGTTCTAAATTGTCCAGAGTCACTTGAACTGTGTCTCCATACATGTATACATGTGGAATCGAGACATATGGGCCTTCTTTGAAGTCGCTTCTTACGCACACCACCTCTGTGGTTTTGCGGCTCTCTATCTTCACTACAACAGACACCTTCATCTCTAAAGTGACTGGGGTCTTGGTTTCCATGTTACTGAGTTTTACTTCTACCACTGGACTTACAGTTGTACATCTATCATTGTTGAGCTCCAATGGTGGGTCCAGAAGGGCCTTCAGCGATATCTGTTGAGTCTCACCAGGTGCAACATGGCCCTCAGGGATATGTATGCTGATACTGGAATCTGGTAGCTGCACGGCACCGCCTGCACTGTCCAGATTGCACACAATGTTGGTCTCTATTGGCTGGGTTTGTCCCCAACCTGGGTTTTGTCCAATGGAGTCCAGGTCGTGGCAGGATCGCGTAAGTTTACGATGATTTAGCCATGCCGTTTTGAAATCCTCTCTACTTTGATAATGCTCAGGTTTAGGTGACTTCATGCCACCAAAAAAACTCAAGGAACCTTGATTCCCATCAGACAAGGACTGTAGGACAGACAGCTCTGACATGCTGTAGCAGCGCTTGCCCCTAAAAAACGAATTGTTTCGGCGAAGATTTGGACCGATCCCTGAGCCGGGAAAGAGCCCACTTTCAAAGCCATTAACGTTAACAGTGCTGCTGGTGTTTGAGATGGGAAGTGAGAGATCATCAAAACACAAAGCATTTGCTGAATTATGCTTACTGTTTTGGTCAGAGGAGCCTTGCACCGTGCCATTTAGGAAAGGGTTAGTTGACATCCGTTTATTAACAAAAGGATTTTCATTTCTAGATTCTGTGGTTTTAGAGGACTCCGGCCACTCCCCTGAGATGTCCATTTCTTTCACTCCCTCAGAAATGTCACCTACGCTGTCAATCATACCACTATCACTGAACGAGGAGTCTCGATAATTGATTGGGTGGACATAGGCTGCTGGGATGTATCCCATTTCTTTACTGTTGTGTGCATACCACCACTCTCCCCCTGATGTGTCTATAACATAAAGACAGTCTCCCTTTGAGAACTTAAGAGTGGTAAAGCTGGACGGACAGTAATCCTTAATGGCAATGACTTCCTTGACTGCTCCAAATGAGGTAACATCCAGTCGTAAGGCGCTAGGAGAAGGCGCTGGAAAAAAGAAAAAGAAATGGTGCATGAGATTAAACATAAAAGTTAACAATACGTTGATTTCAAGGTAAGAATAAGACAAGAAACCTTTGACACCTGTAAGGGTGGCCTCTGACACTCCTTCACTGTGATCGATAAGTGCGCCCTCAGATCTGCAGCGGGGGAGCACAGTGTTGTTGTTCGCTCGAATGCGATGGGCAGCCATGGTGAGTATCTAACTCCACCTCTTGTCTCAAGTTTTTCTTCCCATGTTTCTGTTTCAGATTGAGAGATCTGTTACAAAGCAATATAGTGGCATTATGAGATTTTTTCTTTGAGGTAATTTGATGTTATTTGCACAATAACACCACCAGAGATAAACTAGGAATTCATGAAAATTAGGAATTTCATTAGCCTGACTTCGTCATACTCATATTCTAGGCAGAATGTGAGTCTGATACTGCTCCATAGGGCTTTGATTATGAGGCGTGTCTTAACCGAACCAAGAAAAAAAATCTCTGCACTCAATTGGATAGACCTACAACCAATCAGAGCAACGCAGTAAGTGATGTATGTTGACGGCAAACGCATCTTTCCGATCGACAAATGCCTTGATTGCGGTTCTCTGTTCGTCTTTTAAAATTAACTTTTATAACAGACGCGATAGCGGAATCTAAACATCTCAATTCTCCAGCTGCAGTCATTGTTGAAAACCAATTCAACCCAAGCACTCTTTGATGGTGTGGCTGATTACGTAACCGCAGATTATCTGTCCATCATCGATTAAAGCCCGCCCTGGCAATTTGATTGGCTCGGCCTTCTGGGAGCCGAGCCTAATTACTCCTCAACGGATCGAGTCCAGACCGAACTTCCCGACCAAAAAATGTTGTGGGCGGGGTTCGGGCTGGCACCCAGGCTAGAATTTCATAAGAATGTTATGTGGAATTCTTTAAAAAAATCTTTATTTCTCAAATATTTTCTAAAGAACAATGATTTTCTTATATTGATTGTGTGACAGTTCTTTTTTGATTAAGAAGTGCAATCAGAAAAATTCATCTACAAAGAGAATATATATATATATATATATATATATATATATATATATATATATATATATATATATATATATATAAAATAAAATCACTGTTAACTGTGATTTCTTCAATGCATTTAATTAGTCATTGTGATTAGTCATTAATTAGTCTATCAGGCTTGTGTGTGTGTGTGTGTGTGTGTGTGTGTGTGTATATATGGGAAATTTCAGTTTAATTTCCTTGTTCCATTTATTATCCTAAACCTAAGAGATGCCACACTTTGCTACTACATGTCTTGAAGATAAGGCTAATATGGGCAGAAATATTTGTTCTTGTCCAGACATGTCTACCTTATTCATGACATCCTCCTGAAAACAAACTGAGAATAAAAAGCCCTGTTCTCTATGAAAGTTCACACAGTCAATTGCTTCTATATCCTGAAATCAAAGGAACAAAATGTATTTCCTCTTTTATTTTATTATAGTTTTATTTTTGTGCAATGACTTATGTTGTCAAATGATTGCTTAAAATATTGCGCAAAGTGATTGAATTATTCATAAATAAATAGAAGTTCCATCTGAGCTGCTTTAAGTGCGCAATCTGCAAGCGTAAGGATCAAACAACGCTTGCTTTTAGTAATCAAAAGTAGGATAGTGTTTGAGTGGAACTCGGCATCCTCTTAAGTCTGATCATGAACTATAAAGGCTCTCCAGCTGTACACATCAGTGGTTTCCATGACTACCACCTTGGGGAAGAAAGCACACACAGTGAAGCGCCTTTAGAGAAAATGCCCAGCTGTAGGCTACTAGGAATGTCTCACACACATCAGTCTGACATATTATGAAACTACTAACTGTTTTGCACTCCATCAGATTATCACTCCAACAAAGCAATCACTATGTGGCTGGACTCAATATGTTTAAATATGTTTAAAACTAGAAGGTTTCCATAAAGCCTCACAGTTAGTGAAAGCAAATTCACAGACAAATTCACTAAAATTCAAATGGCAATGTTATACAGTAAGACCATTCGTAAATAGATAACATAAGCAGCAAATTAAGTATCAGCAAATGGAGAGCAGCTGTGTTAAGTTGCATATTGTATGAGATATGACTACAAATTTATCTGTGGTAAACTGCTTATTTAGAGATTAGTTTCTTTAGAATTGGGTCAAAATGTTCCTAAAAACGTGTGTGTGTGTGTGTGTTTAGGATCTGTTCTGTGAAAGACTGTTTGATTGTTCCACCTTTTGTTTCAGAAAAACAGAGGAAATGCCTGTGAAATAAAGACGTGCTGCATTTCCCAAAACTTACATTGTACAACTTAATCATATTTTAGCGAGTCAACATGGTAGGACATACCAGTCATACCCAATTTAACTATCTCTGTGCTTGTTGAATTAATTTGCACTGTCATGGACATTTATATCATTGGCTTTTTTTCCAAACTTGTTTTACAAGCCTGCAGAGTTTTGAAAAATGGCCACTGCTTTTGGTGACATTGCAATAAACAATCTAGTTCTATTATTTATAAAGCACATTTAAAAACAGTTCTAGGACTGACCAAAGTGGTGTACAAAGCCAAGTAATCAAAACAAAAAGAATTTTAATTTTAAAAGCTAAAGAAAACAAATAAGTTTTCAAGAGAGATTTAAAAACTGATATGGAAACAGCCCTAAGTTGTGATGGGTCCCACCACAGAAAAGGCTATTTCTCCTCCATTTCGCATTCCAGCCTTGTACAGGGCAATATTTAAACAAGAATTTGTAATGTTTTATCCTGTGAAGATTAAATGAATTAAAAACATTTTTGACAATACATTCCAGGCAGAGCTCAAAGCAGTGTCTGGACCATGTTTAATCTGTTCCCATTTATCTCAATATCTAGGCTACAGATAACTTTTGAGGAGAAATGGGTGTAAAATCATGTTCAGACTGTTAAATTAAACATTAATGCTGCAGAGAAAGTATATATTATTTAAGAGGAGCTTCTAGTTTGACATGAGAGGATTCCTGAAGGTTTGAGTTCTAATAGCCTACTAATCAAATTTGCATCCGATAGGCTACAGTTACAGGCGAAAGATATGGCGCAAAAGAAAATGTTCTGACATTTTCCAGGTTTTTAGAACTACATGCAAGTTTAAACTCTCAAACAGTAAGTTCAGATTCTTTATGTAAGATAAAAGACGGTTGGTGGGTGTATCTCAGACAAGTTGAGACGGATTGTGAAATCTCAACGGACGAGGACATTCAGTAGACCTACACACTCACACGGGATCCACTTTAATCCACTTTAGTGTCTAACACGACGAAAACAAAAATCATAAACTCGATTTAAACTGAGTTGTCAGAAACCGCAGCTGTAAATTCAGCTAGGAAAGTTGTAACTCAATGGTATTGGCGGAAAAAGCAATGCAACACTAATCTATGAAACCCCGATGAAGAAATAAAGGCAAAATATATATGAATTATAGCCTACTTACTTTATTGCAGATGCAGTCCGGTCTATTGAGTGTGTGGACCGTTATGTGAGGCTGTCGTGAGCGCGCGTCTCAATCCCAAGCGCTTCGCTGTTTAGTGGAGAAACTGCGTGACGTCATTAGCCAGGAGGAGTCCCTGTTGTGCCTAATTTCAACTCCCTGACAAATTATTACCCCCCTTATTTAAGCCGCTAACTGATTGCCTAACCCTAACCCCACCTCCATATCTAATCCTAAACCTACCTATACTGGGGATTTGGAGGGGTAGTCTAATAATCTGGCGGTGGCGGGGGTCCGAATTTGGCACTATAGGCTTCACCTAAAACCCTTTACACTTTAACTGCCATACAGCTTTTTAACTGATACAAGTTTTATTGAGCTAAGGTAGCCTGTATGCCTTATTAGCCTAGGCCTACTCCATATTGTAAATTTAAATGTTTTATTGTAGTTGTATGTGCTTTAGGCTATTTCACTCTTGAGGATGAAGTTCCATTTATTGGATTAAATTACACAGAAAATCTTGCTCATTAGATAATTAATCTGAATTGATTTTAAGAAAGCCTCATGTAGCCTAGTGCCCTAGATACATTTCCACCTCATTTCTAATAAACTGTGAGTCACAAAAAAAGTTGCGACATCGAAATTACATCTAATCAGCTCATCAAGTTCAACCCTTTTGGGGAATGTGTCTAAATAATACATGTCTGGCATCACCTGGTGGTCATGTAGCATAGCAAAGTGGTTTGTGCCTTGTAGTCTTGTTTCTGTAACCTGTAACCTGTAAAATTTACACTGGATACAGTTAGAGAATGTAGATCTCAATTTCCACAGTTCAATATGTTATAAGTTTAACAAGTCCGAAAAGAGCTGTGGTGATCTCATTATCATTATCACTTCACATAAGTGGCATGTGATTTTCAGCAACATTGTAGATTTTATGACCAACAAAATATTTTCAGGAAAGAATTTTTTTTTATCAAGATACATTTTTTTTTTTTTTGCCTAGCAATCATATTGTTGTACCATTATTTGACTTAGTACATAACCTAAAGTAGCGTTTCTCTTCTTCTCAAACCCACATGCTAAAATAGTTAAGTCATGTTATGGCTGTTTGGGGTTTGGATAGTTGTAATGGTTAATTTAAAATGTTTTTAAACCAACCCCTTATGATGATCCAGTTATCCATCACATGTTCTGTTAAGGCAAAATGTGAGGTTTTTTATTGTGCATCAAGGAATTTATGTGGTAGTTTATGCGCGTCGTTTAACAGATAAAATGTGCATCTTGGTGTTTCCATCCAGTGTTTTTTTTTTTTTTAAATGTGTGTGTGTGTGTGTGTGTGTGTGTGTGTGTGTGTGTGTGTGTGTGTGTGTGTGTGTGTGTGTGTGTGTGTGTGTAACGTGAAAACAAAATTCACATAAAATAGGTGGATGGCTACAGCTAGTGACTGAAACCTTGTGTCAGGAATACAGTACACACACAAACACACGGCAGTTGTTTTTGTGATAAATGTTTAAATCATTTACTTTATCAAAAAATTACTTTTCTTTGTTCTTCAGTGAAGTTCGTGCACAAATTTAATGTGGATCTTATTTCAGCAAATTACCTCTCATATCCCCAGCTAGTGTTATAATTCACCCCAGAAGTGGGGTAGGTTGTAACCAAACTCTTTGTATTTGACATTACTCACATAATCTGTGATTGTACACATCCGAGTGAGTTTTATATTTGTATTAGACAAATGTGGCTACCATGTATCAAAGTTTGAGAGATCTACAACAAACAACCACTGAGTTACTGATGCTCAAAGAAAAAGTGTTACTTCCATCCCCCATCTTCCCCTTATGGCAACAAATTCCCTCCTTGATAAAGTACATCATAGTTTTTCATAAAGTAACATTTTATACAATTTTATAAAATGCATGTTTCCCCTATTTTAAACAGGCTTTAAACTTGTAACTTGCCAGTTAAATGCTAAGCTCAAGGAATATGTTGTATCTCTTAATTTTTGACTTAAATCCAGTTAAGCTCCCATTCCCATTCATTTAGATAATATCATGTTCACTTGTCCTCAATGTAACAGATTAATTTTTTAACTAAATTTTCTCACTTCTGTGAATTTATTTGATCCATATCAGTCATGATTGGCAACATGCCTTTATATTTTATATGTATTATAAAATATAATACGGTATTGTAAATAGGCCTATCGATTGCAATAAAGTTGAGACTGTTGTTTCTGTTCTCAGACAAGATTTTGTTCTATGGATATGTTTATCTCTTGTGTATGCTGTATGGTGGGCCCTAGTCACCAAAACCAGAGCAGTGTAGTCCTGCTTCCAGAGACCCACCTAAAAGCTTCAGGATTGTGGATCTCTAGCTAACAACTATGAAGAATTTATAGTTGCACAGATAGGGCACAACCACTAGATGTCATCCAAAACCAGCTGATAGGAAGTTTTTGCTTTTGTTGTTGTTAGCAAACTGTAAAATTATTATAAAATCATAGTAGTGTTATTGAACAGCCTTTTACATTATCGTTATTAGCAGGGTAATTTAATTAATGATATTAGCATATGGGTATCAAAGGTTATGTTCAGCCTGCGAGCCTTAGTGCTCAATTGCGATTAGGCCACTGCTCACATCTGATTATTATTATTATTTTTTGTATTGTGGTTCACATTGTTGTTTTAAATGTGGCCTCAAATCTTGGCCCTGGACTGACCCGTATGCGCAAAAGAATGATAAAAAGATGTCACACAGCACACTGTCATACAGAAATATGTAATTTTCAGTGTGACATATCAAAGTGTCACCAACATACAAGTGATAACTCAGAATATAGACTTTCTTTTGTGTTTTTTTCCCTACTGCTAGATAAACAACTTCCTCTTACATTTCCCTTTAACCTAAAAAAAAAAAAAGATTCCAGATACCTTTTTAACATATCTTATGAAAACAGTGAAAATATGAATAGAACATCTCAGCGCATGCTATTTCCTCAACAGGACCACTCAACAACAATAAAAAGCAGTCTGATTTGTGTCTGTGGTCTCATTTGTGGAGCCATCATACCACTTAGTGGCAAACTCTGTGTTGGCATTTTGTCAGAATCTGTTTTCTCTGGTCCTGCTTTTGCTGGTTTTGTCTTGGTTTTGCTGTTCATCTGGATTGTCATTTGCATTCTTCTTACTGAAGAATTTCTTCACAAATGTGGTGTTTCTTTTATATTGTGTTCCACCTGAATCTTCAATGGTCACAGAATTTCCCTTTCTAGACACAGCAGTGTATGGAACTTGGTTGAACGCAGTTGTCAGTTTTTTCTATCTTTTCTTGATCTCCCACTTCCAGCTGTCAATATTTTGACCCGTGGCGGTGATCGGCACAAAGCTTTGTTCTACCTTTTCGTTCAGTGTCATGATCCCTTATCTCCTGGTTATTTTGCGGCATGGTACAATCTGACAGTTTACCCCTGATTTTCCTATTGAAAAGCAATTTTGCAGAACTCTTCCCAGAAGTGTTGTGGTCACTAGCTGTGGTCAATATGGCTACATACCTGCAGAGCTCCTGTTTCCAGTCTAGCCCCTCTGCCTGAACAATCCATATGCATTTCAAGATGCATTCTGCCTCTCCACCTCTGAGGTTTTCCATGTGCCCGTTTTGGCGTTATCTTCACATGCTGAATACCATTTGTCTCACAGAATCGTTGAAATTGAGCAGACATAAACTGTGGAACACAATCTGATCAATCAATGACTTTATCAGCCGTAGCAGACTTTAATATTGCATATAATAGCGGCTGTAATAATCAACTACCACTTGTATGGACTGTCCCATTGGCAGAGGACCTAATATGTCACTGGCTAGATTCTGCCAAGGGCTTTCGGGTAGACGTGTCATTCTCAGTGGCTCTGGTTTATCAGGTCTCATCACCAAGTGGCTTTCACAGCACAATCTGAAATGCCTTTCTGCGTCCTTATCCATGACAGGCCACCACACTTTACTTCGAAGGTTCTGTTTGGTACCTACCATGCCCAAATGTCCTTCATGAGCTAGATTTAAAGCTCTCACCTGGAGACAGTGACTGTGGTAATACAATGTGCGTACCCATCAAAACGGATTGTCCAATCCCATTTAACTAATTGGAAATGTGAGCATACGACTTGCATTCATCAAAACAACCCGTTTGTATGGCCTGTCTGACTTCATCTTTTGATTCAGTTCTTGTTGTAACTGCGGCCGGAGTGGCATTAACAGCTCCATGCTTTCCACAGACAAGATGTGAAAGTGGGTCTGATATATTTTGCTTGCTGAGAATGTGGACATCCGCCTCTCGATGCGGGCACATGATTTTGACATATATATATATATATATATATATATATATATATATATATGAAGACTTCAGATGCAAAAGCCTCTAAGTGCCATCTGAAATTTTCTTCTAGAATGATCATTTTTATCAAGCTTGTATGTTTATGTTCAGTTATTTCACTTTAATGGCAATGAAAACGACCCATTAATTGTCATTTTTTATATATATACTGTATATGTAAATATAAGTCTCTCACATGCCCATACTAAAGACAATGTTTCGTGTTCAGTCTGGGAATATCTTTGCTCACATTCAGTCAGGCTGCGACTGATATAACATATGGGACAATTCTCCATTTTGTTCTTGAATCAGCACAGCCCCTATGCCTACACAATGACCTTGGTTGGTGCTCGCTTGTTAAAGTAAGCAAGGGTTCCGGCTTCAGCTAACTTCTTCTTTAAAGCTTGAAACACCCGTCTTTGTTCGGAACCAAATGTGAATGTAGTATCTTTCTTTGTCAGTCTAGTGGTTCAGTGACTGATGCAAATTGTGAAATGAACAGGCTACTATCCCACTAATCCCAAGAAACTTTGTACTTCTGATGAGTTCTCTGGTTCTCTGGCCTCGACCACAGCACAAACTCTTTCAGCTGTTGGGCCAATCCCTTTTTCTGAAAGCAGCATTCCCTTAAACACTAACTTGTTTATTGTATTGTATTTTCCTTGTTGAGTGTCAACCCACATTCTACAAGCCACCGTAAAACTGCATGTAGTCTCTGATCATGTGTCTCTTGTTTTGGGGCATGTATAATAATGTAGTTAGAGATATTCTCCACTCCCTCATACCTGCAAGTGCTGATGCAACATGTTGATATTGCTTGCTGGATACTGGATCCAGAACTGCATACTGTTCCCGAATTTGGCTTGCCACGTTTCTGATTGCAGTTAGTTGACTCTGACTTTCATTATCCTATTTAGTAGCTGTCTCTTTACCCAATAATGGCTTTCCTTTTCCTCTGATTACTGTGAATTCGGCCCGGGTGCTCCATTTTACACATTCTATTTCACACGTGAAAGCTCCTTTTATGGGCAGGGCCTCTTTAGAAGCATAAGCATGCAGCTTCTTATCAGACCTGAATGAGTGGCACACAATTCTTTTGCTTTTTAGTACAATGCTTTGTCTATGATGTTGCTTGTGGCCCCAGAATCAATCAACATGTCTAAATCGACTCCACCAATATCTGAGTCACAGTCTTTAACCATGAATGCATAATATTGATTATTGTAATTTCTCTCATTTCCTCTGCTGACATATTTAGCCTTTTGTGCAGTCACATTTTCCCCGTTTTCATAACGCGACACACAATTCCCGTTTCTCTCTCCGGCTGACTGACATGCATGGCAGACATTTGTAACTACATTTGCTCAAAACGGCGTCACATAACTGATTATCTCTGTCAAATCCAAAGTCACAGTCTTTAGCAGCTTGTCTAAGCCGTGTGAAAAAAATGTTGTACATTGTTGTTCGTTGTTTAGTTGCATCACTTGCATTTTGTCCCAACAGCAGTCCTTTTCCATCTGCGAACAATGCCGACAGCCATCTCGTCCAGCCTAGTCCTAGAGGGTTCAAAAGCAGTCGAATTCTGGTACTGATGTAGTAGGATCCAGTAGTAGTAGTTTGAGTACGATCCGATTTAACTTTATTTTATAATCTACTAACTGTCATCGTCGCCATTGTTTTGTCTTCGCACAAACCACGTCGAATTGAATCAGAGTTGAGACAGAATGTTTGTGAGGTCAGCTTGTGTCTTTACTCGTTTCCTTCTATACGTAATGAAGTACCCACGCATTACACTCATAGGCATAATTTGCGGATGGGACATGTGGGATGTCCCCAGTCCCCACCAGTTTTTGTCAGGGGTGATATTGTCCTTATACCACTTTTTGAAACATCTCTCTGCACGAATGTACCTAATTCAAATGAAACATCTTGAGTTAACTAGCAGAGCATTCATAATGTTCTTTTGTTAAGATAAGAGGCAATCTGATGATGGAATGTGTTGTTTTTTAATTCATGCTGAGCGTTCATTGCCACTGTTATCAGTGGCGGAAGACAGTGTTGTTCTCTTGGTGCTCATGCAATGAGCAATTCAATCTATCACTGAACGCTGTTGCAGAGACTCTCTATTCGTTCTGGTGAAATCACAAAAGAAAATGCACACAAACGTGTCCATTTTCTTGACATACAATCACTGATGAACATCTTTGGTTTTAATGAAGAAAAAGGGTGGATTAGAACCCAGAACCACTCTGACACAAGTTATACCACCAGACCATTAAGGCACACAAGCATTTCAGGTGAAATTGTTGAAATAAAAGCACATTTTTGGCTTTTTTTTTTAGACTGTTGACTGATAAGTATCAAAAACAACAAATGGGTTAATAATTCTATTATTATTTAAATGTTTCAATTCATGTTACTGAATTGGATGATTTTGTGCTATAGGTTTAAATGAAAACAGTAAACCAACAATTGAATTAAATAAACAAACAAACAAATTTGCGGTGTGATTATTTAGTAAAACTTGAAAAGTTTGGGACCTGAAGGTGTCCTGAGCACTGACATCTCTCAGCTGACAACAGACTTCTTTTTAAGAGATCAATTAATGAGCTCATTTATAATTAAACAGCATTGATTTTGTGCAGCTGCTCTGATAATTTGAAACACACTCTGTGAAGCCTTTATTTCACATGGTTACCTTGTCAAGCACTTGATGTTGCCCTCCGAGACAGAGTATAGAAGAAAACAGATCGATGCTCATTGAATATAAATTATGAAATTTCAAATAATTGCTATCTTAGCATATAAAAAAAGCTTCACAGATGTGATAAACCACTGGGTCTAGCATGAAAACAAGCCATATTTCTTTCTTTCTCTAAAGTAGAAATATATTGATCTCAATGAGCGATCGCTGAAGCCATCAAAAATCAAATGCGGGTTTGGTTCTTATACCCCCTGACAAGTGTTTTTAGAAGTGCTCTATGAGAGAAAGTCTTTTGATGAACAACAACGATTGTGCGATTATATGGAACTCTGAACCAAAATCTTTGAAAAGCACATCAACTGTGACAGAAAAAAAGACTAAAAAGAAAAAAAGCTTGACATTCAGAGGAACAAAAACATAATCATAACTTCAGAAAAATGTGCTCCCTTTCTGATAACATCGGTTGAAAGGAGAATTTTTGTCAAAGTAATGAAAGAAAGATTTTAAATATTTACTGCCTGGACATTTATCCGCTATTTACAGAGACGGTAGTGAAATTACTAATGACATAGTGAGGTGGATAAAATTAATATTGCATTTTACTGTTATCATTGGTTTGGGTTTATTACTGTATATCAGAGCATCCGATGTTGTTTGTAATTGAACTAGAGCCAAGAAGAAGTGCCAGTTTGGTCTGCCTATAATCATAGAGCTTATTAACTTGATGCATAACGTATATCTGGTGTCAGTAATACTCGCAGGATTAGATTGCATGTGCCTCTCCTCTCCTATGGGTTTAGAAAGGAAATGATTTTCCTTACCAGCTGCTAGAAATGAATCTAATCCCACTTGCTCCAGTGTTGTTCATCTCTGGGGTTCTATTGTTCTCAGATGTTTGCTGCAACCATAAACTGCACCATCTGATTCAGCCCACTAGGAACAGTTAATTAGATAAATCAAGAGTCCTTCTCAGTTGGAAAAAGCACCTGTGGACAAACTGCTATAGAGAAACCGCTCAGCGAGGAACACATAGAGATTGATCATTACACACTATGGCTTCTGTGAGCAGCTGGATATATAAAGGCAACTTCAAAAACAGAATAGGCTTAGTGGCTGTCCCATTTCACATATACAGAGGGGAAAAGGAAAGAAACATCTAAGACATTCAAAGACAATGCTTTGCAAGTGCACTTCCTCCACCTTTCACTTGGTGTCACCAGCGGTTTGGCCAGTTCGTCAGCAACAACACGGTATAAACTTTGCACATAAAACCTAAATGTCTCTCAGAACTAGTCTGTGATATTTTTTTGAATGATATTTGTGGATATACTACAGTGAGAGAAATACTGAAGAAAGTAAGCAAACTTAAATAATTTAGTGGTGCAGTTCCAATTCCACTTCAATGAAGAAATGGGGGGAAAAAAAAGACAAAGATAATTTTGATTATAAAACCATTATTATAGAACACTGTAAAACAAATCTGTAGTTTTTACAGAAATAAGGACAGCTGTAGTTGCCAGAATAATTCAGTAAAACTATAGTAAACATGTAAACATAATTACCGAACAAACTGTAATAAAAAAAAAAAAAAAACATTTTAAACTGGTAAATCCAACAGCATTTTTCTGCTGAATTAGCAAGGCCATGTTACTTTTGTACTTTTAACATATTGACATCAAACATCTAACACAAATCAAAATTCATCATAAGTATCTTTTTCACAAGCTGAAGTAAATAGCAGATTATGCCGAGTAATACAAAACACCATTATGGAAACACACATCACATGACACTAAAATAATGCATAAACATCCAATTAACAACATAGGATGTAACATAAAACCCTAATGTACATAACTGATAACAAAAACAGGAGAAGAATGCTTCTAATTTTTTTGTTATTAAAAACCATCAAAACCCATCAAATATGAAGTATCACACAGGGAATTCTAGAAATATCAGTTTATGACTTTTCACTGTATAAATTATAATATGATTTGTTCTTTTTACTTAATTTTTTTACTGTATTTTACAGTAAAATTACATTGTTACAGTTTTTCTCTCTATAGTACCTTACTGCTAACCAATATTTACTGTCGCAATTTTACTTTTAATGTTAAAATTACAATCATATTTACAGTAAACATTACTAAAACAAATCAACATTGTATTAATATATGTAATGCCTTCTTTATTTGTTTTTTATGCATGTTTTCACATGAACAACCTTTTATTTATCATAACTGGTTCTCAGTTCCTAAGCCTAGTTTTCATATTAAATAGGCCAAGATGTATCCATTACCTGTTAGTACATAACTTTTATTAGTTCAGGGCATGTTGTTATATAAATATAAATCACCCCTGTATTTTTGATATTGTAATTTTTTTGCTTGTTTGCTTATTATTGTGGTAAACTAGATTTTTACTGATGCACGTTGAGTGAGGCTTACTGTATATCAACCGCTGCTTATATCACCTGCTTTTAATGAAACCCTTATACTTAATGGTATTCAAAGCTGACAGTTCGTCATTTATTGTTTGTCTCACAGCTGCATAAAGCCCTATAATTTCTACCCATATCCCAGTAATTTCTCCTCGGAACTGAACTCAACTGTAACTCAAGCCTGCCTTATTTTTAGACGTTGACCTCCGCTGTGTGAGGAGTCTGTAGCAAACAGAATGATTCCTGTCCCTGGGGGCGTCTGGGTAAATGTTGCTTCCTCTGAGCTGGAGATCTCAGCTTGATATTTAGCTCTCATCTGCAGTCTTCAGAAGCTGAGTAATAAAGCTCTCCGCCAGACCTGTTTTACACCATAACTCAGGTGCTGGAAGAATGAGGGGGCTCGAATCTTCATAAATTTTTGCACAAGAAACTGTAAAACCACTTTCTTTAGCAGCAAAATGCATGCAGGAAGCATTAGTGAGATTTGTGCATGTAATGATATAAAGATATCCCTGCTATTCCATAAGTGAGTTTTATTGGCTAAACAGTTGAATGTAATATGACAGTCATGATTCCTGTTTCAGCTCGGCAATACATCCACCCACACAAGCACCGCAATCCACCCCTTATATCTTTTGATGAAAATTAAAATCTCCTTTTTGCACACTCTTTTTTGCGGTGTTGATGTATTTGGACAGTGCTGCTGTTTTTGGCTCTGAACTCCAGCAGAGTGGATTTGAAATAAATCAATGCTGCATTAACGTTAAAGTGCAGTCTGTCAAATTTACAAGATATTTTCTGCTACAAACTGTGAACCCTGGAGGACTTGCAGTCAGAGGCCATGTCCTCGGATGCAGTCGTTGCGTATGAAGTAGATCTAAAGGTGTGGAACTGTTCTGTCAGGAAAGTACAGGCCTATTGAGATAAGTGGTGAAATATCACTTTTTTCAAACAGGCTCCTGTGTTATTTATTAATTTATTTATCCAACGCTATAAAGTAAGAGATTTATGACACTTCTTTCAAGTCTCATATTCATTTGTCTCAAGCATTTTATAGTATGGTAATCCCTGACATAATTAGGTATAGAGACTGGTGCAATTTAATGTTGTGAGGTATGTGCAAAGTGGATGCACACTAATTATTCAAATCAAATATGGAGATTTATTTGTGAAATATGCCTGAACTAACATAGCATTTACTAAAAGCGCAATAATTTAGAAGTGCTTTTTAAATTAATTATTAAAATGATTAAATAAACTGAAAGTTGCTTCAAAAGTGGTTATTTTGAGTATCTATGTATTTAACAAGTATTTGAACAATAAGTGTTAAATATATGGTCTTATGGTATGAATCATTTTTTAAAAATAAAATAAAAAATCATGGCATGTGGTTATTAATAAAAACAAACCACTCACAAAAATAAAGGTTTTATATATTTACGGTTGGAAATTTACTAAATATCTTCATGGAACATGATGTTTACTTAATATCCTAATGATTTTTGGCATAAAAGAAAAATCAATCATTTTGACCCATACAATGTATTTTTGGCTATTGCCACAAATATACCCGTGCGACTTGTGACTGGTTTTGTGATCCAGGGTCACATATCTGTATCTGACCAAGACAGCTGAGGTCACAGGGGTACAGACTTCAGCCTGTGGTTTTACATTTACATTTATTCATTTAGCAGACACTTTTATCCAAAGCGACTTACAAATGAGAAAAATAGAAGCAGTTAAAGGTGAACAAAGTAACTTTTTTTACCTTAACTGATCATCAAACTTTTTTTACCTTAACTGATCATCGAGTTGGCTTGAGAAAGTTTGGACCGGGACTGGCTCGAAGGGAGTGCGCGTGGAGCAGCGGGAACCAGAGAGGAGGCCGCTTCCGACGGTGTGGTCGCCGAGGAAGGCGAGCATTCCCGGGCGCAAGGTGACCCAGAGGCTGGTCGGGGTAGACCAGGAGTTGCTGCTGTGGACGCCGGGTGAGGCTTTCGTTCGCGTGAACTTCGCTGGGGACGGTGTGGTAGCCTAGTCACTGTGGAGTGGCTCACTGACTCGTGGCGGAGCGACTGCCGGTCCTGCGTTGCCGCTCAGATTGTGTTTTAGGTAACAACAAACAAGATGGCCACAAAAGAAATCAAAAAAGACATAGAGGAGTTAAAAGCAGCCATGAATATGATGGGTGAGGAACTGGCGACTATAGCCAAGCAACAACGTACTATTTTGAATCTCATGAATGAAATCACAGATCTTAAGAAGCAAAATGAGGAACAGCAGAACAAGGTTAACTTCTTGGAAGCTCGTGTATCAGACCTGGAGCAGTATACTCGAATGAACGATGTCTTGATAACTGGATTGAAGATTAAGCCACGGTCTTACGCTCATGCTGTGAATGGAGAGAGGCGAGACGAGAGCGCGGACCGTGATGATTCAACTGAGGCTCAGGTAACAGCCTTCCTCCATGATAAAAATATATCTATAAATAGACACAATATTGAGGCATGCCACATTATTCCAGCAAGGAACCAGAAAAGTAATCATGTCGTCATTGTCCGCTTTCCTAACCGAAAGCATAAAATTGACCTGCTCAGACAAGGCCGTAAATTGAAGGGCTCAAATGTTTATATTAATGAGCACCTAACTAAAACAAATGCAGAAATTGCAAGAAAGGCAAGGTTCTTGAAGAAGAAAGGGATCATTCAAGCTACTTGGACTGCAAACTGCAAGGTGTTTGTTAAAATGAATGGCACTCCAGAGCAGGCTAAAGTTATGAGTATCAGAAGCATTGAGCAGCTCGAAAAGTTTGAAAGTAACGTTGGTCAGTAGAGCAAACTCCTAGGAGTTTGATCATGTAACTTTCATATTATTTTGCTTCTACTATTGTTGATTCAGCAGCTTTTGTCATGTCTAACAATATGATTGATTTTCAATATAATAGATGTTCTGATACTGACCAACGTATAACTGACTTTGATATGAATATCGATTCTGAAAATAATTTTTATGATAACTTGTATAACAACAGTGGCTATTATACAGAGCAACAGTTTAACAATAATATTAAACACGAGCGCGGTATATCTATCATTCATTTTAATAGCAGAAGTCTGTATTCTAATTTTCAGAGTATAAGGGAATATTTAGGACAGTTCAAGAAACCCTTTAATATTATAGCCATTTCTGAAACGTGGATTAATGCCGATAGGGGCATGGATTTTGAGTTGCAGGGTTATGAATTTAATTACGTGAATAGAGAGAGTAGTTGTGGTGGGGGAGTGGCGCTTTTTGTTGACAAAGGTTTCATTTACAAAGTTGTTGAAAACATGGCAGTAGTCATTGATGATATAATGGAGTGTATTACAATAGAATTATGTATGGAAAAAACGAAGAATGTCCTAGTTAGTTGTGTATATACCAGGATCCAATATTAATATATTTATGGAAAAAATGGAAAAAATGTTTAATAAAGTAAAGCATAAAAATATTTATATCTGTGGGGATTTTAATATTGATTTATTAAACCCCAACAATCATAAATTGACGGAAGAGTTTATTGAAACATTGTATAGTTTGAGTTTTTTTCCAACAATCACTAAACCAACTAGAATAACAGGTAATGGTGCCACTCTGATAGATAATATTTTCACAAACAATGTTGAAAGTACATCAACAAGTGGAATATTAATTAATGATATAAGTGACCACCTGCCAATCTTTGTGACTTATGACTGTAACTATAGTGGAATGAGAGAGTGTAATGAAATTAAATATAGGAGATTGAGAACTTAAGAAACTACTATATAAACCTTGGATGTCTAAATCAATTCAAAATGCTTGTAAAAAAAAGAATACTCTTTATAAGAATTTTATAAAATATAGAACGAAAGAATCAGAGTTAAAATATAAGAAATATAAAAACAAATTAACTAACATAATGAGGGTATGTAAGAAGGATTATTACAATAATTTACTAGAGAAAAATAAACATAATGTGAAAGGAATATGGAGTACAATAAATACTATTATTACAAAAGGACTTAATAAATTTAATTATCCAGAATATTTCAAGGACAATGACATACAGCTGACAAATATGAATGTGGTGGTTGACAAATTCAATAATTTTTTTGTAAATGTGGGCCCTCAACTGGCCAAAGATATAAAGTACACAGGGATGAAATACTCTGTGATGGATCAAGTAGATAGAAATCCACACTCATTTGTTTTGGGAACTATTGAAGGCAAAGAAATTATAGAGATTGTAAGTAAATATATGAATAAAACGTCAAAAGATTGTGATGACATTGATATGTCACTAGTAAAAAAAGTAATTGATGGAATTGTAGAGCCATTAATATACATATATAATTTATCATTTAAAACAGGAGTATTTCCTGAAAAGATGAAGTTGGCAAAAGTTATCCCATTATATAAAGCTGGTGACTCACATGTTTTTAATAATTATAGACCGATATCTTTGCTTTCTCAGTTCTCAAAAATACTTGAAAAATTATTTGTTAAAAGGCTAGATAATTTTATTGATAAAAACAACTTATTAATGGACAGTCAGTATGGATTTAGATCTGGTAGATCAACGTCTATGGCACTAATTGAGTTAGTAGACCGATTAACAAATTGTATTGAAAATAAAAAACATGCAGTAGGGATTTTCATTGATTTAAAAAAAGCCTTTGATACCGTTGATCATGAAATTATGTTAAAAAAATTGGAAAGGTATGGCATCAGAGGTGTGGGCTATAATTGGATAAAAAATTATTTGGAAAATAGGAGTCAGTTTGTACAAATGGGTATTCATCGGTCAGTAAGCCTCAGTATTACCTGTGGTGTCCCACAGGGGTCAGTTTTAGGCCCCAAACTCTTTATTCTTTATCTAAATGATATTTTCAAAGTATCAAATTTACTTAAATTTACTGTTTTTGCTGATGATACAAATGTTTTTTGTTGCGGGGACAATCTGCAACAGATGATGGAAAAGGTAACAATTGAAATGAATAAATTAAAACTTTGGTTTGATTCTAATAAGTTATCTCTCAATCTGAACAAAACAAAATTTATGGTATTTGGGAATCGTATTATAAATACAGATGTCAGTTTGATAACTGATAACCAAATAATTGAAAGAGTTTATGAATGTAAATTTTTGGGTGTAGTACTTGACCATAAATTGTGCTGGAAGCCCCACATCAAAAATTTGTGCATGAAGATGGCTAGGAGTATTGGTATATTGAGTAAAACCAGATACATATTGAACAAAAATACATTACATATTATGTACTGCGCACTTATTTTGCCATATATGTTATACTGTGTGGAAATTTGGGGAAATACCTATAAAAGCAATTTACAAAATATTTGCACACTACAAAAAAGAGCAATCAGGATAATAAATCATACTGGGTATTACGAGCACACTAATCTTCTGTTTTTAAATTCACATTTGTTAAAATTTATGGACATTGTTACATTTAAAACTGCTCAATTTATGTTTAAAGTCAAAGAAAATAATTTACCAGGTAACATAAGTGCAATGTTTAATGAAAGAGATGGGGGACATCATCTAAGAGGATATTGTATGTTCAAACAACCTCTTGTACGAACTGCTATTAAAAACATGTGTATATCAGTTTGTGGGGTAACCTTATGGAATGGACTGGATAATGACATCAAACAGAGTTTTAATATCACTCGGTTCAAAAATAGATTAAAGAAATCATTATTGGACCAATATAGATAAGCAAAGATTGAAACACTGGTCTAAATCTGCAATGTGAAAGTGTTGTGGTTATGGTATTGTTGTGAGTTATGTAAGATCTATGAAAAATGAATGTATTAATTGTGTATTAATTTGCTTTGTAATGTTATGTTGTTAAATAGGGGCAGGTTTAAATAAGCTAATTGCTTCTGCCTGCTCCTTCTCAAACAAATCTTTTATTTTGATATTATTATTATTATTATTACTATTATCTTTTATTTATGTATTTATTACTTTTATTTTGTTTTTGTTTTTGTGATGGTTGTTTTATTTCATGGTTTTAATTATTGTTTTGTATGTTGTATAACTATGTTGATTGTTTGAGACAAATAATAAAGAAAGAAAGAAAGAAAGCTTCGGAGTCATTGGAATGGTTATATTACTTATTTCGGGTTGAATGGTGGTCGTTTCGCACCCCCCTGGTGCCCGTGAGCGGAAAATACGCACTTGCAACTTTGAGCCGGCGGGCCACCGGCCGCCGCGTCAGGAAGTCTCGCGTGATATCAGGTCTCGCGATGTAAACAATTGCTTTACAGCCAAAAGAAATCTGCTAAAATGCTGTCATTATTGCGCTCCCTCACGCTGTCCGAACCTGAATGAAGAAGACGTTTTAAAGAATGTCCGATCTGCTTTGATGTCGTTGATCTATAGCCTCTGGTGTCTGAGAATCATCAACGAGGTTTTACAACAGTGTTGTCAAATATCTATTCCGAAGCTGTGGGGGGAGCTCTAGAGAGAAACCTGCGAGCAAAAAGCGAGAATACAGCGAAGAAATCCCAAAGCTACTGAGTGCTGCTTTAAACTAACAATACGACAACAATATGCAAGTGCTATGACCCTTCCCAGTTTTAAAATTAGTATTAATGGATCAAGTGTTGCTGAAAAAGATGTGTCTTCAGCCGTTTCTTGAAAATGGCTACAGACTCAGCAGCTCTGATTGAGTAAGGCAGATCATTCCACCAGCATGGAAGTGTGGTGGCAAACAAAATTATATCACTGAATAACTTTGTAACTTTGTAAAATACTCATTAGCCTTGTTACTACACCAAAATTGTTATAATTTGAACAAGAACTGTCAGATTTTCATAATCCCCTAATAACTTCATAAATCTCCCGGTTTGATGTCGCGCAGTGGTGTATCAGCTGCTTTTCCTTGAGCTGCTTTCACCTAACCATAAATGTTAGATAGGAGAGAAGACATTTCTTTACAACATGTCATGTTCACACTCGGTTGATGACACTCGTTGCATAACCGCTTCCATTCCCATAAATGGGTTTCCCAAACAATGTTCAAAGCAAACCTTTTTTTTTTTTTTTTTTTTACAAAAGTTACAAAAGCTTTTGATGCATGGACCAACCTGTGCATCATTTATCATAGTGGTTGAAGAAATGTTTCGGTAAACAAGGGTTGCCATCTTAATTAAAAGACTGCATGCTCTGTAAGGAGTCCGAAAAATCAAGGTTACTTTCAGATAACGTTACACATAATCTCCTTCGGTTCGGTGGCAGCAGTTTTTCAGCCACGTCTGCCATGCCATTTCCTATCAAAATAAAATCTTTTTTGTTAGTATGCGCTGCACATTTACAAATAGAAATTCGATCAGGCAACAAAATAGCATCCAGCAAATTTGATATTAACCCTGCATGAAAGATAGGTCGGCCATCTGACCACAGCCCCAAAATCATAAGCAACTGCAAACGAATTACGATAGTCATCCACTCCACTCTCATACCCATCTCACATAAAACACCTCCCATCAGGAGATGCCCAGTGGGCGGCGGTGACACCCTGCCTTAGGTTGCCCTCTGTCTGGCCAAACAGGATCTCCTCGGAAATCACCTCGTGCACACTGGTAACCGCTCTTTCCCATAACAGAATCTTTGACAGTTTTCTTCAACAGAATCAGTTGTTTTCTGGAGCTTAGGGAAGGCGCATTCAAGAGTCACCAGAGCCATCAGGTTGCCTAATAGTGTTAACACAGGGAGACAGGTTAATAACAGCAGTATTTAATCACTAAAATCCATTAAACATCTCCAAATCAGCAAAATCTCAGTGCGAGATTATACTCTGTGAATTTAGTTATCACAACCGTCCATTCAATGTCCATCTGTAACTGGAGCCATCAGCCCTGTATCATGGTGGAGACTAAGACTAGAACTGCCTGTAGCATGATTTCTTTTAACATCTCCATGTCTATGATTTTCAACTGAAACACTGTGCTTTACTACAAATACCTTATTATCACTTGACACAGGCTCAGATAACAGCTTTTAGCTGACTTTGAATGAGAGAGACTCTGAGGCATTCAGGCATAAACTAACATCAGACTTTATCTACCATATTTTAATTCTAGCCCAGCTTGAGGCATCTTTGCCAGAAATTACATGCATTTTCAAATAAACATAATTGTATCCATTCACTTATAAAAATTATTATTATAGATCTTTCCTTCAAAAGGATTCCCTTAAGACTTCAATCTTTTGATCTTGTTTTTATCTCTTATTCTTTCTCAGACGGAAACGTTAATATCGTTATATTAAACACTGATCTACTTTCAAACCCACATTAACACCAGAAATTTCTGTCACTTTCACATTTTCTCACCTTCTGAGTGCCATTTACAGTAAAACACTCTCTGTCATCTGGTGGCTGTGTGTCAGCCTCAACTACAGCAGCACACACCTTGCCTACATTTTGGTCATTGTGAGCTGGCAAACGGCTACAACTTACTGCACACCCTTGAGTGTGTCCCAATCAGGAATGTAAACAGAGCCACTGATAAGAAGTTCTCTGTATTCTTTTTACAGTGGCGGATTCAATCACAATAGCCGAATCATAATCTTCATCATTATCATTGGCAGCACATTCATTTTCACAAGCTGCACGGAAACGCTCAACATATTCTAAGAGGTTTTCACAAAGTTTCTGTTTAACTTTAGTCACACTTGTCCAGGGAAATTATCCACGACCCATAATTTCCTTTACTTGCTTTTTTTGTAAAGCACAGGTTTTCATAAATAGTTAGATAAAGTCTATCAAAAAATTAATTTACATTATTACATTATTTCTTCTCTACTATATTTCTTCTCATCTATCAAATAGTTAGTCTGCAGATACAAGAAGTATTATCATTATTGCCTCGGTCCCACTTATCTCTACTGTTTTGCAGAAACCAAAATATTATATTAATCATATCTCAATCCCCAAGTCGCACAGACAGCCTTATAGCTGCTTGCTCCTTCAACCCTTATCATATAAATTTAAGTTCTCTAGACATCTAATGTCATGCATCCATTTAATAAACCCACCAGACATCCCTGTACTAATCTAGACTAGTATCCCCGTACTAGTCACCACAGTGTTCCTTTGACCATCATGAGTCAATCCCCCTCTGGTACCTTTTATAATTTAGACTTTGTCTCTTACCAGTCTCAGCTTACGCCACTTGATTCTAGTGGTGTCTCTCCTGGACCCTGGCAGTCGGCCCCTCGTCTCTCAAGTTTAAGAGGTAGGGCTGGAACTGTCCAGGTGGCCAAACACCGTCCACTCTCTGGTCCAAGAGACACATACAAGGAATCCTGCCAAATTGTCCTGCCAATCCTGCAAAAAAAAAAAAAAATTATATCACTGAATAAGAGACAAACATTTCCAATTGTCTTTGATGAGGTTTATTTTCTTGCAAGAAAAGGTCAGCAGTCGTACAGTCACTCAGAGTGGCTGCAGAGTGTGACAGTGAAGGAAGGGCATCCTTCCTCCTTTATAGATTTGACTCCCAGAATGTTATCTTTCTAGGCCAATGATGGTATTTCAACCATATGTGGAACAATCTTAGACTTGTTCATTATATTTTATCCTTGAGTGGAGGTCACCTGTCACCTACCAACACTCTTTACCATTCCAATACAATTCCATATTAGAATAAGGTTTGTGTGTGCTCTTTTACTGTCATATGATGGTCACACATCTTAAACATAACATTTCTTCCATAGAACAGACCAGGAAAAGGTCAGATAAAGAGATTTTGTGCCTGTTTGAGATGGCACCACAAGACGACGTTCACTTGCAGAGCGCAAGTTTCTGGATGGCACGTAAGTCTGAAGAAATGAGTTTAGGTAAAAGGGAGCAGAGCCAGTGGTTGTTCTGTGGGCAAACGTCAGCGTCTTGAATTTGATGCGAGCGGCAACTGGCAACCTGTGCAGTTTTGTGAGGAGAGGAGTGATGTGTGTTCTCTTCGGCTCATTAAAGACAACTCTAGCTGCAGCATTTTGGATCAGTTGCAGAGGTTTGATAGTGCAGGCTGGAAGACCTGCCAAGATAGCATTACAATAGTCCAGTCTGGATTGAACAAGCGCTTGGACAAGGAGTTGTGTAGCATGCTCTGATAGGAAGGGCCTGATCCTCCTAATGTTGTATAAGGCAAGTCTGCAGGACCGGGCAGTTCTAACAATGTAGTCTGTGAAGTTCAATTGATCATCAATCACAACTCCAAGGTTCCTGGCTGACGGAGGAACTGATGGGGTTATGGATGACGAACTTAGCTGAATGGAGAAGTCGTTGTGTAGTGTTGGGTTGGCCGGGACCACAAGCAGCTCTGTCTTCACAAGGTTTAGCTGAAGGTGGTGGTCCTTCATCCAGCCAGAAATGTCTGTCAGGCAGGCTGAGATGCGAGGTAGAGTTGTGTGCCATCAGCGTAGCAGTGATAGGAAAAGCCATGTTTCTGAATCACATTTCCTAGTGATGCCATGTAGATGGAGAAGAGAAGTGGTCTAAGCACTGAGCCCTTGGTGAAGGGTAGCCAATTGTGGTGTGAAAATGTAATGTAATCAGAGTGGCCTATGACCTCCTTGTGAGACTTGAAGCTGACTTCTGCTGATGAAACTGCAAACTATCTTCAGTAAAAAAAAATTTTAATTGACTGCACTTCTGACTTCTGGTCTTCATTCATCATATCTGGTCTTGGGTCTTTAATCCCCAACACAGGGCAAACCAAAGGATCATGACAACTACAGTAAAATTAAATTAAAAACAGTAGATGATAAACTATCCATTCATCCGTCCACCCATTCTCCAGACTGCTTGTCCTATGTAGGCTTGTAAGGATGCTGGAAAAGATAAACATGGAAAATAATAGACAACATAGATCATTTTCTCATAGTCACCAAGCACTCATCACATGATTTGGTATTTTGTAGCATTTCAGTCAAGGGTGAAAAAGGATGTTTTTTAAGAATGGATATTAATGGGCCTCTGTGCTGGAGGATGCTCAGTCTACAATGCTGCCCTGATCATGATTCAGGACATATTTATAAAGCTAGATTACAATCCGTTCTGTTAAGTATTCCATTGACAAAAATTAAACCTTTTTGTAGCGCAGGGCTTTGTTTGCTTTGTGAAAGGATGTTTTATTTCTTAATGGTCTTCTCATTTAACATGGTGGTAATTCTTTAAAATCCAGCAAGACAGCACATTAGTAACAGGCTGAATTCTGTGTAGAATGCTCTTACCCAGGGACTGTGCCTATTTTTCAGTCACACATTTCCTAACAATTAGTTAAAGCATTCTGACTCTCCAAGGAAGGGAGAATTCATTTAAAGCTCTGGCATGATCTCCTTGATTAATTGTTATGAGAGGCAGCAGATGCATGAAAACCCCATATTCATTCTACTGGGCAAATGGGGGTTATTTTTAGACCAGACAGCTGCTGGGACAAAATCAAACACACCAAAGTGTCAATATTCACAGACACCAAGCAATATATCCTTCAAAATTATAGTTTACACCAAGAGTGTGCAACTGACACCATGTAGATCCAATCTGTTCTTAATATCTGACATAATCCGCCCCATAGCTCTTCTGGAATCAGATCAATGGCTGCTAAGTAATGTAAGATCTAATTGTCTATTGTGTTTAAATTGTATGGTTGAATAAAACAGGAAGTATTTAGATTAATATAAATAGCCAGTTGACAGGTCTGGTATTATAGCAGCAACAACGATTCTGTATTCTACCTGAGATGACATTTGAATTATTCCTACATCATTTTGTAGAAAAATAATTTGATTTTACAAAAGTAAATTGTCTCAGTGTGCTAATTGGGGATTATTCATGCACATCATGCAAGGCGTTTAAATTTGTGAGGACAGGAAGTTGTAACGCGTCGTAAGCAACACGCACAGACTAGGAATATTTTAAAGATAATATTTTCTCTTTAAGGAAAGCATTAGAAGAACACAAGGAAACAAACAACACATTACATACAGACAATAACTGACAGATGACTGAACTGAACAAGGAGTAGGCTATGCAGGAGATAACAATGAACTAAATAAGACACAGCAGATAATTATAAGTAACCATAGAAACAATCAGGGACATAACCAGAAACCAAGGAAACCAAAACTAAACAGAACAGGAAAAGGGAAATAAAACAGAACATCAAAATTAGAGTTCATAACCTTGACAGAAGTATACATACACTACTGTACTGCACTTATTTTGGGTTGGTCAGATATTTTACTTTGTGTGCTCACCACGGCTGCATTTATTTGATCAAAAATATCCAGTAAAAACTGTAATATTGTAAAAATATTATTATTATATGTTAAAATAACAGTTTTCTATTTTAATATATTTTTAAATGTAAGTTATTCATGTTGTCATGGATGTTTTTGATTTTGTTCATGTTTTCTTGTCTTTCTCTTAGTCATGTTTCCTGATCATATCATGTGTTTCCCTTGCTCCTCATGTGTTATGTTTTTATTGTTTTTTCTAGTCATGTGTAGTCATGTCTAGTCTAGTCTGTTTTGTTATGTCACTGGTTCATTGTTCATTGCTTTCAGGTGTGTCTTGTTAATTCATTAGTCTTTGTGTGTAAATAGCCCTCATGTTACCATTGTCTGGTGTCTAGTTTTGTTTGTTATTTTAAATTGTAATATTTCACAATATTATTATTTTTACTGTATATATCCCTTGTGAAAAAAAAGTGCACTTAAGTGTACTTTTATAAAGTGTACTTATTACATAAATAATATACTTTAAAAATATGAACTTAAGTGTGAACTAAATGCCATCTTTTCGGAGCACTTAATGCACATTAAGTGTAATTAATTTCAAATATATCATATATTAAGTTGAAATAAAATGTAAAAGTTGCCATTAAGAGTGATTTTTTGAACTTAATTAGTACTTTATTACAACTTTATATATACTTTCATAATTGCTTCTAGTGTTTTTAAAATATACTTAAAGTGCACTACAAAATGTACTGACACGCAATTAATGTGATTTAAAATATACTTTAATGTCAGTTAACAATACACTTAAGTGTGAATTAAATGCAATGTTTTCGACACACTGAATGCACATTAAGTGCAATTAATTTCAAATATATCACATATTAAGTTGAAATAAAATGTAATAAGTTGCCATTAAGAGTGATTTTTTGGAACAACTTAATTGGTACTTTATTACAACTTTATATCTACTTTCATAATTGCTTCTAGTGTTTTTAAAATATACTTAAAGTGCACTACACAATATAATGACACGCAATTAATGTGATTTAAAATATACTTTAATGTCAGTTAACAATACACTTAAGTGTGAATTAAATGCAATGTTACAATCAACAAAAACTAAATGTAAAACCCTCTAAATTTACTGACAAAATAATCTCTAAAAGAAATACATAAAAACCTTTCTGTTGATGCACAAGAAAACCCCAAGACACACTATGCATAAACACAAACAGTTTTGGAAAGAGACCTTTGGGTAATGCTTTACAAAAATATATTAGTTACCTACTTCAGTTAACATGAACTAAGAATGAATAATACTTTAAGCATTTATTAGTCTAAGTAAGATAATATTAGTCTTGGTTAGATCATGTTGGCTGAAAAATAAACTAATATTAACAAATGAGACCTAATTAAAAGTGTTACCGAACCTTGTTATTTAGCTCTTAAAGGGATACTCCACTTTAAAATGAAAATTCTGTCATCATATACTCACCTTCATGTTGTTTCAAACCTGTATGAATTTCTTTCTTCTGCTGAACAGAAAGAAAGATATTTAAAAGAATGTTAGTAACCAGACAGTTTTTGGTACCACTGACCATTGATTTTTTTTCCTACTATGGAAGTCAGTGGTACCAAAATCTGTCTGGTATTGTGATGAAAGTGTACTTTCTTTAAGTTAAAGGTATAGCGGAGGATTTTCTTTTTCCGGGTGGGTAGTGTAAACTATTGGTCCACCTAAGTGTCAATCATTCTGGTGATATGTAACGTAAGGCCGTCGTACGTGCTCGTCCCTTAGTTTTCCCTTTCTGCGCATGCGCACTTTCAGGTGTTTATGTGTGGTGGTGAGCTAGAGTTACGGTTTAAGCCATTCATTGAAGCTCGCCATTTCACCGGGTCCTTTGAAAATGTCTGAGGGTCGCAAGAGAAAAAGTTTGTACGAACTGTGTGAGAAGAAGAGAAAGGCCTCAGAAGAGAGAAACAAGATCAGAGTGTTTTTGGGAGATTGTTTCACACGATGGCGTGCGCTGAAAACACAGGTTGGGCTTCCCACTGATGCCTCAGTCGCGAAGTTTCTACTCGACAGGTAAAGTTTGGCATGCTATTTGGTGAAAAAGTGCAAATCTTCTTTTGGAAAGTAATCTTGTATGAGTGATGCCGACAGCAACTTGTAAACAGAGCGTGCACGAGGAGAACCTCTCACACGTTTAATAGGCGTTCCCTCTCGGGAGCATGTAGTGTGTTGCGCATGTGCATTTTTTCAAAAAGTGGAGAGGGCGGTTCTTATCTAAAATTCGGAAAGATCCTCCGCTATACCTTTAAGTTTAATTAGACATTATTACAAAGTGCATTTTTAAAAATGCACTTAAGTGTGTTTATAAATATTGTGATGAAAGAGTACTTACTTTAAGTTAAACTTAATTAGATATTATTACAAAGTGCATTCGTAAAAAGTGCACTTAAGTGTGTTTATAAATATTGTGATGAAAGTGTACTTTCTTTAAGTAAAACTTAATTAGACATTATTACAAAGTGCATTTTTAAAAAGTGTATTTAAGTGTGTTAAGAAATATTGTGATGAAAGTGTACTTACTTTAAATTAAACTTAATTAGATATTATTACAAAGTGCATTTGTTAAAATTGTACTTAAGTGTGTTTATAAATATTGTGATGAAAGTGTACTTTCTTTAATTTAAGCTTAATTAGACATTATTACAAAGTGCATTTTTAAAAATACACTTAAGTGTGTTTATAAATATTGTGATGAAAGTGTACTTTAAGTTAAACTTAATTAGATAATATTACAAAGTGCATTTGTAAAAAGTGCACTTAAGTGTGTTAATAAATATTGTCATTAAAGTGTATTCCCTTTAAGTACACATAAGTGGTCTTTAAGTTTAATTTTATTATATTATCTGCAAGTGTACTTTTCAAAAAGTATACTTTTATTATTTTAAGCACACAAAAAGTGTGCTTTCAAAACAATTAAGCACACTTCTTTTTCACAAGGGATCAAATGCAGCCGTGGTGAGCATAAGAGACTTATTTCAAAAAGATTATAACATCCAAAGCATTGTAAATCAAAAATGGCTCTTAGAATTGGCTTCAAGTTTTTTGCTTGAATTTTTTTATGGTGGCATCCTTTCTTTATTACATGAAATCATATTGTGAAATGGGATCATTATTTTTCGGCAGAAGTGTCTTCCACAGAAAACCTGTGTGCATGTGTCTGTCTCACAGGGAGAAATGCTACAGAAAGATAAAATGTGTCTGCTGGAATTAAGTCAGCTAAAAATGAAGCCAGGGAATGCCATGTCTGACCTGTTATATGGAGAGGACAATCGGGTCATTTAGTCTATTCCCAAGGAAGCCATGACAGATTCAGATACCATTTCTAATCCATCCATTTTATCTCCATTGTTTTGGCCCATGGGGTCAGTCAGTCTGCTTTAGTTCTACATCAAAACATAACATGCAAAACATATCTACTGCATTTATTACCCAAACATTACCCTAACCGAGGCAAAACAGAACAGATATAGCCTAATGGGGAAACAGGGTAGAACAGAGGGAAATATTATGATGACAAAAGTGCAACTTTCTTTGTTCAAATGTGTATGTTGTCAATATTAAAACTAAAGTAGGCCTATTTAATAACAATCTGTCTCACAGCTTTCTTGGCATTAACAATTTAACGCAGTCAGTAGCCTACCATGCTGCAATTGGTTTACTATTATTTTGGTTTTACAACCCCATTTCCGGAAACATATTGTAAAATGCAATAAAATCACGAATCTGTGATTTGTTAATTCTCTTTAACCTTTATTTAACTGACAAAAATACAAAGAAAATATTTTCAATGTTTTCCCTGACCAACTTAATTGTATTTTGTAAATATAAATAAATTTAGATTTTGATGGCTACAACACACTGCAAGAACGTTAGGACAACTTTTTTGGACCGTGTTGCAACCATCCAAAAAAAAAAAGAAAAAAAAAAGTGTATATATATATATATATATATATATATATATATATATATATATATATATATATATATATATATATATATATATATATATAAAATAATAATGTATATATAAAATAATTATGTATATATATATGTATATATATATATATATATATATATATATATATATATATATATATATATATATATATATATATATATATATATATATATATATACAGTGCCCTCCACAATTAATGGCACCCCTGGTAAATATGATCAAAACTGGCTGTAAAAAATAAATCTGCATCGTTTATCCTTTTGATCTTTCATTCAAAAAATGTGCAAAATTCTAACCTTTCATTGAAGTAAAAGAATTGAAAGTGGGGGGAAATCACATTATGAAATAAATGTTTTTCTCCAAAACACGTTGGCCACAATTATTGGCACCCCTAGAATTTTTTACGAGTAAAATATCTCTGAAGTATATTCCCATTAATATTTACCTTTTTTAGTACAGCAGGGTGACTAGGAACATGAAACTGTCCTGCTATGACTTCGTGTTTCACAGGAGTTTAAATATGAGGAAACACAAAGGCCAAATCCCCTTAATCATCCATCACAATGAGCAAAAGCAAAGAATATAGTTCTGATGTGCATCAAAAGATTGTTGAGCATCACAAAATAGAAAGTGGCTGTAAGACAATAGCTAAAGAATTGAAAATCCCCATTTTGACCATCAGGGCAGTAATTAAGAAGTTCCAATCAACTAAAGATGTTATGAATCTGCCAGGAAGAGGACGTGTGTCTATACTGTCTTAATGCACGGCGAGGATGAAAGTTTGAGTGGCCAAAGACTCTTCAAGGATCACAGATGGAGAATTGCAGAGATTAGTTGAGTCTTGGGGTCAGAAAGCCAAAAAACAAACAAACAAAAAAACAACCTACATCCCCACGTTGTTTGGGAGGGTTTCAAGAAAAATCCTCCTCGCTCCTCCAAAAAACAAACTCCAGCAAATTTAATTGTCAGACATGACTGGAACTTCAAACGGCACAGGGTTCTGTGGTCAGATGAGACTAAAAAAATAGCTTTTTGGCAGCAAACACACTAGATGGGTTTGGTGAACACAAGGATAAAAAGTACCCCATGTGTACAATTTAATATACCGTTAGATCTTTAATGTTGTGGGCATATTTTTCTGCTGGAGGTCCTGGACTTCTTGTTCAGATACAAGGCATCGTGGATTCTATCAAATATCAACAGATAAAAAATCAAAACCTGATGCCTTCTGCTAGAAATCTTATAAGGGGCCGTGGTTGGATCTTCCATCAGGACAACGATCCAAAACAAACATCAAAATCAACACAAAAATGTGTTAGGGAGCACAAAATGAAGCTTCTGCCATGACCGTCCCAGTCCCCTGACCTGATGAGTGGGCTGAACTGAAGAGAAGAAGCACAAACATGGATCTGGGAATCTGAAGGATCTGGAGAGATTCTGTAAGGAGGAATGGTCTCTGATCTCTTGTCAGGTGTTCTCCAAACTCATCAGGCATTATAGGAGAAGACTCAGAGCTGTTATCTTGTCAAAAGGAGGTTGCAAAAAGTATTTAATAAAAGGGTGCCAATAATTGTGGCCAGCGTGTTTTGAAGAAAAACATTTATTTCATAATGTGATTTCCCCCCCCCCCCCCCACATTCAATTCTTTTACTTAAATGAAAGTTTAGAATTTTGCACATTTTTTGAATGAAAGATCTGAAGGATAAACGATAAACGATGCAGATTTATTTTTTACAGCCAGTTTTGATCATATTTACCAGGGCTGCCATTAATTGTGGAGGGCACTGTATATATATATATATATATATATATATATATACACACACAAATACATAAAATAATAATGTATATATAAAATAATTATGTATATATATATGTATATATTAAAATAATAATGTATATATAAAATACAATTAATTTGGCCAGTGAAAACATTGGACATACTTTTTTCTTTGGACTTTTTTCTGTTGAATAAAGATTCATTAAAGAGAATTAACACGTGATTCTTTATTTTATTGTATTTTACTAAATGTCCCAACTTTTCTGGAATTGGGGTTGTAAAAATGCTTGGTATTTAATTTTAATTAATTCTCTTTCACACCATTGTGTTGATATTCTGTCATAAATTGTGCCAAACAAACCCAGTGAATAATATTATTTGGATATGATTTTTAAAAAAGGAATTAGCCTTTAAGAAGGCCTATTCTATTCTATTCTATTCTATTCTATTCTATTCTATTCTATTCTATTCTATTCTATTCTATTCTATTCTATTCTATTCTATTCTATTCTATTCTAATTTCATCATAGCAATCATAGCAGTCTTAAAACATTATTCAAGATAGAAAGCCAGTGGTTTAAGGAAGAGAGATGGAAACTTCACATTTAATGCCTCAGCTCCTCTCACAGATGTCTGGTCACATTGAGATAATTATTGCCTTTTAATTATTGTTTAATTATTGCCAGACATATGACTTAATTTCTTGTGCATGACACAATGTTTGAATGTTATTTATGGTTAATGGGGTTATTAACAACATGGAAAGTAAGGGAAACATATGTGATATTCATACCTGCACAATAGCATCATATTCTTTATAGTTATGAAGCAGTCGAGTATATTGCTTAAAAACAATAATAAAGAAATCTAATATAATTATAATATATTTTGATAATGGCATATGGGTTTATTAATTAAACAGAGCTGTTTAACTCTCAGTCAGTGAGTGTGTAATGTTGAAGGTCAGTGAAATCTAAATCAGCAGAAATAAGCCTGTCCAGACTGAGAACAACACCACCTGGCAGATCTGTCATCCAAAGAAGTGCTGAGATGGAGGATATGGCTAATAACCGAGGGACAGTGAGCAGCATACATAACCACAGTGTTTACGCACAAAGTTATCTCCAATTTACTCAGACTACTGAGAAAATCTGCTTCAGAGCAGCATTAGTGGATGATATTCCAGAGCTGGGGCAAATGACCTTTTATAGATCATTGAACTGATATACACATTACTCAAATCAGTTGCGGCTAGTGCTTTTCAAGAGGGGGAAGCACAGATGTAATTTTGCAAAATGTCTTGGCCTATTCAAATCTTTCCTTTCCCCTTTTTTGATGTGCACATTTAGAGTGTCCTTTCATTGTGGCCAGCCTAAGGCACACCTGTGCAATAATCATGCTATCTAATCAGCATCTTGATATGCCACACCTGTGAGGAGGATGGATTATCTCAGCAAAGGAGAAGTGTTCACTAACACAGATTTAGACAGATTTGTGAACAATATTTGAGAGAAATAGGCCTTTTGTGTACATGGAAAAAGTCTTAAATCTTTGAGTTCAGCTCATGAAAAATGGGGGCAAAAACAAAAGTGTTGCGTTTATAATTTTGTTCAGTGTATTATTACTATTATTATTATTATTACAGCTTTCATTTCCAACCAATGTCCAATGTCTGTACGATATCGGCTGTTGACGTCAATATGATGTTGGGTTCTGACGTCAACCCAACTTTTGGCATTGACACCTAGAGTGAAACCCAATAACCGCTAAGAATAAATAAATTTGCATTCAGTTATTATTATTATTATTATTATTATTATTATGTTACTATTCTCAAAAGTAATTCATAAATTCATAATTCATAATTCATAAGTAAAACATGTCCGGCTGCACCAGCTCCCTGCTGGCCTTCACCCTGGCCATGGAGAATATAATCCGGGCCTCTCGATGGATGGTTGGTGGACAGCAAATAAGACCAGGGCTGAGGCTGCCACCGCTCAGAGCCTTTATGGATGACCTCACAACTCTCACCACGACTAAGGTTTGCACTGTGCGGCTACTAAGAAAGCTTCAGGAAAACATTGAGCGGGCTGGCATGAAGATCAAGCCAGTCCAGAAGCATCTCCATTATCAAGGGGAAGCTGTCAGACCACTGCTTCCTCTTTGGCGAGGAACCCATTCCAACAGTTTCCGAAGAGCCTATGTCATTGGTACGATGCCTCCCTCAAAGACAAAGAGCAAGTCGAGCAGCTCAGGAAGGAGGCAGCCAGCGGCCTGGAGAACATCGACAGAACCATGCTTCCTGGCAAACTGAAGCTCTGGTGCATGCAGTATGGACTACTTCCACATCCCCTGCGGCCGCTAACCCTCTATGAAGTCCCGTTCTCAAAGGTGGAGAAGCTGGAGAGACTGGTCAGCTCATATATAAGGAAGTGGCTTGGCCTTCCCAGGTGCCTCAGCAGAATTGGGCTCTACTCCAAAGGGATGTTACACCTGCCCATTTCCAGTCTGACAGAGGAGTATAAGTGCGGCAAAGTCAGACTGGAGATGATGCTGCTGCAAAGGTAGCACTCAGACACAAGGACATCGTGGGCCGAGTGCAGGAGGGGAGGAGTGGTCTTGGCCTTGGGGCCTGTACACCAGCATGGAGCAAGGCCTCTACATCTCAGAGACGCAAGTTGGTGGTCCAGGAGATACGTCGGGAGGAGGAAGCAGGAAGGTGCGCCCAAGCTGTGGTGCAGGCAAAGTAAGGGCAGTGGATGGCATGGAAAGGTGTGGAGAAAAGGAAGATCTCCTGGAATGAGTTGTGGGAGATGGAGGCATTCAGGGCAAGTTTTACCATCAGGGCTGCCTACGATGTCCTGCCTTCCCACGCAAACCTAAGCCTGTGGTATGCCGAAGACCCCACGTGCCCTCTATGTCCAAGTCCAGCAACAATGAAGCACATCTTAGTGGGATGCAAGACCAGCCTCACCCAAGGCCATTATACCTGGCAGCACAACCAGGTGCTAAAGTGTCTTGCAGCAGTGCTGTAAAGTCGACGGACAAATGTGAATGCCCTTCCTCTCCCGTCATCCCGGTGGCAGCCGACACCATTTGTTTGGGAGGGCGGGGGGCAAGCGACCAGACCTTGTTCTGTGGTCAGCCTCACTCAAGCTACACACATATATATATATATATATATATATATATATATTTGCATCAATAAAAAACACTTGCCCAATGACAAAATATATCTGCCTGTAACAAAAGGTACTCTGATCTCCTGGTAATGACCAAACTTAAACACTGGATTATCTTCTATACCCAGGAAGCTTCATAAATGTCAAACTCAAAACAGTCACATCGGAATACAATCAATAATAATATAGCACATGTGATGTAGCCTACATCACCATTCAAAAGTATGGGATTGGTAAGGTTTTTTTTTTTTTTTTTTGTCTTTTATGCTCACCAAGGCTGCATGTATTTGATCAAATAACAACAGCAATATCGTGAAATATTTTTACAATTTAAAATGTTTTTTTTTTGTTTTTGTTTTTTTTCACATGATCCTTCAGAAATCATTGTAATATGCTGATTTTGTGCTCAAGAAACATTTCTTATTAACATCAATGTTGAAAACATTGTGCTGCTTAATTTAATTTTTTCTGCAAACATAAATTTTTTCAGGATTCTTTGACGAATAGACAGTTATATATTTGAAATAGACATCTTTTGTAACATTATACATGTTTTGCTTTTTAAAAGTTTGCTGAATAATCTTTGCTGAATAAAAGTATTATTATTACAATTATTAAATCTTACTGACCCCAAATGTTTGAACGGTGTGTGTTTGTGTAATATTGATGTTTGTTCAGTTTTAAAATGAAAGTTTTCAGCATTGTCGATCATCTGGGACAGCTGTTCATGAACATTATATTTTTCATTGTAACTTGTGACAAAAATACAGTATTTCCAGTTCCAGTTGAAGGACCATTAAAGTAATTTGCAATGGGATTTAAAATAAAGTTATTATGACCTGGATTTGTATTTAACTGGATTTAATTCAAACATAGATAATCATTGTTCCGTTCTCACTTGGTCCACTGAGCAAATCCAATCATCCTGACACCATTCATTTAGGCTTCCTTTGTGGTCTTTGTCCATCCAGAATGACAGTATGAGAAAGATGTGCGATTAAGTGCTCTGGAAATAGTGTGTGGGGCTGAAGTAGAGATATTTATGAGCCTTCTCAACAGTTCATAAAGAAAGTCTTTACATGTTACCTAGAGTGGACAATGTATGAAAAATACATCCATCAAAACATGTCTAGAAATATGCACATTCAACATAATTAGTAAATATTCACAATAGTTAATGACAATTTACATTTTTGAAGCTGTCTTTATGTGTAGGCTATATATTTTACTCAGAGTTTGGGCAATTTTATGCTGTGTATATTTGACTAATAGTATTTGAGATGGATGTGAAGTGCTTAGAAATATAAATCTTGAAACTGCACACTTTGAGATCCTTCCTTGTGATCTTTAATTTATTTTTTTGGGCTTTTCACGTACAAGTCTTTCATCTACAAAGAGACAGACAAGATTATTATCAACACTTTCAATATATCTTATCTCTTATCATCTCATCTTCTAAAAATCTCATCAAAGTGATGCACACTTTCTACTTTAACACATTCGAGTG